>NW_016809040.1:1183153-1199221 GCF_001698545.2 Rhinopithecus bieti
TTTTTTTTTTTTTTTTTTTTTTTTTTTTTTTTTTTTTTTCCAAGCAGTGGAAATAACAGAAAGGCAAAGAGTAAATAAAGAGAGCTCTCTGCAGCAAGGAACTCCCTGAAGCTAGATGTAAACCAACACTCCCAGGCTGACTAGGCTCTTTTTAAGATGACAACTGTGGATGATCTCAGGGCAGTTTTGGGGATCCGTTCTGGGGAGACAAAATCCTTGTCATCATCTAAGAAAAACCCCTGGGAGGTGGTGAGGGAAGAAGCAAGAAGTGGCAAAAGCCCCTGCCAGGATCTGAGTCACCAGAAGGTGAGCCCCCGTCCCCTGCTGGGAGGAATAAATTCCTGACTGCAAGTTTTCAAATCCTGTCCACCAGCATTTCTCCAAGGAGCCTACGTGAAATAAACAGATGTTCTACTATGAAGTTGTTTGGCTTCCAACCATGGGAAGGGCTTCTGAAATGAGGAGGCTCCTGTCCCCTATTGATTAGGGTAGCAATAAAGAGAGGCTGTGTGTGTCCCCAGTGTCCACTGCAAGGCTGTGCTGCCAGAGGCCAGGCCAGGGATCCTTCGTGAAATGTGATTACACGAAGTTCCCTTTTCACCTCAAAAAAGCAAACACTACAGATGCTCCTCAACTTACGACAGGGTAAGCTGAAAATATTATAGATTGAAAATGCATTTAATATACCTCACCTGCCGAACATCATCTCTTAGCCTAACGTGTCTTAAACATACTTGAACAATGTTTGTGCAACGAACAAGAACATAGCCCACAATTGGGCAAAATCATCGAACACAAAGCCCATTTTATAACGAAGTGCTGAATATCTCAGTAATTTATTGAATACTGAACTGAAAGTGAAAAACAGAATGGTACGCGGATATTTGAAGTATGGTTTCTACTGAACACACGTTGCTTACATGTCACTATAAAGTCAAAAAATTGTAAGTCAAACCATTATAAGTTGTGAACTATCTGTATAAATAGCACTGTTCAGGTCATTGTTTGTCTTCCATAGTGTCACAGTCTGGTCTGTGCATTTCTCTCTCTCCTTTTTCTGACACAGGTCACTCTCCAACACCACCAATCCCCATCTCTGGATCAGTGAAGCCCTGAAAGTCAGTATAGTTTGCACCTACTTAGGGGCATAAAACATAAAAATAACTTTTTTTTTTTTTTTTTTTTTTTTTGGCTCACAGATTTCATGGGCCAGGGATTTGAACAGGGCATATCAGGGACTGCTTACCTCTGCTTCACAACATCTGAGCCTCAACTAGGAAGACTCCAAGGTTCTAGGGAATTCAAGGCTGTGGGGGAGTGGGATCATGAAAGGTTGATTAATTCACAAGTCGGTCAGGTAGTGCTGGCTCTGGGGTGGGACTCAGCTGTGACCTTCAGCACTCTTACACATGCTTGCTCCAGACACCTGAGCTTCCTTTCATTGTGGTTTCAAGGCAGCTGAATTTCTTACACCGTGGCTTGGGGTTCAGAGCTCCAAGCCATCAGAGATATTGGTCTCTGGATTTAGAGACAATGACTAAAGGCAGGAGCTTGAACCAGGTGATCGCCCAAGATTCTTTCCAAAATGAACAGTCCATGAAGAGGACACAGTGCCTCTTAACCTTAAAGAAGGCTGAATCTTCCTGACATCCATGGGGACAGGGATGTTGATGACAGGTTCTCTCAAGAGCCAGCTTCTAACATTTGCAGGAGCAATAAGTAAGCTCTGTGGATCCTGTTCTCAAATGTTCCAGAGAACAAGATGGAGGTTGCAAGGTCTTTTACGAGTTGGCTTTGGAAGTCATGGAACATCAGTTCTGTCACATTCTTTTGATTATAAGTAAGTCAGAAGCTTGCTCAAATACAAGAGGAAATGATATAGGCCTTCCCTCTCTCTCTCTCTTTTTTTTTTTTTTTTTTTTTTGATACCGAGTCTCACTCTGTTGCCTGGGCTGGAGTGCAATAATGTGATCTCAGCTCACTGCAACCTCCACCTCCGGGGTTCAAGTGATTCTCCTGCCTCAGCATCCTGAGTAGATGGGATTATAGGCACGCACCACCATGCCTGGCTAATTTTTTGTATTTTTAATGGAGACGGGGTTTCATCATGTTGGCCAGGCTGGTCTTGAACCCCTGACCTCATGATTCACTCACCTCAGCTTCCCAAAGTGCTGGGATTACAGGCGTGAACCACTGCACCCAGCCGGCCTTCCCTCTCTATAAGAGGATTGTCAAATAATTTGCAGACATGTGGCATTTTTATTTAAATTTTTTTTATCTTAATATAGTTTAGTTTTTTGGAAAGTTGTAGATTCATAGCCAAATTGAATGGAAAGTGTAGAGATTTCCCCTCTATTCCCTGCCTTCACACATACATGGCCTCCCCATTATCAACATCCCCCACAGAGGGGCCCATTTGTTACAACTGATAAACCTACACTAACACATCCTTATCACTCAAAGTTCAGAGTTTACACTGTGGTTAATTCTTGGTATTGTACAGTCTATGGGTTTGGACAAAAGTATAATGACAGGTATCTACCATTATAGTATCATAAAAGTAGTTCACTGCCCTAAAAGCCCTCTGTGTTCTGCATATTTATATTTTAAAACACTCACAGTAGCCCACATTGCCTAACCCAAACTAGGCCCCGCCATCACTCTCTGTTGATTTCTCTATAAGGAGCTCCCTCTCCTCCACCTCTCAGATCCTAGGAAACTTTGGAGATGAGCATGGGGAAGTTGCTAAAGTGCTTCTTGGTTCTTTGGCCAAGGTTGAGGTTAAAAGTAGCTGGTCTTCTGGGGGAAGTCCTCCTTTTCTTTGCTTTTCCCCCATCCCTGCCTCTCCACCCCACACTACCACTTGTGATTGTACCAACGCTCTGCTTTGCTTGACTCTTTGGTGAGTTCCTGGGAGTGGTTTCCTATCATTTTGTGTGTCCTTGCAGAATAAATTAAATGCTAAGGATCTGTATGCAGGCTCAACACAGATATCTTCCTTGGTCATATCTCCATGCCAAGCTCTTGACTCACCATACTTAACTGAAACAGTTTCTCCTTCATGGTGTGACTTGGGGAGAAAGACTGTCAAATATGTTCTAGAAACATCGGCCTGTCATGCCTAGGATGGTACCTGGCAGTAGGAACTTGCTTTCTTAATGATTGTTGAATAAATTAACCCTGGGTTAGATGTGCTCTGGATGACTCATGGGCTCTGATTCAATGTGATTCACCAGAGGATTTGCGGTCATTTGACCATGGAGAGCCCTGCATATCTCCAGAGGGAAATGAGCAGTGTCTATGTGTTAAGGTGGTGGTGGGGAATGTGGATGTGTGGTTTTGGGATAGGGGATGGGTGTGGATGGTCCTGTGGTGTGATATGGTGAGTCAGGTCCAGCAGCAGTACTTGCCAACATGCTTATTACCTGGCCTTCTGGTAATGTGCCTCTGCTTCCACATCTCCAGAATTTGGAAACTTTACTGGACACAGTGAACAAACCCTCCAAGTGTCAGGCCACTTGTTGAGTTTCCAGGAGGCTCAGATCACTGCTGCTTCCTTTTTTCCTCCCTAAGGTGTCTGCATAAATCACCAGAAATTCTCCGGATAAGCTGACCTCACTTGAAGAGACCTATGTATAAAAGAGAAGGTCTAGGTTTGTAGGGTCAATGGGAGAAATCATCAGAATAACCACATTATTAACATGCTGGCTAGAGATGCTGGATTCCCAGGAAAACACAGAAATGATATGCTCATGTGTTTCTCATTTACAAAAGAGAGAAAAGAGAAAGGAAGGAAGGAATAAAGGAGAAAAGGAAGAAAGGGAAAAGGAAGGAAGAAAGGAAAAAAAGAGAAAAAAAGACTTCCAGGCTTCCTTGCAGCAAGGGAGCACTTGTTGGGACAATACTTGCATGAAGGAAAGGGTCTGCACACTGACAGCAAGAGTCTTCATTGCTCTGAAATAAGCTTGCTCCTTTTGTGTTTTTTTCTTCATTTTCTGTGCAAATCCACAGCCCTAGGTGAACTGACTCTCTGTGCCTATGTGTCAGCATTGTGGAAGGCCTTTACATATGTCACCTTCTCATACCAATGATATCTCTAAGAAATACGGACTGCTATTTCCAATTAATAGATGAGAAAACTGGGGCTCAGAGAAGTGAATTAAATTGCTCAGAACACACAGCTAATAAGCAGATGAACCAGATTGTTTATTCATACAATAAACATACAAGGCTATGTAGTAAGCTATGGAGAGGGAAAAAATGAATAACATGAGTTAGTTCTACAGAAAGTTTACAGCCTAGGTGAGAAAGATGGGTAATTATATAACAATATGGTAAAGTGCATAGGTAGAGCTACACAGAAGGCCTTGGGGGCAAGCATCAAGAGAGGAATCTAATTCAAAGGGGGAGGTCAGTGGAGACTTCCTGGAGGAGGTGATGTTTGAGCTGAGTGTTAAGGATAAGTAGCAATTAGCTCAGTGAAGAGAGGCTGTGGAGTGGGAGAGGACATTCCAGAAACATTAGGCACATGTTTTTGGAATGGAATGCGATAGGCACCAAGCCTACACACACCAAGAAGATATAGTCCTTTAACTGTCTCTTTTAGTAAAAAAAAAAAAAAAAAAAAGTAATTGTCAATACTCATTAAAAAGATAATTAAATAATATTTTAAATGGTAAGTCATGGAATGAAAATATGGCAAAGTATGTGGAAGCATAAGCAGTTCTATGTTGCACTGTGGCTAGTCTTACTGGGGTTTATCCGACTTGAAAATACACAAGCTCTTCCCACTGTGCCTCTTCTCCTCAACAAAACTGATTTTGGGGAGCTTAGCACATGTAGTATTTTATGCAGACCTTGGGCTCCCATTTCTCATTCTTTAAAAGTCCCTTACGGAATTAGCAGAGCCTGGAAAATTTTACTGGAACTTACTTCTATGTTGTAACTTAGGAGGGGCTCAGCCCTCAGAGTTCCCTCTGGGGTTAAAGGGGATCAGGAGGTACCTGTCCCAAAGGCCCTTGGCTACCTGAGAGAAAGTCAATTTGTTTCGTAAGGCTCCGTGGCTGCCTCACAGCATTTTGGAAGCAGTAGGCCAGAGATCACCAGGAAACAATGGTGCCTGGGTTCGCTGCCACAAGCAAGGTGTGATGAGTCAGAATGAAGCAACGGTTACACACACCAACAGGTCTAGTTGGCAACAGGTAAAGATATTACCTCAGTGAAAAACCAGAGCTGAAAACGGGTAAGGTCTAACTGTGCCAGAGATCTGCTGTGCTCCTTCTTTTGTAAATGGCTATGATGACAGTGGGGGTGGGGAGCAGGGGGTTGGGAGGTATACAATACATGCATTTAAGTTTCCAGCCACTAAGTAAACAGATCTTGTTCCTAAAGGATACTCTTTCCATGGGCCATACTGTTTTGAATTCCTTCCTTTAATAAGTCTTCTCATAGGGTCACTTGGAGAGGACTGGAAGATGGAGACTCTTGGGATCCGTCAGGAGATCGCTTATCCCACAACCCAGGCCTAATGCAAACAGGTAAAGTTTCTGCCCTGCTGGGAAGGATAACTATGACCAGATTAAAGGGGCCCTTAAAAGAAATTCCTTCTTGTATTGGACCTGGAATCATAAAACTAGGAGGTGGAAGTGACTTTTGTCATTTTACAGGTCAGGAAACTGATTAAATAGGGAAATGATTTGCCCATGGTGGGAAGTAAATTCAACGTAGAACCAGGATAAAACCCATCTCTTGACTCCAAACCCAGTGCCTTGGCCTGCTTTCCTTGTTGCTCTCTGCCCATTGTCACAAAGTTTCAAATACTATTTATTTAATTATCCTTTTAATGAGTATTGCTAATTACTTTTTTTTTTTTAACTAAAAGAAGACAGTTAAAGGATTATATCTTATTGGGTATTTGTAGGCTTGTCGCCTATTACATTGTCTAATACAGAATTGATACTAAACGTTTCAATTGAATTGATACTGAAAGTATCAATTCAGAGTTGATACTGACATTTTTATGTCCCTACAATATTTCTACCCATGAATCTGCACATAGAGATCCCATTGGAAGCTGAGCCTTGGTGGATCATTTTGATTTAGGTGGGACCTTATGTCTAACAAATCTTTCTGTCCATTATCTTGCCCAGCCCCCATTTGAATATAGCTATATTTTCAGGGTTATTTTTGCATTCATAATTCTTGACAAGAAAATCCTCCCATCTAATCTTTGCTTGATTTCTTTGTTTCAGGAGATTATCTAGCATGTCTAATAGAGCAACAAGTCATGTCCTGTGGCTCCAGGCCTGGTATTCCATAGCATACCAAAATCAACCACAAGCCTTTGCCTCCAACCTCACCCATATCAAGGGCAGAGATGAGGCTGACCCCTAGGGAGGTGGAATTTATAACCAAATGATCATGCTCTTTCTGGGTTTCTGCAGGGTTCCCCAGAAAGGTAGCATTCTTGGGTTATGGGGTACAGAGAACTCTGAGATTAATTTTCAGTGATGCAAAGTCAGTGTAGAACTACGAAAAAATTGCTCACCTGAGGGTTACTGGAATATTGGTAAAATATTACTTCTTGCTGAAGAAGCACAGGGAACTTCACCCAAAATATGGCTCTCTGGTATAATGGGTATTTTAAATTAAAGGTCTTTTGAGACCAACAGATGCTGGAGGAGACTTTTACCCTATCTACGTAAAGACCAGACGGACCCACTAAGGAGAACAATTGTTTTTCCGTCTCTACCCGCTTCTGTCTCTCAGTCCTTTACTTCTGCCATAGAGAAGGATGAAGCTGTTATCTGAAATTCCCTTATCTGCCTAAGATCTATACCTACCAAAGACGAAAACAATTACTTCTGATCCCTCCTCTGAGTTTTCATTAACTGAACTCATGTCGCAGGAAGAAAGACAGAAGTCTGTCAACCAACATGGGCAGACTTTTGTCACAAACTACTCTCTGCTCTGTGGGCCCAACAGACTTTCTCCCAGGCCATTGTATATTCTTCACAGCCGTTGAATTGCCCTGAAAATTATTTACTAATCCCCCTAAAATCATCCACAATGTCCCCCTCCCATTCCTTCAAGAAGCAGGTGTACAAATATCTGTATCCCATTGGGATACTGGGAACTCACCCTGTGATTCTCGCATGAATGTGAACAAATATCCATGCCTTTTCTCTTATTAATCTGTCTTTCATGAGTTGATTTTTCAGTGAAACTTCCAGTGGTGAAGGGAAAACTACATAGCTATTTTAATTTACTCACCTGGGATAGAAAAGAAAATCCTAGCAGATGATTTAGGTCAGTGGTATCCAACCTTTTTAGTCAGGAGAGCACATTTTAATCTGAAAACAAGTATAGTCCTGTAGATAAAAATACATTTAGGAATGCATTGGTAGAGCAAATGCTTAATAGCAGACAGAGACTACTACCTTTAAAGGAATTTGAGTTCCATTAATCACCTTTACATAGATAATTATCTACATAGATAATTACATTATCTATGTAATATTCCAAATCTGAGTTATTGCTTTCACTCTGTGTTTCTGCAGCTCTCTCTGCCTGTTTTACCACTGGACTGGAACCTCCATGAAGGCAGAGCAGTTTGACTTATTCCCTATTATATGCTCGGCACCTACCACAGTTTTTGGCACAAAGCAGTACTTTATGTGTATTTGTAGAATGAATGAATAAAACCATTAGAAGTATTAGAATATATGTGTGTCAATCATGCTATTTCATCAACCTATAAGCACTGATTCGTGCAAATACAGTGCTCCCATGGGATCTCAGGGTCCACAGATTAGAAACCATGCATTTAGATTTATATCCTTGTGCCCAATATTTTTTTCCATTTTCCTCATAGGGAGCTTATGGGTCAGTAGATCACAGACATTGGTCTCTGGATTTACAGACAATGACTAAAGGCAGGAACTCGAACCGGATGATCTCCCAAGGTTCTTTCCAAAATGAACAGCCCACGAAGAGGACACAGTGCCTCTTAACCTTAAAGAAGGCTGAACCTTCCTGACATCCATGGGGACAGGGATGTTGATGACAGGTTCTCTCAAGAGCCTGCTTCTAACGTTTGCAGGAGCAATAAGTAAGCTAATCTCTGGCAGCCTCTAGGTGGTCTAGTTGCTATTTCGACCCCAAATGGACCTGCAAAGGTACTTTGCCTGTTTCCTCTGTCAACCTATTTGTGCAGAGTGTTGATAACTGAAGTGACACACAGTAAATACTCTTTGTCTTGCAAGACATTTGCTGGCAGTGGAGATAAGGAGGGAAATGTAGGAGTCGAAAGAAAGAATGCTTAGCTTAAACTGTGTGCATGTATATGTGCCTCTCAGTGTGTGTGTTCACGTTTAAATGATGACCTCTCTCTTCCCTCTTCTCGCAACAGCTCCTTCTCTTGATTCTCCTGCGCTCGAATTTCTGCACTCTTCAAAGATAGAATGGCATTCCAGGTGTGAACAAATCAGGGAGTTTTCCTGTTTAAGATTCAGAAATTCATAGCCCTGAGGAAGTGAGTAAAAGAGAGAAGAGGAGAGAGAAAGAGAGATGAAAAACAGAATCTCCGCCACCTGCTATTTAGTGATTAGCTTCCAGATAAGGAAGGCAAAGATGCATTCCAGGAGCTCGGGACTTGCCCAGACAGAACTCAGAGCAAAGGAGGGCTTGCAGAAAGGTGAAGCCAGAAATTACAGGAGGTGGCTGGGCTACTGAAAGTACCATCTATAAATTTTCTTTCCAAGCTCCTCCATTTCATGGAGCTCTTAAAATTGTCAGTTCCTCACTTCACTCTCTTATTGATCCTGCCTCACCTGGTTTGGTTTATGTAAAAGATTCTTATAAAGACTAGCTCTTCCACTAGCCATGTAACCCTGGGCAAACCACTTACCTTCTTAGATACAGGCCTAGTGGCTGCTATCTCGTGTGTTTAAATAGCTTCATCCAAATCCGTATGAAAAGAAGCCAACAACATCAACACACATACAAACAAAAAAATAGCATAATTCTGGGAAGAAGCCCTGATGTGAGTTTGCAGTTGAGCAGCCTCTGCTCTAGTTCTTACTTGCATACATGCCAGGCCATTTGACTCACCCACAATGAAAAGCAAGTGCTTATTCATGCTTATTCATTCACTTACAGAGGAGCAGGCTGCTCAATTTTGGTGTTTTCCCTTCTCAGTAGAAAGGAGTGAAAATAATTTCTGCACAGCCTCTCCTTCTGTTAAATATGTTACCGGAAAGGAGTCACAATCCAGACCCCAAGAGAGGGTTCTTGGATTTTGTGCAAGAAAAAATTCAGGGTGAGTCCACAGTGCAAAGTGAAAGCATGTTTATTAAGAAAGTAAAGAAATAAAGAATGGCTCCTCCATAAACAGAGAAGCCTTGAGGGCTGTTGGTTGCCCATTTTTATGGTTATTTCTTGATGATATGCTAAACAAGGGATGGATTATTCTTGTCTCCCCTTTTTAGACCATATAGGGTAATATAGTTTAACTTCTTGACATTGCCATGGCATTTGTAAACTGTCATGGCGCTGGTGGGAGTGGAGCAGTGAGCATGACTACAGGTCACTCTCATGGCCATCTTGGTTTTGGTGGTTTTTGGCTGACTCCTTTACTGCAACCTGCAACCTGTTTTATCTGTAAGGTCTTGATGAACTGTATCTTGTGCCGACCTCCTATCTCATCCTGTGACTTAGATACCTCAACCTGTCTGGGAATAGAGCCAGCAGGTTTCAGCCTTATTTTACCCAGCTCCTATTCAAGATGGAGTTGCTCTGGTTCACACACCTCTGACACTTCTGCATGTGGCACCTGTGGCTGCAAACATAACCCCAGATTCTGAGCAGAGGGGCAGGAGGCTGTGTACTTTTCAGGGTTGTATGGCCTCTTCCCTCGTTAGCCTTTCTTGCTGTCTTTGTTCTTACGACTGAAAATGTCTTGTCCTTGACAACCACGATGTGTTCAATTTTTCGACACCATGAGGTCAGCACATTGCCTTCTAGCCTCTAGAGCAGGTAAAAGCCTTGACAGATACAAGATCAAATTACTAATTCACTCTGATTATCATTTTGCATTGTCTCCTATAAAAAAAATCAGTGTGGAGCCATGAACAGTTATGCTAGGGTAGAAAATAAATACCCTGCTGATTAAAAACTGGAAGTCACTAGCTTTGAAATTTCTCCAAAAATAGAGACCCAGATGTCATGTAAACTGCAATCAAAATGGGCTGTAAAACTCAAACTGTAGACATTGCCTTGTAAAGCGTTCACAGATGTAGCAGCAGAAGAAATTCTCGCAGCTTAGAAAAGCAAGACTTCTGCTTTTTTTTTTTCTTTCTGTCTCTCTTTTGTTTTGAGGGGATGGTAGACAAGATGAACACCAAACTGTTCATTTCAATATACAATTTGCCTCAAAGAATTCTGACTTAATATATTTTCTCACCAACCTAAATCCAATTCAAAAAACATTTATTGAAACCCGAACAATCTACTTTTGGTTGACAAGTGCTAATAGGTGCAATGTTACCCCTGTCAACTTATAAGATCACCTACTGAGCTTGGAGTCAAACAGGAAAAAGGAAATTGAACTGGAGTTTGAATATGTATCTTCTAAATTCTCAGCCATAGCTGAATGTGTATCGTGCTCAATGAGAAACAAATTGCATTGCTGGTTTTTCTTTATTAAAAAAAAAAAAAAAAAACTAAAATTAAAGCTGGAGCATGTTCACATCTTAATGTTGGATCTACCTCTAATGCAGATGAGATATATCTGTATGAAAAAACAAATGAGGCTGGGTTCGGTGGCTCAGGCCTATACTCCCAGCACTTCGGGAGGCTGAGGTGGGTGGATTACTTGAGGTCAGGAGTTTGAGACCAGTCTGAGCAACATGGAGAAACCCCGCCTCTACTAAAAATACAAAATTAGCCAGGCATGGTTGCATACTCCTGTAATCCCAGCTACTCGGGAGGCTGAGGCAGGAGAATCGCTTGAACCCGGGAGGCAGAGGTTGCAGTGAGCTGAGACTGTGCCATTGCACTCTAGCCTGGGCAACAAGAGTGAAACTCTGCCTCAAAAAGGAAATAAAAAAAAGAGAAAAAAGAAAAAGAAAAAACAAATGACACCAGAGAATCTTTTCAACACCTCTTTGCTTCTTGGATTAACCATGTATTTCCAATGAAAATAACAAAAAAATTGGTTTTTGACCCTGTTTTATATTTCTACGGAGACCAGCCCTCTACTCTCTTGAGTTCCACAGATAGGAGGATTTCTCTGAGAAACTTAACAACACCATGTCATTTTTAGTTTAAGAGCTTTTGTCAGGAGTATCTAATAGGTAGCAGGCAATAGCAGAGTGTGAGTGAGTGTATATGGGTGTGTACACTCCCTTATGTGCACGTGTATATTATCAAAGATCACGTACCACTACTGGACCAAAATTCAACACCGCCTTTTGGATAAATCAGACAATGTAGCCAAATGGTTAGTCCAATATTATCTCCTTTCACTCTTGCTTTGTAGTTAACTAGGAGAATGTGGCCATTAATTGTTAACATTCTAGACCTCATTGGCCATCAGAGTTCATATCAAAGATCATCTCCTTCCTTCCTCTCTGTGCAGACAACTTCTGCTGTATCTGTAAGGCACAACCAGAGGTCAATTGCTTTTCAGTTCACTCATTCATTCTCATATACAGTAAGAAATAATGAAGTACCAAGCCTGTACCAGGCAGTCCTCTAGGAGCCCGAGATACTACAGAGAATAAGACAGAGAGGCTGCTACCCTCATGGGGCTTACATTCTGGTATGAGAAGACAAACAATAAACAAAATAATCGCAAATAGGTCTTACACCTTAGGTCTCAGTAATTACCATGGAAATTGAAAAAACAAAGAGACATGATAATCAATGGATGTGCATATGTGGGGAGCTCTTTGGGTGGGGATATCAGAGAAGCACTCTCAGAGAAGGTGATGTGTGAAGACAGCCAGGCAGTAAGGGTGGGGTGACATGCACACTGTTGCACCCAGAAAAAACAGTAAAGGGCTAGCAGCTCTCAAGGTCAAGTTTTGCATACTCAAGTGAGCTGGCCCCACACCACATTCCTACAGAGGAGATTTTCTTTTCTTGACTCATTTGTAAACTAAGTGGGAAGTTGCACTCTGAAAGGGATGAATGTGAGGATCCGAAGCACTTTATTAAGGAAAACTGAAGCGTTGCTCTTAGATATGAGGAATTTGCTGGAGAAGTTGAAAAACTTAAGGGCTCTGGTCCCATCTTTGCCAATAGCAGGTTATGTACCACTGGGAAGGCCCTTCTCCTCTCTGACTTCAGTTTCCTCTTGAAATGAGGATGTTGGATATCTAATTCTCTTCCAGTGCAAAAAATCTCTGAGCTTTCTAAAAACAGAAGCTAGAGCTGCATATTCCTGCTTGAGAACACACTGTTAACATGGACTCACTCACTAGGATGTTCAAAGCCATCCTGTGCATAAAAACAGCATATGCACTGGAGTGACACTTGATCAACTCCTCCTAGAGTCCAAAGGAGCCATGTTCAGACACTTGATCTGTTTTAACCTCCTCAATTTGGTCTGTGCTATGACTTTAGTCAGTCAGGAGCGCTTTCAACAGGCAACCAATGGAGAGTTTCATGGATAGGCCAGATCTCCCAGTGCACACCAAAATGAGGCATCTTGTCCATATGCAACTATGTGAGAAGTGGCAGGTCTGAGGGCAGAGATAGATCAGACAGGGGTCCCAGGGTCTCAACCTTCAATAGTGGAAGATCCCTCCTAACAAAAGTCTTTGGTTAAAGACAGCCCTTTACTATGATCCCCTGGCTTCCTGGCATGAAAGCAGCTTTCTTTGAATCCTGCATAATGGGCAGATAATCTCACAGCCATTTCCTCCTCTGTTGGGTCTGTTGCATGATGTTCTATCAGTACAGAGAGACATTCCAAAGCTCAGAAAAGGTATAGGACAAAGGGCTGTCATTTATATATGTATTTTGAGCATCTTTGCTAGGTGGAAGAGGGATCTAGAGAGACACACAGTGAATCAGAAATAGTCCTTGATCTCAAAGACATCACCCCAGCCTAGATTCACATGCAGATACCTACCATTAACACAAGTCAGAGAGAGAGGAGGAGTGGACACAATGACAAGGGTGATGGTGGTGAATGAATTGACATTTGGAATTGGTCCTTGGGAATGATTGGGACTTCACAGGTCAGAGGCAGAGAATGAACATTCCTGCTAAGGGAACAGAATGAGTGAAAGCCGGGCACAGCATAGAGCTTCCGGGAAGAACATCAATATATACAGACTCCAAGAGGAGAGATCCTCAGAGGTTTAAATCTAACCCCTAAGTGCATGACACAAAGGAAGCCAGAGCCCTTTGAAATGCAGCTACTTTTGTCCCTGGTGTCCCTGGAGTTTCCAGATTTTATTCCAGGAGAATCATAGCACCCTCCTCCCCTCTGCATCCCCAACCACGCATACAAGGAACCTACAAGGAGGGCAGGGCTGTGGCTTTCAGTCACCAAACTTGCGTCATTTCTGATCAGGGAAATATATATATATATATATTTGAGATGGAGTCTCACTCTGCAGCCCAGGCTGGAGTACAGTGGCATGATCTCACCTCACTTGCAACCTCTGCCTCCCAGGTTCAAGAGGTTTTCCCACCTCAGCCCCCTGAGTAGCTGGGATTATAGGCATGCACTACTACGCTCAGCTAATTTTTGTATTTTTAGTAGAGATGGAGTTTCACCATGTTGGCCAGGCAGGTCTCGAACTCCTGGCCTCAAGTAATCTGCCCGCCTCAGACTTCCAAAGAGCTGAGATGACAGGCATGAACCACCGCAACTGGTCAGGGAAATATTTTAAAATTGTATCCATTTTGGAGTTCCGATCGTTGTTTCAGAGTTGGAAATCAACTTTAGTCTCAGGATTCTTTATTGTTCCTCTGCTGCAATTTCTTTTCTGTTATTTTTTCCTTTTTGAAGGCAGGGTCTCACTCTGTCACTGAAGCTGGAGTGCAGTGGTGCTATCATAGCTCACTGTCATCTCGAACTCCTGGGCTCAGGTGATCCTCCCTCCTCATCCTCCCAGGTAGCTGGGATTATAGGCACATGACACCATGTCCAGCTAGTTTTAAAATTTTTTGTAGAGACTAGCCCTCACTCTGTTGGTTAGGCTGGTGTTGAACTCCTGGCCTCAAGTGATTCTCCCACCTGGGCCTCCTAAAGTGCTGGGATTACAGACTTGCGCCGTGGGGACTAGCCCTTTGCTCTAATTTCTAAATGCCATTTCAACTTTTCTTTCCTCCATCCAGCCATGCTTCTTTGTTGCAGGCACAAGTATTTGGAAACTTCCTTTATCCTCTCTCATTTTTGTACCTGGGGCTTCTACAAAGACTGTCAGAGGTCTCGTCACTCTTTATCATCCAGATGTCTCCGAGAAACAAAGCCACACACTTCCCAACAACCATCCTGATCTGATCATTTGCATATCAGGAAGGCTTTGTCCCAACTGAATTCTACCTTGTCATTCCCATCAATATTTTTTTTTCATCTTAGCTCTATGCCAACCAATTGTTCATATTTACTCTCAGTATGTATTTGATGATCACATGGAATTTCACTGCCTAGTTATGTTCTGGTCTACTTAATTTGTTATCTCTATATTCCTTCTCTTGACAGTGGCAGTGTTGCCAGGTAAACAAAGTTCTCTTTTGTTATCACACTTGTGGCCAAATAGTAGCAATAATGGTAATAAGAAATAAGTTGTATCAGGTAAGGTGTTTTATTTTTTTGTTTTTGTTTTTGTTATTATTTATTTATTTATTTATTTGAGACAGGGTCTCATTCTGGAGTACAGTAGCATGATCATAGCTCACTGTAGTCTCAAACTCCTAGGTTCAGTGATAACCCCACCTCAACCTCCTGAGTAGCTAGGATTATAGGCGTGTGCCACCAAACCCAACTATTATTATTATTATTATTATTATTATTATCATTTTGTATAGAGAAGGGTATCTCTCTGCTGCCCAGGCTGATCTCGAACTCCTGACCTTAAGCAATCCTCCTGTCTCGGCCTCCCAAAGTGCTGGAATGACAGCCATAAGCGATGGTACCCAGCCTCTTATAGGACTTTAATAGAGGACCATCACTTCCTTAATACTCAAGCCAACCTGTGAAGCAAATTATCCCATTTTACAAATGAAAAAAACTGAGGCTTAGAGAGATGAAGTGACTTGTTTAAGGTCACTCTAGTAATAACAGACAGGCAGGGCTCAAACTCTGGATTATTAGATAGAGCTGGTGGATATGAAGTATGCTTTTGTTGTGCCCGAAGTCGCGAGACCCCAGTAAATGACCACCAGAGTCCAGAGTCAAAGCCAAATAGCCGGGGTCACTTTATTACGAGTTCAAACCCGGACCTCTCCGCTTTATACAATGGCAGGTAAAGAGAGAGGCCCCGGCTGCTGTTTTAGGGTTTCTTTTATAGCGAGGTACAAACAAGTCACAGAGAAACAGTAGTTACAAGCTTATTATTGGTTAACATTTAAAGTTGAACATTCGGCAGTTTCTGGCTGGTTCCCGCCTTTTTCGCAACCTCAAATGGCTGGGGGTTTTCCAGATAAGTTGTTTGTGTAAGCCCGGGGGGTGGTCACATGCATGTATGTTGCAACCTCAAACGGCTAGGGGTTTTCTAGATAAGTTGTTTGTGTAAGCCCGGGGGGTGGTCACATGCATGTATGTTTAGAATTTTTCCCTTAGGGGCTTTCTATCTCATTCCCCCCTTTTAGTTGTGTCTTCAAGAGCCAATCTTGGGTCTTATATGTCTGTTTCAATTGTTTTATTGATGATGGGTTGATATTGTGTTCTAAGGACCATTAACTGGACAGTGTTGATTCTATCTTTGACAAAGTTTATTATTCTGTTTAGTATGCATGGCCCTATGGTGAGGAGGAGGAGTAGGCTTAGCAATGGTCCTGCTAGGGGCATTAAGAGGGAGTACATGGAGGAGCTCCACCAACTATCAG
>NW_016809040.1:1203883-1231128 GCF_001698545.2 Rhinopithecus bieti
CTTATTATTGGTTAACATTTAAAGTTGAACATTTGGCAGTTTCTGGCTGGTTCCTGACTTTTCGCAACCTCAAATGGCTGGGGTTTTCCAGATAAGTTGTTTGTGTAAGCCCGGGGGGTGGTCACATGCATGTATGTTGCAACCTCAAACGGCTAGGGGTTTTCTAGATAAGTTGTTTGCGTAAGCCCGGGGGGTGGTCATATGCATGTATGTTTAGAATTTTCCCTTAGGGGCTTTTTATCTCACTTTGAATTCTGTGCTGGTCCCCCTGTGCTTCCCAGAGATGCTCTAAACTGGAGGCTCAAACACCAGCGGATTTTAGAATTACCTGGGGTCCTTTTTAAAATGCAGAATCTTCCCACCCCATACCCAGGACAATCTGATTTTGATGTGATAGGGCCCTAAAGTTTGCATCATTTACCCAGACCCTTGATTTTATTAATGCAGGAGCTTGTGTTGTGAAATTGACAAGCAAAATGGAGAAGCCTAAGAATGCCTTATTTGTGTTTACTGTTCATTGTATGTAACTGTGAGTTCATTCAGGGAAGGATAGTTTGTATTCTGCTTTAGTTCTTATAAAATATCACTATAATCTTATTTTAAATGACTGCATTTCTGGAAGAGACCATTTTATCCCAAAGAGAATTTCGTTTTTGATCATTTCAGATGGATCTTTTATTTTAATTCTCCCTTCCTCTCTTCTTTTAATATGACATCATAATACTCTTCACATCTAGCTTTTGTGTTTTATTGGTGTTTTTTTATGGAATATTGCCAGGCTTAGCATTAATGATGGAGATTTCAGAATTATATTCTAAATGAGAGTAAAGTTCAAATAAGGATTCAAATGGAAAATATGTCTATAAGTATATGAAAATATCTCCTTTTTTATGCAGCTTTTCTTTCTTTTATTTTTTTCTTTTTTCAGAAGGAAATGCTGGTTTAGGTAGGTATGTTAGGGGGTGAATTTTACTGTTATACATACCATCTTAAGAAATATTCAGATAAATCCTGCTTGTCAGAACTCCAAAGAGGTCAGAGCACTGGATAAAAAATGAGACCAGCTTTGATTTCCTTATGTAAATGTTTTCTCTAGATGTATCTATTATGACAAATGTAATGGTTCTAATAACCACTCCAGACCCATCTAATTCAATTTAATTCCCCATGATCAAAAAATGCAAAACAACTATTTGAAAGACAGAGATTAGCTCTCTTTCTACTACTAAAGGAAATGAGAAAGGTATTAAAGAGATGGAATCTCAGACAGAGCTTCAATATTGATCTCATCTCCCTTAAGTTTGATCTTATGTAAAGTAAGTATACTGAGTGAGGTTTGGTGTAAAATTTCTTTTGTAAGGTCTAAAGAAACTGGAGCAAGCCATCCATATTCATCCCCTCTTTAGCAAGCATATTCCTTCCTACCACTTTCAAATATTTGGATCAATGCAAAGATTTAAGATCAATTTTCTTCCAGATTGCAGATCATTGCCTCATAGCCACATTATCTCACAAGCTGTGTGGTTTACATTCTTGCACACTGAGCTGTCATATTTCACATAAATACCTTCTTTCCATGGGACAAAATATAAACTGTCTCTTTCTACCTAACCCTGTCTTGAGTAACAAAAGAAGCTGAGTTTTGGAAAATGAATTTCAAGACCAGTCCAGTGGAAAATGTCCTTTGGTCATGTACACTTCTGCACTTGCTGGTACTCTCTTTTCATCCCTTGCCTGGCCCTTAATCCACATTGCATCCTTTATGGGATACTTTTCATCCATCCCTTTCACTTGTTGACTCCGTCCGTCCTCGGTGAGCTGGTATAGGAGCTTGTGTATTTGCATTTCCTTTGGGAGCAGCATTCTTTAAGGAGAGCAGGAAATTCAGTGTCAGTTAAAGAATGCTTTTGGTGTGCAGAAAATCTTCTGAGCTCTGGGAGCACACAGAAGAATGAGATGGGTTCTCCTTCTCTTTAAAATGATTGCCTCTAGTTAGAGGCAATGGGCCTAACAAGAACAATAGCTCTGGTGCATTGAGTATTTGTTTCGTGCCACCTTCCCAAACGCAATTAATTTTCATCTTCACAATAGTCCTGTGAGTTAGATGCTGTTATTCCCATTTTTCAGATAAGAAGATTTGGGCTCCCAGTTGCCCCGGCCCTCAGTGGGTATGTGTCAAAGCCAACATTTGAATCCTGGTCAGTCTGACATCAACACCTCTTCACTATATGATATGCTGGTTGAAAATATAAATAATAATCGATGACTGAGGCACAGAAAAGATCAACAGAAAAAGAAATTCATCTCCTGGGTCAGAAGGATTAAAGTAGAAGCTGGAAGGCTTTACCCATTCCGGTGTGGCAGTGCCTCCTCTTTTAATGACTTCCCTTGCAGGCAAAATTCTCCGGAAGAATGCTGTTGACATCCTTCAATGCATCATAAATAATGTCCCAGGTGCTCAACTACCAGACTCAGTCACACTCCTCTGGAAGCTTTGCAAAAGTCTTCGAACTTAACCCCCTCTCAACCAACGATTCTTCTCATTCCTTGCTCCCCACTATGAGCTCAGTATCATTTGCTCATAGTTTCTAGTTGCTTTGTAACTGCTCTTAAATTTTTTTTTTTGTCTTTTTGTTTTTTCATTTTTTTGTTTTTTTGAGATGGAGTCTCTCTCTGTTGCCCAGGCTGGAAGTTCAGTGGCATGATCTCGGCTCACTGCAACCTCTGCCTCCCAGGTTCAAGTGATTCTCTTACCTCAGCCTCCTGAGTAGCTGGGATTACAGGCACGTGCCAACATGCCTGGCTAAATTTTGTATTTTTAGAAAACATGGGGTTTCACTATGTTGGCCAGGCTGGTCTCAAATCCCTGACTTCAAGTAATCCACCCGCTTCACCCTCCCAAAGTGCTGGGATTACAGGCGCGAGCCACTGTGCCCAGCCAAATATTTCTAAAGCAATTATTAGTTCAAATGAGTGCTACCTGCACAGATTCAGGATCTGCTGCTTCTGTGTTGTTACTGTCTAACAATTCTGCAAACTTTTTGCTTGCCTTTTTGTTTTTTGGTGGGAAAGAAAGGTCACCTAAACTTTAGGTGCCTCTAAGGCTGGACTGTGTTTTATTTGTTTCTGTATCCTTGGCCCCAGGTCAATAGGTCCCAGAACACATGTTCATAAAGGTTTGATGGACTAAACCAAATGTGGAGCCAATTGTCCTAAGCTCTGTGACAGGGAAATATAGACCCTCAAATCAATTTAGTCAGCAAAGACTGAAGTGTGGGGATCAATTAAGGTAAGTATAGCTGTAACTATAACACAAGGCAGAACAAGGTAAACCATCAAAACAGGGTACCAAATGCCAGGGAAGTTCAGAGGTTGGAGAGATCTTATTCAGTGATCTAGAAGGGGGTATCAGAGGGCTTTAGATACCCACCAAACTGATAACAAGATCACAGCTGTTATAACTTGGCACCTTGGTACCAGTTTGTTGTTTTCAATAGTCACAATAGTCATAGCGGGAAGTACGGCATAAAGAAACTTTTTACTTTATACTTTCCAAGTTTGACTGCATTTTTTAAGCAATAAAATTCATTCTTCTTGCTACTAAAACAAAAAGGAAAGGACTTCATGGTGAAGGTGGAATATGACTGGGTTTGGAAAACTCTGTGGATAGGCTAAGGGGTGGGGAGGATTATTTCAGACTGAGGACCCAGCACAAAGGAAAGCACAGAGACAGGCAAGCCTTGAAAAGGTTCAGGGAGCTGGAATCAGAAAGGTGAGCTGGAGTGCTGGATGTGGGCAGGGGCAGCAGCAGGGAAGGCCAAGAGGGAAGGTCAGGCCAAGTTGTGGGGGGTAAAGATGCTGTCACTGAATTCATTTGGATGAGGGAGCCTCTGGGTCTTCTGAACTGAGCAAGGCACAATCATGGCTGGGCTTGAGAGGAGTCCTTCTGGACGCTGCTCAGACTTGGATATGCACTGACATTGTTCTTCTTCCTTCCTGAGCCTGATGGCTTGTGGCTCCTAAATCCCAAGGGCTGATTCTATTCCATGTACCAGCCCATTCAGTGCTACAACCCAAAGGAGTGACTCGTGCTGGGCTTTCCAAGAAATATGACGGGAGGAGAAGGGAGATGATAGGCACCTTCACAGCACCCCTCAAATCACCTGTAGGGGTTCCCCTCTCTTGCTGGTCATGGAAATGCAAGGTGAACATTGAGATTCCCTTGGCTTCATGTGTCATTCTTTGCTTCAGGAAAATAAAGCTTTCTTAAATATTTATATTCTTGCCTTCCTCTCCCATTCCTCTCTCCTCCATTTAAATATGTCTGAAATATAAACACATATGCACTTACATATTCAGCATGGCCACTTACTCATTCTACCCCCTCCTCTCCTATCCTGCTTCTGTTGGGAGCAATAAGGGCAAAAACTCAATTAATTTCTATGAAATTTCCATCTACTGCTTTAGTCAATAACAGACTTTTCATATGTTAGTGCTCTCAATCAGCCACCTCCTGTGGCTTTAATCATTTTCTAACATTTCAGTTTGCTGTCCAGTCTGAATGCCCTGCTTTGGTTTTTTATTATTTTTATTTTAACTCTGAAAGGAAAATTCATTACCTATACCTGGAGCCTGACCTCTTTGTTGATGCCCTTTTACATGTCAAAGTATTTCTTTGAGTAATCTGTTTGTTTTGACCACTAAAAGCTTTTTTGAGCAAAGAAAATCTGATAGCAACAGAAGGTCCCCAAGTGGGTATGATTCTATTTCTGGATAAGGTTCTGAAGATCTTTGTGATAATTGATCTCATGTGTCAACTTGGCTAGGCCATGGGACCCAGATATTTGGTCAAACATGTCTGTACATTGCTGTGAAGATTTTTTTTAAAGATGAGATTAACATTAAAATCAGTAGACTTTGAGTAAAGCAGATTGCCCCCTGTAATGTGGGTGGGCCTCATTCAACCAGCTGAAAACCTTCAGAAAAAGATAAACTTCCTTCAAGGAAGAGAGAACTCTGTAGGCAGTGGCAGGCTGCCTTCTACTCACACTGCAACATGAACTGTCCCCTGAATCTCCAGCCTGCTCTTCTACCTTGTAGATTTGGGATTTGCCAACCTCCTAATTACATGAAGCAATTCCTTAAAATAAATACTTTTTCTCTCTCTGTGTCTGTGTATACATACATACACACACACATGTATACACATACACACACATATAAGTGTATATATAAACATATATACACACACAACCTATTGATTCTGTCTCTCTGGAGAACCATGACTAATTGACTAATACAATCTTCATGTCTATACTCTGTTACTCCAGAAAGATTACAATTTCTTATTTGATTCAGAAAATGCTTACTAGATATTCACTAAACCATTAAAACAGCTCTACCTTAAATTGACAGTATCCCTTCCACTTCCTCCATTTCCTGCCTGAAAACCTAAATACACGAGGGCCCCGGTATCATCTACCTCTCATCGTGTTTCACATCTTTTTATTTTGCCATCCGCAGAGGAAAGCACAGCTTGGCAGCCACCTCTGATAGATCAGACTTTCACAGCTTTCAGGATCCCTGCCTTCTAGTCAAAACCCTGATGGCTTCTTCAAATCTCTCTCCCATGGGTCCTGTTTAGCAAGGCTTTGCACATCTTCATTTATCTCCTTTGAGCACTCTCCAAGTTCACTATTTGACTTTATTGGGATCTTCACTTCGATCACAGTGATAAATCTGATGGTATTACACTGTGTCCCTAGGATGAAGTCAAGTGTTGGGTATTGCCAAGACTTCTCATAGAAATGTATTCTTGGGTGTGGGGAGATACATGAACTTTAACTGTAACAGTCATTACTGTTGACTGAGCACTACCTACATGCTAGACCCTGAAACAGATGATTTACACTCATTATCTCATTTTATCTTGTAGATTAGACAGGACAGACTAATTATCCCCCAATACTCACTCATACGTTTTAAGAAGAAATGGAACCATGGAACCTCTGAGTCTTAGCTGGGCCCGTGGCCATTGGGAATACAAGCTAAATCTACCAGCCCCCTACTCCCTTGCATAGAGGTATGGCCATGTGACGAAGTTCTGGCCAGTAGAACATAAGAGGAAGAGTTAAGTAGAACTTCTGAGAAGTGTTCTTAGAGGAGGGTGATGCATGCTTTGCCTTCCTGCTGGTGGGAGTTTGGACAAAGCGTCTGGAGCTTGCTGCCATCTTGAGCACACATTGGAGAAAGATAGAATAGCCAGATAAAAGGAACCTGGATCCTCGAAGATTTGTTCAGTCCCCATACTCGTCCAGAACCTCTTGCATCCAGATTATTTTTACCCTCTTTAATGTTTTAAGTCACTCGGGGTTTTAGAGTTTTTATTACTCGTAGCTGAATCGAATACTAATTGACCATTCCCATTTAAAAGAGGAAGAAAGCGAGGCTCAAAGAGGTTAAGTTACTTGCTTCACATTACATAAGTAGAAAGTTGTAAGTGGTGGGGCCTGGTTCTCTCTGATTCCACAGCCAAGTGTATGGCCCCTTCCTGCTATATCATACTTCCTGCTAGTGAGAGCCACCCCCTAAAGTGAACTTCTTGTCTTCTTTCCTGGTTTGACGATTCTTCTAAGCAAGTATATTTTGGCTGAGTCGCTACTTCCTGGAGAGAGGTTTTGAGGCCCTTTCACTGTCTTGAAAGATGTACCAACCAATCTCTGTACCTGCTCTTCTACCTTGCAGATTTGGGATTTGCCAGCCTCCTAATTACATGAACTAATTCCTTAAAATAAATTTTTTTTTCTCTCTCTCTGTATATACATACATACACACACATATACACACACACATATAAGTGTATATATAAACGTATATATACACACAACTTATTGATTCTGTCTCTTCAGGGATCTGGATACACTTATTCCCTAGCCACCCAATATGTTTGCTAAGTAGCTCCTTCTTAAACTGCAGAGTAGGGTGGGTGTCTTGCATACCTTGTCAGACCACTAAGCCTGCCTGTCCAAACAACTCTACTCTGCTGTGACTATATTCCTCTGGCGTGTTGGTACATATGCTTCTCCCACTGGCGCTTGAGGCCCCAGCATGTCTGAGAAATTGAATGGCAGCAAGTTTTTTTGCCAAGACCAAAGCAAACATCCCTGAAAAAAAAAAAAAACAAACAAAAAAACCAAAACAGCCTCATTGCACAGCGTCCTGGCTTTTGTGTGGATCTTCCGCCAGGGAATTCCAAAAACTTTCTTCAGATGTGGAGACCCTAAAGGTCCTTCAAATGCTGAACGTCATTCTGTGCCACAGTCAAAATTACAATCCCAGCAGAGAAAAATGTGCCTGCTTTTCACTTGTGTGGAATTACAGGGATCCCATATACTGGCTTTGATCCAGTTTACTATGTGATCTTGAAGAGAGACATCATGGTGTGTTGAAAGAGCACAGGGTTGAGATTCTGAAAGCCTGGCTACTGGCTACTACACTGACACTATGTAGTTCAGTCCCAGGCAAGTCACTTAACCTCTCTGAGCATCTCAGCTGTGAGTATTCATTCATTCACCCTGCCCCCACCCACATCCATTCATCCATCTATCCATCCAATTCAATATTTATTAAAGGTGCATTTTTTTTAGGCTTGGGGCACACAAAGGTGAACAAGATATGACTTCCCTCTGAAAGAGTTCACCTGCTACCTGATAGGTGGTAGCAAATGCAAAATTGTTAATAGATGTGATGGTACTTGAGAAAGCATAAGCTTGTACACACAGTCAAAGGGTTATTTTTAAGTCACAACTTTGGAAACCTCAATTTCTCCTTCCCTTAGGTGGGACCCCCTAATTGTGCACCAGGGACTCAATGGAGAAATAGGCATAGAATTCATGAACTGGCTATGGAGGTTCCTAGCAACTGCTACATCACAGATGGGGCATTTAATAGTTAATGTGACCCATCCTAGGGAAGCCGTGTACTGAGAAGAACCTTGAAACTCTCTGTCTTCAGAGACCCTACCCAAGTTCAGTATCTAATGGGAGCCACAGGTCACGGAATCCTTATCCTTATGATTGGAAGATGTCTTGGTCAGTCAGGAGAGAACTTTCAATATTTTATTGAAAGCATTTTGCAGTGGGAAATCCTTTCTCTTTTTTTTTTTTTTTTTTTTGCCAGTGCCAGCATAATTTAACTATGATTTAATAGCTTCTTTCATTTACTTGTTAAATAATGCCTCTCCATCACCTTCCCTTTGGGTTTTCCCGCCTTTTGGTCCTACAACCTTCCATTATTTATTAATGCTCCATAATACATGATCGAGGTAGGCAGAAAGCAACCATTTCACAGTGATTTAGGAGACTCCTGGCAGTGAAACAACAGGAACAGGAGCATATGCTCTGAGAGTCTCCCCTGTACTTGCCTTTTTGGAACAGAGTCAGATAGTTCTTAGCCATATGAGTCCTCCCCTCCCCTTCCCATCCCACCCTCCTGGCCATTTTCCTGCCCTGAGCAAATTCAAAATACTTGGCTCAAAAGGACTGGTGAGTCACAGCTCATGTTTTTTTCCAAGTTCCAACTGCTAGGATGAGCCTGCTCCTCAAAGTTGTGCTTAACCTAAAGAGACACTAAGAGGTAATTTGACTTTCCCTCCCAGGCAGGAGCCTTGTGTGAGATTAGACTTCAGATATTTAATAGTTTGAATCTTGAGCCAATCAATTGTTGAAAGGAAGCCTGAAACAAACTAGGGAGATACTCTTTGCTGTCCTTTTCTTGGGACAGCTTGGCTTGTTTTGACTCAAGGAATGACAGTTATAGGGATGGAGTTAGGATGAGTAGTTCTAGAGTACAGATGGGAAAACAGATGTGTTTCATGACTTACTAAAAAGTATAGATTGGGCCACATCTGCAACTTCATCACAGTTCTGTTTCTCCCAGGCATCAGTGAGGGGCATGTTCATTTGCTGCCCCATCTAGGTTTCCTTTGCCTTATCCCTTCACTTGTGCTTCGGACTAGACCTATTCAGTGACTCAGTGGATGAAGTAGGGAGGCTCTACAGATGTCAGGTCAGAGGGACACCTGGAAAAGTGCAGTGACCAACCCATACAGTTGAAAAGTGGGAGAGCCAGAATTAGAGCTAAGCTTCCTTTTTGACTGTAAGCTTTTACTGAGTAGGTTATTATTTTATATATTTTAAAGATATATTTTATATATTTTTATATCTTTTACAGATAATATATATTCAAGCTCTCAGCAGAGTGTCTGGCATTTAATGCATGCTTGCCTTCCTTTTACTACAGACCACCAAAGTGATACAGTGCTCAATAGGAAGAGTAGTGTTCTATATGGCCAGATCCCTGGAATGAGACTTGGGCCTCATCCTGGTTATCCACTTACTCGTTGGGGAAACTTGGAGGGGCTGCTTTGCTTCCCTGAGCCTCAATCTTCTTATCTGTAAAATCAGAAGATTGAGTTAGATGGCCTCTGAGATATTTTCTTGCTGTAACTTTGTTCCTGAAACTGCTTTAGGTTGAGAGTAACTTAGAGCATAGAGCAGGACTCTAGAGTCTGGGGAATGAGTTACCCAAGTGGAGTAAGACAGTCATGACAAGGGCAAAGTGCTTGGGGATCTATGATTGTTGTATTGAGTGATGGCCAAATCAAACAGAAGGATTTCTTATGCTTTTTGGGCAGCACAGCCTCTTACTCCCTCTCTCTAGGTCCTAGACAGTATTTGGCAGATACTGCATCGTGTCCCCACTGGTTCCCTTTCCAGCTTTTGGAGGAACATGACTACACTAAAGGCTGGGCATGCTTGCCATTCCTCCTTCATCCCTGACTACACTCACCTGCTTCATCCCTCCAGATGGTAGCAAGAGCTTTGGAGCCTAGGCATTGCCCACTGGAGACATGTCCTGATGTTGCCTAGGGGCCTGGGCAGCCATTCTCCATCTGGTGATTTAGGCTTAAAGTCCAAGCACAGGAGAGAAAATCTGATATAAAACAACAGCTGGAATAGAAATTCTGGTCCCTCTATTTCTCCATGACATTACTTCCTACCCCCAGCAGTGCCTTGCGAGAGGGTAGCAAATGGAATAAATCAGTCCAGAGGCTGGAGCTTTGAGTATCTCCTGTTCACCCACAGTGCTATCTTCTGCAGCAAGCCTGACTTTGTGATGACCTCTGCAATTTCTCCATTTGCATTTCTGCAGTGCCCCGGGTTTGTAATGACACGCTCCATTCCTCCAGAAGTTTTCATTCCTGTGGCGCCAAGGCTGGGGAACATCAGAGGGCCAGGCCGTTCTGTAACTAACGTAAATGTGTAATCTGCCTAAGCCTTGACTAATGCATTCCTTGCATTATTAAACACAGATTAAATATATATGGATATTTAAATGTAATGGGTTATTTTCCTAAATCTAGCTATGCTTGATGTTCCTTTGACTTATGCCTTTTCATTGCTCATAATTGTCTCAGAGATCATGAATTACAGGCAGAAAGGAGCTGGAGCTTCCTCAGCACCAAAGACTTTGCTATCCCATTACATTTGCCCAAGAGATGCAGCAGTGGTTCTCCCACCCAGAAAATTATTGCTGGGGTTCTTCCCAGGGGAATGTATTTTTTTTTTTCCCCTTCCTAGACAGAGCTTATTTCTCACCAATGATTCAAAGGCTAAGCCAGCCAGAGCCTGGCAGATTTTTCAGTTTGTTTCTATTCTACAGGAAGGCTTATGTCTGGGGCAAGTTACTGAATAACAAATTCAGACAGAGTCTGTGCCTTCATGCTGGTGGTACCTTCACCCACTCTCCACCAGCTGTACAGACAGTCACTTGTCCTCTACAGGTGCTTGGAGAGCCCCAGTGAATTCTGACTGATTTCCTTTTTTAATCATGCAGTTAATTGACAACATTTCTGCTCAATACCCCAGCCCAATGACAGGGAAACCAAAACTATCCATGACAATGGTATGTGTGAAGCAAAGACAATCTAAAGCACTTCACATTTGCATGCCTCAGTTTCCCTTTCTCTAAGAGGCAGGGTGCAGGATTGATTCAGATTCTCTCCTAAGATTTTGTAGGTTTTCCCATGGTTCTCTATGCTTCTGAGGAACCAGAAGGGGCAATACAGTCAGACACTGTTCACCTAGCATCATTTGCTCTGTTACCATTAAAATACGTTCCTCCTTGAGTCTTGGTTACAGATTTTTCATCCATGTCAATCAGTCAATTGATCAGGAGGTGCTGCCTTTGTATCCTGTCTTTATCTGTATCAGTATACTAGAATTTAAGCCACTGTTGTTCAGGAGCCAGCTCTTACCACCTAGCAAGAGCTGACTATACACATGTCTTCCCATCTCCTCTCTCAGTGATATCTTCTTGGTATCTAAAAATCAACCATTGTGGGAATATTTACACCATGGAAACTGGCCAAAGCTAGAAAGCAGAACTTTTTTCCCTTGAAAAATTGGTTGTTAAAATTTACCAGCACATCACTGCTGTAAGCTCCCTGAGGACGCTGGTCAGTTCCTATAGCTCTCTTTCTGTGTTATGAAACACATGTTGGGGTGTATGGAAAGCTTTTGTAGATGAACACAGAGGACATGTCAAGTCACAGATCTTTCCCAGTTCAACTGTAAATATGTTATAATCTCCATTAAGTGCCACAGTCTTTCAAACTTACCTCCTTTCTATAGTATTATACTTCTTCTTTTTTTTTTTTTTCTGTGAGACGGAGTTTTGCTCTGTCACCAGGCTGGAGTGCAGTAGTGTGATCTTGTCTCACTGCAACCTCTGACTCCCTGGTTCAAGCGATTCTCCTGCCTCAGCCTCCTGAGTTGCTGGGATTACAGGCATGTGCCATCCTGCCTGGACAAATTTTGTATTTTTACTAGAGATGGGGTTTCACCATGTTGGACAGGATGGTCTCCATCTCCTGACCTCATGGTCTGCCTCGGTCTCCCAAAGTGCTGGAATTACAGGTGTTAGCCACTGTGCCTGGCCTACAGCATTATACTCTTGATGTTATTTTTTTCTCACTGTGGGGATATGCTTGATCTTACCATCATCCATTCCTTCATGAGTAGATTCTCCCTCTCCTAGGTGTGTTCATCAGAACTTTCTGAATTAGGAATCAAACGAGTTAAGACAGGAAACTTGTTTTCCATCTTCCCCTGGACTCAGGACAATTATTGATAATCTCCTTCTTCCAACAGGAGAGTTACCAGAGCAAGGTGACCTAAGGCTTGTATGGGAGGAAAGAAAGGAGCAGATGTTGGGATTTTTGGATGAGGAAGAGCAATGCTTGGCTGGACTGACTTGAGCAGACAGCCCACTTGTCAGCTGGACTCATGAAAACCCCCAAAAAGGAAGGGAAACAACCGAGTTCAGTGGTCACAATGTACAACATTTACTGTGTCTGTCATACAATCAGCAGCATATGGAATCTCATATATCTTGGGCCTCCTGACTTGGACATTCCTCATAATAGCTTGATTTTGGTTGCCTTCTGTAAATGCCTAGTATGGAGCTTGAAGCATAATAGGCCTTCAATAAACATTTATTGAATTAGTGAATAGTTTTCTTTACCGTCTACAGGTCTCAGGGTTTGGAAAATGAGTGCAGGTTGTGGTTGGAGAGTGGGGAAGGTGTCGAGGGGGCTTGTCCTTTTCCTGAACCCTGCTTTATTCTTTACGCTGTAGTCAAAGTGGTTATCAGGCCCCTCAAAGGAAAGGAGGTAATTCTTAAGATGTGAAGGTGCGGGCACAGAAGAAAGGTTAAGAAATGAGGGCCACCAGGTCTTTGTGAGTTGTCAGTCCTCACTCTAAGGGGCCTTTCAATAAAATGTCTCTGCAGCTCAGGTAAGCAGGGAGTTAAGGTCTGAAGAGAATGGAATTTTCCTTGTGGTCGTACAGACTTGTTTTAACCACAGGAATGAACACAAGATTCAACTTGTCCCCTAAGCTATTGTCTGGAACTCCTTTCCCTCCAGCCACCGGCAGCTGAGGTTTTAATGTGACATTTTTCTAAGTATTAGGATTGCTCTCTGGCCTCCTCGTTATAGCTTTTTTGCTTCCCTCCTCCCAGGCTCTCACTTCCCTATCCTTCAAATGCTCTCCTCCTGTCTACCAGGCAGGGGAAGACATACGGGTTTATTTACTCTTTAAAAAATTGTGTGTCTCCTCTCCTTCCTGAACTCTCATCCTGAAACTCCTCCTTGAAACCACAAAGCATCACCCTTACCCCTTCCCAAATCCCAAAGCCCGGTGCAAAGACATCTGAAGGATGATAAGCTAACTTCATACACTATTTGAGCCATCCTAGCAAGGGTTTCAACAGCCTTATCAATACAACCAAAAATATGGGCATATTTTCTTTCAATTAGTTATTGGCCCCAAGCACTAAAGACCTTTGGAGCCTTAGTCAGAGGTTTTAGTTTGTGAATTTTTGCTTTAGATTTTCTAGTATTTCTGTGGCTTCCTCTAAGGTCTCTAACCAATCCCAGCCCATCTTCATCCATTTGTCTTTAATGTAGAGGAGCTCAGAAAAAGTTACCCCCAAATTTATTGACCAATTGGGGTGGGAGGAGGTGATGGATTATTTTATGGATCCTCTCCCTTGATTGCCTTGATATTCCCGCTGCATCTTTGTCACCTTTCTGCCTGGTTTCTGAGTTCTCTCTGTGTCCGAGGATGACAAATCGCAGTAGAAAGTCAGCATGCCTTGGAACATGAAGCAACCCGAAAGCTCAGTGCTCACTTCTCCCTGCCAATATTGCAACGGAAAAGGCTTACTGCAGACAATTTTTTAAATTTTCTTTTAAAGCAGCATTAGAGAGATTGAAACAGATTTCTTTCCGAGGCATTACCCTTTGATGAGGTACAAAAAAGGTTAAACAAAAAGCCAAACTTTGGTTTCAAATGTAAGACACCTTTATTCTAATTATAATCATAATGATCTAATGTGTTTGGGATTTAATTATTTGGAATTAGAATAGAAAAAGACATCCTGTAATTACCATTGAACTTATCTTGAGACATAAATCTAATAATTAAACACTTTCAGATTGTATTCAGTGAGTAATTAAAATAGAAAAAAAATACTGTGGATTCCTTTCCACCTCTGTAAGGAAGTTTCTAAAATTATCAATGGATTTCAGTGGAAATATCTAGAAATTATTGTGTATAAAATACAATTATTAACAAAATTATAATTTCAGTTATTTACAGTCTTTTCCCTTGGCAATCAGGTGAGAAATGACGGAGTTAGGAGTTGGATCTGAATGAAAAATATTTCCTTCCTGAAAGATAGCTCCCTGAGCTCAAGTTNAATGTGTTTGGGATTTAATTATTTGGAATTAGAATAGAAAAGACATCCTGTAATTACCATTGAACTTATCTTGAGACATAAATCTAATAATTAAACACTTTCAGATTGTATTCAGTGAGTAATTAAAATAGAAAAAAAATACTGTGGATTCCTTTCCACCTCTGTAAGGAAGTTTCTAAAATTATCAATGGATTTCAGTGGAAATATCTAGAAATTATTGTGTATAAAATACAATTATTAACAAAATTATAATTTCAGTTATTTACAGTCTTTTCCCTTGGCAATCAGGTGAGAAATGACGGAGTTAGGAGTTGGATCTGAATGAAAATATTTCCTTCCTGAAAGATAGCTCCCTGAGCTCAAGTTTCATTTTATTGTCAGCAAGGAAAGAGAAGTAGGTACTGTGCAATTTTTATGGGAACTGAGTTCTGTTCTCTGATCAGTTTTTGGCAGAAAATAGCAGCCCATATGCTTTCCCCTTTTGGAAGTGGAACATGGGAGTGAGGTTTGTCAGGAGCAGATGCTGCAGCATTCAAGGGAAAGGTCTTGGGAGACAGCAGGCTTCAGGGAATTCAGCTTTGTCCGTGAGACTAGGCCGCAAATGTCAACAAACCCGATTCATCAGCTTGGGGTGGGGAAGGGGAGGAGCTGGCCGGTGTGGGGACAGTGTCTGCTCAGATGGCATATTCTGTTGGAGCTGAGGTGTACCCCTGCTGCTTCTTGCTCACTCCCATAGGGAACAGAAGTCAGGGTATTGACATTGTTAGGCAGGCAGATCAGAAAGAGGAGAGGAATGAGGGCTTGGGCCAGGCTCATTCATCAGCTGCATGGCTTATCTAACCGAGTTTGAGTGGGTCAAGTTTTTTCTCCCCAAGTATCGGAAGCCCTTTGACATTCTATGACTATTAAGCCCCACTATAAAATGCTGCTTCCCTGGTGATAGGCAGTCCATTCAATTAAAAAACACCACAGATGAATGCTACCTGAGAACTCAGATTCACAGACAGAAATTTAGACTAGGTCCATGGTGAGGAGGGAGCTGTCAAGGGAGGTGGGAGAGTGCCTATCAGTAACAGCAATAATAGTAATAGTAAAAGCTCCTAGGCACTTTACTCATGCCTTCCTTATTTAACGTTTATACTGATCCTATAAGGTAAGTGTCATCTCTGTTCTGAAGAAGAGGTAACGAAGACCCAGGAGGCTGAGCACTTAGCCCAAAGGCACAAGTGCTGTTAAAGCAGAGGCCAGATTTGCTACTCACCACTGCAGTACATAGCAGGGTTCTCACATACGGTATTTCTGGGGTCACACATAGGGCTTTAAAAAACAAAGATTTTGGCCAGGCGCACTGGCTCATGCCTGTAATCCCAACACTTTGGGAGGGTGAGGTGGGTGGATCACCTGAGGAGTTCAAGACCAGCCTGACCAACATGGTGAAACCCTGTTTTTACTAAAAATACACACACACACACACAAAATTAACCAGGCATGGTGTTGGGCACCTATAATCCCAGCTTCTTGGGAGGCTGAGGCAGGAGAATCGCTTGAACCCAGGAGGGGGAGGTTGCAATGAACTGAGATCACACCACTGTACTCCAGCCTCGGCAACAGAGCCAGACTCTGTCTCAAAATAAATAAATAAATAATTAAAGACAAAGATTTTGCATCTTATCCCAAAGATACTGGGGACTCATTAAAGGCAGTGTGACAAAGAAGTTAGAATTTGATTTTTGGAGTCACACAACCTGGATTGGTTTATTATGTGTTAAAGCTTGGCTAATCATTAAACCTCCTTGAATCTGAATTCTTATCTATGGAATGGGTATAATTAATGCACTGGCATCATGTGGTTATGGGAAAGAGGTAATATACATAAAATACTTTTGGTGGTGCCTGGCACCCAGTACATGCTCAATGAATTCAAACTATTAATAATTACTTTATGTTAGTATTGTGTTATACCTGGAAGAATAATGGTAATGTAAATAAATGAAGTGAACCTCATAGAATGAAGGAAAAATAGCAGATGAAGGAAAAATATCATAAGCAGATATGGATGTGATATTGTGTTATCCTGGTCTTACTTCCTTTTCTTGCTCCCTAAACTGTAGAAATTACTTAAGATTCTGTCACTGGTCTTCTTTTATATTTTGGACATCTCATCCATCCACATAATTCCCATTGACTAATTTATGTGTATAAACTCCAAAGTTTTATCTTTGAGCCAACCATTTTCCTAACCTCTACTGCTTCTAATTCCCACTGGATTATTTCTTCTCCTGGGATCTCCATCCCAGCATGTCAAACAGTGGTTCTCTAAGGGTTCGTGTTTTCTTTAATGCCCCCACCATACCACCATACTCCAAGTTCTCTTTAACATCTCCATCCATTTCATCCATTTCCTCACATCCAGTCAAGTTGTAATTTGGATAATTTGTTGTAATTTTATTGACTCCAGAATTAAGTCTGGTTTTTTGCTGTTTTGTTTTTTCAACGTGGATGATTGTATTTCCTTCTTACCTGGTTAGTGAATACCCTCTAAACTTTATCCAATCACTAAGTTGATCTTTCTCAAAATAATTCTAATGATATCAATTTATGCTTAGAGATCTTTAGTTTCTGAAGCTTTAAAATTTAAAAACAATTCTATTTTGTTGACAGTTGTGTTGAAACCTATTTCCTTTTCTCTGGACACAGTCTGATTTTTTCTTCTTTATGTTTGGCTTACAGAGTTCCCTCAATCAACCCTGTCCTTCCCACAAGCTTTACCTGGTAGACTTTACCCCTTAAGAGGCTTAACGCTCTCGCTTCCATTAACTTTTCCTGATCACTCCAGGTTTATAAGACCTCTTTTTCCTGAAGCATTTTGTGTCCCTTTTCTGACAGTGATATTGTCTTGTGCTATGGTTTTAACCAGTTAATATAAGCACATGGAAGCCAGAGACCTTCTCTTACTCATCTCATGCATTATCTTAACTAATCCACAAAGCAACACCATTCTGTAAGGTAGTGTCTTTTCATCTTCTAGATGTAGAAGCTGAAGCTCAAAGCTGTTAAGTCAATATCCCCCAAATTCTAGTTGTACCAAGGATTAGGTGGAATAATCAGTTTAAACCCAAGTTCATTTGGTTCGAAAGCCACTAAACAATACTAGTATAAGTGGGCTTGAGAGGAGGAAGATGGAGAAGAGATGAAAAAGTTGGAGAAATGTTGAGTAAGGCTTTAAGTTAGAGGCAGATTTTGAGCTGGAGCTTGAAAATTACAATCTTATGGAGTGGGTGCATAGGAAGCCATGCTGGGCAGAGGGAACGGCATAAACAAAGGTGTGGAAGCAGGCCTTCAATAACCACCTGTTGGAAAAATGAACTAAAAAGGAGGTCCACTTTCCTACTTAATGAGGGATGTCCTTGGTAATGGGGCTTTGTCCCCAGTGGACAACCACATTTGCAGACCTAGGCAGGGAGGAAGTTAATTCTGTATACAATTCTTCTATTCAGTGGAAAGTTCTGGGACTCAGACTTTCAGAAAAATAGAAGTACTTTCATTTCTAAATCTAGGTTTTTGCAGTGCAGCAAAACCTGTTTGGTAAGCAGAGTCCCCTCCATGCCAGTCTAGCTTTCCTTCACCAGCCCAGACTCAGCAGAAAACACATGCTGAGTGAGTCCACAGCTACCCCTCCAGATGAGACAAGAACAAAGAAATGTCTGCCCCCGAGCAGTGGGCAGTAGTCCACAGGTCATTTGCAGTTACTTCTTTAAGTTCCACTTTCCTAAACCCTTGACTCTCCCATTTTCCTATTGGCCTTAGCCTAGAGCTGCACAGCCAGAGCCAAGAACTCCACGGGCCTGGACCTCATCTCATAGAATCTCTGCCCACACCTCAGTGATCCAAAGAGCTGGGGAAATAAATGACACGGAAAATTAAAATAAACTGTTCCACCATGAAAAGCACAAGCTGGGTCATATTTATCACAACTGCATAGAAAGAGGTGGTAGGACCTTTCTCTCTGAAGGTTCCTTACTCTGTTTAAAAAGCACAATGAATTAGGACCTCGCTCATAACCCCAGTTAAAGACACCACTGCCAAGGCTTTGCACATAGCCACATGATATGCTTGTTATTTAGAACCTGTTGTCAACCTCGCAGGGAGTTGCATCTTCATGTTTCAAGTGGCTGCTTTAACAGAATCCTTGTAGCAAATGGACCAACATATATTTTGGGCAAAACAATCAAGACGGATGACTAACCCCAGCAGAGATTATTTCTATAATGTTAGAGTGAGTGAGGCTCATGATACCATGATGCCATAATACTAAGCATGAAACTCAAGGCAGACACTTTAAATAAAAAGATTGGCAGACTTAACTACAAGAAAAATAGAAACCCTGTGCAATACAAACTCAATAAAATTTTAAAACGCCGAAGTGAGAAAATTGTTTGCAGAAAGTATGACAGAGGGTTAACATACAGATTTATTAAAATGAAGAAAAATATAAGCACTTTAATATAGAGAGGACATAAAGTGGTAAGTAACAAAAGAACTATAAGTAGAAAATAAATATATGAAAAATGTCCAACCTTACTCTCTATCAAAGAAATACAAATTAAAACAAAGATGGAATTTCAATTATTTATCAGTTTGTTAAAGGACTGAACGTCTGATTCTGTCCAGGGTTCTGAGCTCCTGGGGTAGTAGTTCCCAGCTCTGAAGAAGAGCATGTGAATTGGCTCAAGTTTTCTGTAGGGAACTTTGGCCATTGATATTGAAAGTCTTAAAAGGAGCCACAGCTACTGGCACAGCAAGTACGTTTCTGGAAACTCACTTTCAGAAAATATCAGACAAATGTACAAATATGCATGAGCAGGGTTGTTGATAACAGCATTATTTGAGTGTACAGGAAACTGTAAACCTACATGTTCAAAAATTTTCATACAGTATTATAGTAGAACACTGTACAGTCATTAAAATGCTGATGCATAAGGTTATATCTATTGATGTGGAAGGATGATCATATTATATTATAAAGTGAGAAAAGTGCATTGGAGAATATTTAGTCGGGTTTTCTTTTTTAAAGAACAAACTGGAGCTATTTTGAAGGTGGTTATTTTCTGTAGTCTGTAATTTTACCTTTTCTGTGTCTTCTAATTTTCTATAGTGAACATAGATTATTTGTTTTAAAAAACAAATGACACACTTAATAGGCAGAATAATGGCCCCTTCTCCAAAATGTCCTCACCTTAATTACTAAAACCTGTGAATATGTGAGGTGACATGGCAAAAGGAGCTTTGAAAATGTGGTTAAGTTAAAAAGCCTGAGATGGAGAGATGATCCTGGTTCATCTGGGTGGGCTTATAAGTGGTTATAAGGACCACTTATAAGGACAGTGGTCCTTATAAGAAGGAGTTGGGAGGGTCAGAGTCATAGAGATTTACACTGCTAGATGTTACCCTGCTAATTTTGAAGATGGAGGGAGAGGCCACCAGCCTAGGAATGCAGGGAGCTTTCAGCAGCTAAAAACAGCTAGGAAGCAGATTCTCCCCTAGAGCCTCCAGAATGCAACAGAGCCCTGCTGACACCTTGATTTTAGCCTGGTGAGACATCTTCTTCTTTTTTTAAAAATACTTATGTTCTAGGACATGCAGGTTTGTTACACAGGTATGCAAATACCATGGTGGTTTCCTGCACCCATCAACCTGTCATCTACATTAGGTATTTCTCCTAATGCTATCCCTTCCCTAGCCCCCCACACCTCAATAGGACTGGGTGTGTAATATGCCCCTCCCTGTGTCTGTGTGTTCTCGTTGTTCAACAACCACTTATGAGTGATAACATGTGGTATTTGGTTTTCTGTTCTTGTGTTAATTTGCTGAGAATGATGGCTTCCAGCTTCATCCACATCCCTGCAAAGGACATGAACTCATCCTTTTTTCTTTTTTTTTTTTTGAGACGGAGTCTCACTCTGTCGCCCGGGCTGGAGTGCAGTGGCCGGTTCTCAGCTCACTGCAAGCTCCGCCTCCCGGGTTTATGCCATTCTCCTGCCTCAGCCTCCGAGTAGCTGGGACTACAGGCGCCCGCCACCTCGCCTGGCTAGTTTTTTGTATTTTTTAGTAGAGACGGGGTTTCACCGTGTTAGCCAGGATGGTCTCGATCTCCTGACCTCGTGATCCGCCTGTCTCGGCCTCCCAAAGTGCTGGGATTACAGGCTTGAGCCACCGCGCCCGGCCCATCGTTTTTTTTAATGGCTGCATAGTATTCCATGGTAAAGAGGGAATCCTCCCTAACTTATTTTATGAGGCCAGCATCATCCTGATACCAAACCTGGCAGAGACACAACAAAAAAAGTAAATTTTAGGCCAATATCCCTGATGAACATTGATGCGAAAATTCTAGATAAAATACTGACAAACCAAATCCAGCAGCGCATCAAAAAGGTTATCGACCACGATCAAGTTGGCTTCATCCCTGGGATGCAAGGCTGGCTCAACATACACAAATCAATAAATGNCCACCGCGCCCGGCCCATCGTTTTTTTTAATGGCTGCATAGTATTCCATGGTAAAGAGGGAATCCTCCCTAACTTATTTTATGAGGCCAGCATCATCCTGATACCAAACCTGGCAGAGACACAACAAAAAAAGTAAATTTTAGGCCAATATCCCTGATGAACATTGATGCGAAAATTCTAGATAAAATACTGACAAACCAAATCCAGCAGCGCATCAAAAAGGTTATCGACCACGATCAAGTTGGCTTCATCCCTGGGATGCAAGGCTGGCTCAACATACACAAATCAATAAATGTGATCCATCACGTAAACAGAGCCAATGACAAAAACCACATGATTATATCAACAGAAGCAGAAAAGGCCTTTGAGAAAATTCAACAGCTTTTCATGCTAAAAACTTTCAATAAACTAGGTATTGATGGAATGTATCTCAAAATAATAAGAGCTATTTATGACAAACCCACAGCCAATATCATACTGAATAGGCAAAAACTGGAAGCATTCCCTTTGAAAACCGGTACAAGACAAGGATGCCTTCTCTCACCACTCCCAGTGAGACTTCTGACCTAAGAACTGTAAGGGAATAAATTTGTATGACTAAGTTTGTGGCAATTTGTTATAGCAGCAGTAGAAAATAAGCACAACATGTTTCTCAGGACTGTAAAATCACTGCCCTCTCTCAGGTTCTGCTGGGTGGAGGAGGAGCAGGACATGGAAGAGCTTTTGGTTTAGGGACAATCTTTCTTAGGCCACAGTTAGTTAAAGTTGGGGAATGTGCATAATCAGTAGTAGACTGAGAGATCCTCCTTATGAAGAATCACTACTCCTTAAAGTTGGTTTCAAGAATATTTTTAGTTGTTTAATTGTTTCCTTCTCTTTAAACTCGGGAATGCTAGGGATCTGTGCTTACTTTGTTCATTCCTATATCCCTAGCACTTACTACCAAGCCCGGGAGATAGTCAGCCCACAGTCACTTGTTTTTGAATAGACGGATCAAATTCCAAGAGCCACAGGCTACTCTCTGAAGCTGACCTTCCACCTGATGCAGAAACTCAGGGCTAATTTTCTAATTTTCTTCTCTTCTTTTTGTGCAGGTGGTGTAGAGTTTAAAGCAATTGTCTTCTTTCCTTCACTCGGATGGTTTTTCCTTCTAGATTTCAGAAGCCTAGAATTGAGGTTTCAGCACTTGGACACCCACTCACCCACATTTAAGAGAACCATGGCGCTGAAGTGGTGGTTTAATACTTGGTCTGTGGAGATATGCACACAAGTCTCTGTAGGATCCTGTTTCCAAAAGTTTCAAGAGTGCCATTGGCTGGTGTCTACAAAGAAGAGTTGCAGGATCTCAGAACAGAACTGAGCCCGGACTCAAGTGTAAGAAAGAGGTTGTCCATTGTCTTCTAGGCTCGGGTGTCCCTAGAGTCCTTTGACTACCTCCTTTCACAAAATCTGGGATCCTTGGAGGCATTTGGAGAGGATAGAGTGGCGCTAGTCGTTTTGGTGTCTCTCCAAAGAGTGTTGCCAGTTCCCTGTGGAATCCACCAAGGCCGTGTGGGGCTCCCAGTGGTGTCCTGTAGCAGAAAGGAGTCAAATGCCTACTCCCAGACACAGCATCACTCACTCATCTTGGTTTAAATCTTAAAGGGATAGGAGAAGAAAGAACTTTCTTGCAGATGTGCTTCTTTACCACTGAAAGGAAGCAGCCTTCCTCAGAAAGTGTCAACCTCCTTGTTCAAGAAGTAGAACTGAGGCAGGGTCTGAAAGAGCCTTAGGAAGAAGACTCTGGTTCTGGAGGGAGCTGGATTCTATTCTCTCCCAACTCTGAATCACGTGACCCCATAATCCTTAGATATAAGTTGAGTCAAGCAGGCTTGCAGCAAACTGTGATCACAAATAGTTAATGGGGGAAACGGTCTCGGCCAGTGCAGATAAAATTAAAGAGCTTGAAGAACACATAATGGGAGGGAGGAAAAGAAAGACTAGTTGGTAGAATAAAACCCTGCCCTAAATCTACAGAAATCTTAAATCCACAAAGGTACAGGATTATAAAACTCATCCATAAGTAACAAGGTGATCAACATAGATTTCCTTCAGCTGTGCGAGAGAGCAGGCAGCTAGCTACGCCCTCTGTAGCTTCTTCCAACATGAATTTGCTGCTTCTTTTCCTGCTCCAGTTTGTCCTCATTTAAATGAAGCTGGTTATCTTTGCACCCCCTGGTTTTGCCTCTGTGCTCCTACACCAAGGAGTTGCCCATCCCTGCTAAACACAGGCACAATCCAGGCGGGAGAAGCAGGGGATTAATATTTGCATGTTGTGTCTTTGTTCCAAGAGCTGTGCAAGGGGTTTCAGCATTTATGGTCTGATGTAATTAAAAGTCATTCTCCACACCCTCTTCTCTTCATCCCCAGAAGGGATTCAGGGAAGGAAGGGCATGAAACTCATCATTGGCTTCTTGCCTGTCAGCAGCTCACAGAGCTGTGGGAGGACAGGGACCTTTTCTGGGAATTGCATTGGGCAGCACACCTCACCAGGAGTTTCTTGTTTTCGTTATTTTAAAATAAAATCTTGGGGCTAGGCACGATGGCTCACGCCTGTAATCCCAGCACTTTAGGAGGGTGAGGCAGGCAGATCACTTGAGGTCAGGAGTTCGAGAACAGCCTGGTCAACATGGCGAAACCCCATCTTTACAAAAAATACAAAAATTAGCCAAGTGTGGTGGTACATGCCTGTAATCACAGCTACTCAGGAAGCTGAGGCAGGAGAATCACTTGAATCCGGGAGGTGGAGGTTGCAGTGAGCCAAGACTATGCCACTGCACTCCAGCTTGGGCGACAGAGCAAGACTCCACCTCAAAAAAATAAAAATAAAACTAAAATAAAATAAAAAAAAAATCTTGGTACTAAGGTGTGAGAGATTCTGGTCACAGTTTGCCTCTGACTCTTCTACATAAATTCAGCAGCCCAAGGCTGCTACTTTACATGGACATAACTAAAGACTAGTGCTTGTAGTGGGCTGATCCCCAGAGGCAACCAGATACAAATATCCCCAATGTTTTCTCTTCTATGGCCTTCCTCTGCTTTCCTGTCTACCTACTGTAGTGGCCAGTAAAGGCACCAAGCTAATGTTAAAAAATCCTCCCCCCAACCACACACACACAAAAACCCTCACATTGGATCCATAATTCAAAAAGAAAACCAAACAAGGTTTAACTACTGTCTACAAAACATGCCAACTAACTCAAAAGCAACTCAACTCTTAGTTACAGGTAAATTTATTTAGTGTGGGATGTGGGTGCATTTTAGTATCTTTGAAGTAATGCTGGATGTGACCTCTAAAATAAGCTTGCCTGAGGCCCAGGAAAGCTTTGCAGCGTTCTTGTATGTGGCTTCTGGGAAGGCTCCAGCCCCTACAGAAGTAGCTAGGCCTTCAGCGGTTTCTCCTGCACCTGCATCTGAACACTGGGTGGCAGCACGGACCTTCCTAAGCCTTCTCCTGCGGCTGAGTATAAACCTGAGCAATTCCACCTTAAGAAAGGCCATGCACAGAACCATGCAAAAAGTGCAGTATTTCTTGGATGTGGCTAATCTCTATAATTCACCCGATTGCAGATACAAGTGACAGCTGCAATAGGGGTGATGTTCTCTCATTCGCTGTGTCACCGGGATGCTATTTCGAATCTTCCCGAGATTAGAAAAAGGATTACAATTGCCCCCAGGGCCTTGCCATGTAATTTTTATCAGTCTTGATCTGTGAGTTCCCCTAGGCAGCACGTGTGCCTGTGAATGTGTGTGTGTGCGCGCGCGCGCATGTGCTCACACGTGTGTGAACAGGTCCGTGGTGAGATATGAGGCTCTTGTGGACGACACAGAGGTTGTTTCAGAGGATGAATTTCCAGATTCATCCCCAACTCCAAGACTCTTGCCTTCTCACTTGTTCACTCTTTCAGATTCAGGGGTGCAGTGCCAGCTTCGTATCCACACAATCTGTGCAGTTGTGCATGGCCTCGTGTTCAGCAGGTCCCTATCTTTCATTTCATATTCTGCTGTCACTGTCTTGAAATTCTTAATAATTTTTGAACAAGGAGTCCTGCATATTTACTTTGTACTGGGATCCATATATGTTATATAGCTGGTCTTACTGTGTAAAATTATGGCCAGAAATAAAGTTCTCTCTAAGATGTGATTCTGTTCTTTCTCAGCGTCATCTCAATGACTGGCTTGTCTTAGACTTGAGAATGGAAAAAACATGGACTTTTGGTCAGATGTACTTGGATGTTGGTCGGGAGCCTGCTACTTACTGCCCATGTGACCTAGAGCACGTTTGTTAACCTCTGCAAGACTGCCTCGTCCTTTAGAAGAATACAATCATCCTTTCCTCATAAGATGTGGTGAGTATGAAATGCTAGGATCCATGCAAAATGCCTAGCACACAGTAGGTATTCAATAAACATTCCTTTCTTTGCCCCCATCTTTCCTGGAAATTGGCGTCAACTCTTTCTACATTATCTCCCCTGTCCAGAGTACCCAGCCTTAGTTGGAGTTAAAGCTTGGTTTTATTTACAGTGAAGCAGGTTTACAGCAAATATTCAGTCTCTAACCCATCTCGCTGTGAGTTGAAAGCAGTTTCTTATTCTGTTCAGGTCTCTGTGTTGAGCGAGATGCATGACCAAACTGTGGTTATGATTTCTGCACCACGGGAAAAACTGGCTTTACAGAGCCACCTACTGTTTGGGGAACTCTAAAGAGAGCTTCTGATTGAAATGCCATCTTCAAGGAATTTCCCTTGTACTAATTAGCTTAATATGTTGCACTTGTATAATGTGTTTTTCTCCTAGGATCTGTGGATACTTGGCAAACAGCCATTAATCACGCCCTCTTACCTTGATGTCAGATGACTGCAGTTGACACATTCATCTCCCTGCCTGGATAGTGAGTTGGAGGGCTCTGGGTCCGAGGCCTGCCTCTGCTCACCATTTTTGTGTGGTCTTGAACAACTTTTCTGGACCTCAGTTACTTTATGTATAAATTGAGGTTAATAAATTATGTTTGGAAATTGTTTCTATGACTAAATCCTATGAAGATGAGATAGCCTCTAAATAGAACACTCTTTATAAAGTAGAAATAATTCCACAATGCAAAGGATGATGACAATATTACATTTTGACAATGAAGTTCAGGTTTAAATTCCAGTACTATATTGAGCATTATGCTTTTGTAGGCATTGAAATTTCCTCTTGCAAGGACTAGGATTGGATATCCAAGAGGCAAGTGGAAAATTTCTTTGACCACTAAGATGTTAATTGGCTTTAAGATAGATAGTGTTCTGCAAACAGTCCATTTGCCCAGCACTAACAAAAAAATGAGTACACACTGGAGGCTTCATGAATTCTCACTGGGCCTTTTCAGGACATCCTTAGGTCCAAGTGACTCTGTGTCATCCCACCTATCTACCAGGAAGGTCAGGCAAACTAGGGTCACCGCTTGTGACTTGAAGCATTGCCCTGTCTTCTCATCTTGACAGTAAGCTCCTTGAGGGAAGGTCGGGGGTAAAGTAGGTATCTGCCATCACATACTGAACATAGTCTCTGCATCAGTAGACCCTCAACAATGACTGCAATGTGAAAGGGGATGGCTGAGTTAGTCCACCACTGTCGACTTCAAAGGTTCTTTAAAAAGCTCAGCAGCTGTGTAAGAAGAAAACCATCCGGTAGTGTGTCTGTGGCCTGAGCTAAAGTCTCCCATTCAAGAACATCTTTCCTGTACCAGGCTGATGCTGACTTAGCCCTTAATCTGCAAGGTTCTTCCTTGATAAATGCAGTTACTTTTGGTGATTTGGTTAGTCTGATGAAGGATTTTTGGTGATTGGTGTGGGAAACTTTATCAAAATCATACCCCACATCTTTCAAAAAGGCCAAAGTGCTATTATCCTATGAAAAATCAGAAGGCCTTTCAATATGAGCTTTGAGAGAATAAGGCTGTAGTTATGAAGTAGCTGGAGATTCTCACTATTAAACTACAGATATGATCTCAGACTACTTTGTCATTTAATTCATTATGCTAAGTGTATCTATATGAATTTCTACTGATATATTCTTGCATGACTATATGCTTCTTAACATTTTTGAGCCTATCCCTTTCTACCAGCTTGCAGAGTTCTTCCTATAGACATCAGACAGGAGTGAAACTGATATTATACATTACTGATCATTAAAGATCGATACTCTCTCTCATTTAATGAAAGGAGATAGCTACCTACAACATTGATTAAAAGATGAATTTAGTGTGTGTTGTGTGAGTTATAGGAAGAATGGGGGATAGACCTTAAGCCATCTGTCCCTGACTAATCAATCTGTTATGATAATTAAGGCCACAGTTTTATTTTATTTTATTTTATTTTTATTTTATTTTGAGATG
>NW_016809040.1:1231515-1244885 GCF_001698545.2 Rhinopithecus bieti
TTTATTTTATTTTATTTTATTTTATTTTATTTTATTTTATTTTATTCTATTTATTTTAAGTTGGCCCCTGGAAGGGAAGCAAAACCTGGAATCTCTTGGAGTTAAATGGCCTCTGAAGCAAAAGGTCAATTTCTTTTAGCCCCAGATCATGAACCCCCTTTGGCATAACACTCACTCCTCATCTTAATTGTCTTCCTTCCTGGTAGGAGGCAGCTGACCTTGACCTGATCCACGGCACTTTAACTCTGGTAGAGATGGGGCTGATTATGCCATTGAAACTTTTTGCTGGGGAGAGGGAGTCATAAGGAATCTTTATTTTGGGCTAAGGTTTTTCTGAAAACTATAAAGCTAATGATCCCTAAAGACAGCTTGACTTCACCCCAGGCTTTGAATAATCTACTTCTGTTGTTTAAAAAAGGAGCCACAGTAAGTCATTTAGTCCATTCCTCTGTCTCTGTGCTGTATTTTGTATAAAAAGTTCCAGAAAGGTGGAGTAATAACAATCCCCATGCTTGATAGCACTTTAGTGTTTACCAAGCATTTTACATACATCATTTCATTTATTACTTTCCACAAATACTTCAAATTAGTTATTACTATCTCCATTTTACAAAGCAAATTGAAGGTCAGAGAGGTTGCAGCGTGCTGAAAGTCAGGCTGCTTGTAAGAGCCAGTGCCTGGGCATGGACCTTATCTAATGTCCTTTCTACAACATGACTGCACCAGACTATCTGGTGGATTTAGGCTCTTCCTAGGCAAAAAATTTCCACCACTTCCTATTAGGTCCCCTGGCCCTCAGAGATGCCTAACATCGATTTCTTCTTCTGTACCTAAACCCATAACTTGTTCTCTTACCTAATTCAAATAGGTTTCCAATCTTTAAATAATAATCTTAGACCAGCCTCAAGTTTAGAGGAGCTGTTTTCCTAGTCCCATCTTCTCAATGCTGACTACTTCAAGCTGCTTTAGCTTTTTCTTCTCCTGCTTTGGAGTCAATCAATTCTGCTACTGGACAAGTCATTTAACTGGCATGTAGTTTGTCGCCTGCAACAGGAGGATGATGCCACCTCTCTTACAGGATGATGATGAGAAAATTAGAAAATGCATGTAAAGTGCACATATGAAATGCACAATAAATTAATATGCTGTACTTACATTTTTTTTTCCCTGATCCTACATTTCCTTTACTTTCCTCTCTGGCTTTCTTGTTGTCCTTGAAGATAACCAGAGAAATGACACACTCCCCATTTAAGTGTGTAAATTGATAGCCTGGCACTTTTCTAGGAAAGGGACTCTATTTGGACAAACTTCTCCGAACAAATCATGGAGAGAATCCTGGAAATACTTGAGGGACTCCTCAGAGGTTAGCAGTCTCTCTGCTGACTCAGTGCCTTGTATTCTTGTATCATCCACATGCACCAATTATGGGCCTAAAACATAGCCAGGAGGCATCACCTAACAGCATTTGATTTATTAGTTTTATTAAACACAGATGCCTTTAATGTGGAGTTGTTTGTAGCTTGTGCTGGATTTCTAGCTACTTTATCGCATCTATTGGCCAATGTATGAATTATCTTCAAAGGACACGGCTTTTGCTTTTTATCACACTTTCTCTCCAACTACCAAGGAAGAGGTCACTTGGGAGACACATCCTTTCATGGCAAGAAAGTAGCCTCATAGATCAAACGGGTGTTTGTTCTGGAATGGCAAAGCAGCCAGGCCAGGCCTAGAGGAGGGGCTGGCATCGCTCAGAAATGCTCATCAATCACTCACCAAATGGGACCCATGGAAAAAGGCTTTGTTAGGGGATGAGTCTCAGGAATCAATTTAGTGGAGGGAGGGAGTGTGGTGCAGTAGGAGGTGCATCCGCTCTGGGACCAGATCAGGTTTCAATTCCTGTATTTGCAACATACTAGTTTTGTGTTTTTAAGGCAAATTATTGAACCTGTCTGAGCTCAGAAACTGTATCTATAACCTGGGGTTCATACTGGCTTCCTGCTAGCATCTTTGTAAGCACCGATGAGATCATCAACCAGTATGCATTCCCTTCCCCTTCCCTTGATAATTACAGCCTCAGCTGAGGGTCTAATGTTGAGGGAGGTGGAGAGTGAAAGGGATGTTGGTGGGAGGGCCAGGAGTCTTTGTTTCACTGCAGTTTGATGATTGTATTGTGCCGAGTCCTTAAAAAGATAAAAAGCCTTTCCTGCAACTTGTATTAATACTCACCACATATTTCATTCTTCCATTTCCCCTATTATGTTCTAAGTTGCATGAAAAGAGTGCCCTGTTTTTATTCATCTCTGACTTTCCTGCAACACCTGTCACACAGGGCAGGTGGTCAGAAAATGTTTTTGAGATCAAGTCAAATGGACTTTTTTTCCACCTCTGTGATTGCGGTATTTTGCTTAGCTTCTGTCTGGCCCAGCAGACTTAGGAGGAAGGTTCTAAGGGTGTTGGCTGCTGGTATTAGCTTTTGAATTATAGGCAATAGCTTTGTATTCTGAGGGGAAAAGTCAAAACCACTGAATGGTGACTAAAGAGACCAAGGGTCCTGGCCTCATATGAGTGGGCATGAGTTCTGGTTTCGCATGAACTTGGGAAAGCTACGTTAGCTCTCTGAACCTCAATTTCTTCACCCATAAAATGGGGATAATAATGGTATCTACTTTACAGGGTTGTGATGCAGATTAAATGAGTTGCTATCTTTAAAACCTTAGAATAGTGCTTGGCTGTAGTGAATCATTTTTGTGTTTGTTTATGTCACTACTACTATTATTTCTAACTAGTTGTATGATGGGTAGAGCAAGGCTGAACTCTGCGAGCTATACTATTCTGTGGGCTTTGATGAGCTCAATGGAATTAGAAGGAACAAGAAAGGCAAGACAAGGCATAACTTGTGAGTGAGTGGCCTGAACCTCAGTCAATCTTCTCTGGTGCTGGGCTCTGAACCAGGGTGGGAGTGAGTTCATGAGGGATTTGGGGTGTCCAAGGGAGAGAATACAGTCATGGGTTCTTAGTTTCTGTTTCTGATTGGACGAGTAAAGTCTCTTCCTCATCCCTCTTTTCCACTTATCACTAGAGGCAGAAACTAAAAGCCATGGCTTCAGGCTGCTAAAAGCCTAAAACAAAACAAAACAAAATAGAACAACAACAACAAAATAAGATGAGTTGGACAAGCTTGATTTAAATCTTGGATGATAATATTTGTCCAGGTAGTTGCTTTTCCTTTGGGTTGCAGGCTGAACCAAGCAGAGTCAATCCTGCGATACTCTTAGCAGATAGCTCTTCTGGCTTACAGAAAGCTAATCGCATAAACACTGGGAAAAATTCCAACCCCCCAAAATTGGAAATAAAATTCAAAGATGAGAGTCGAGGTGGGAGCTCCTATCTCAGGAATTTTTAACTCAGAGAGTTAAAAATCTGGAGGCTGAGGCTTCAACTTGTGGCAGGAATTATTCAGGTTTTGTTATTATTCCAAATAGTCTTTTACCTTCAGGGGAAAACGGAGCTGCAATAGAAGTGTGAGCTTAACTGTCATTTTTGGCCTTTAGCACACTCTGTCATCAAATGCTTAATACTTTGGTAAATATGACTCGGTGGTATTGGGTGGTGGGGGCAGGTGGGGTTCACAAAGCTTCTTGCTTCGAGCAGCAACTGTCTTCTGGATGGATAAACCCTCAAAGGATTAGCAGAATTTGATACCTACCATAGAGCTATGGAATGCAGCCCCAGGAGAAACACCTACCATAGAAAGCAGTACTTAAAACTTTTGTGGGGTGGGGTAAGAAGGTGGGGACAGAAATAAAGCAATTTATTGCTGGCAAAGGAATGTTTTTCTTCCATCAAAAGTAGGATTTATTGTCTGTCTAATGCGTGACATATCCAGATTGGAAGAGTGGTATTTTGCTGAAGATGCTTTTGCCTGGTAAATCCACTCAGGACACCAAAATTATTTAAAATAGTAAAATAAACATTGTGTCTTCTTTACAAAGAATACATGCTATTGAAGAAAAGTCATGCATGAAAACATAAGGAAAAATTAAAGCTTTTCATCATCTGACCATCCAAGATAACCAACTAGCATTTTGTTACAATTTTAGATGTTTTCTGTAATTTTTAAACATAGTCCAAAATGGCACATTAACATTTTAATTCTAACTTTTAACTATGAAGCATAAGCATCTTCATGTTGCTAGAAATGTTCATAAAATGATGATGATGACATTATAATATTCTATTTCTGTGCTTGAATTTGCTAAACTATAATAATGCTGGTAAACATTTCATGTCACTTCCTATGTGCCAGATACTGTTCTAAGTGTTTGACATACATTAACTCATTTGATTCCCAAAACCACGTTGTAAGGCTTGTACTGTTAATATTCCCCATATTACAGAGAAATAAATTGAGAGGTTAAGTAATTGCCAGCGGTCACTTGATTGTTGAGTGATGGGGTCAAGATTTGAACAAAGATGGATAGTGCTCTATGGACGATTCATAGCCCGTCTACGCTATTCAGTCACTGTAGTACTGTAGACCCTCAGATTATGGCTAATTTTTTAAGTGAATAAAACTTTTATGAAGGATGTGTTCTCTTTCCCTTACAAGTGACAACTTGGGGCACTGGGTCCAGATTGACCCTTGGGGTTGGGTGTAGAGATGACAGGGCTGCTGAGTCTGAGAGATAATTTGGGGAACAAATCTCAGCACAACACTCCAACTATGGTGGCAGAGTCAGAATTAGAACCTTTATTTTCTGATTCTTTCCTAGTCTGTTTCTTTCTAATGAAGAAAAGCAATGTAATCTTTTGAAAGATCAATGTCTAGGATGAGCTTTTGTGGGCAGAAACTATGGCTTATTAATTATTGAGTATTTTCTCCCTATTTCCATATTTATAATCTTAATTAGCAAATATCGAGGTTTTAAACAGCTTTTAAGTATTGGGAAGGGATTTCACATCCTTCTCTTTGCCTTGTACCATGGCAGTAGGACGATTTATCTGACTGGGAGACTGGATGATAGGCAGGGGCACAAGGATGGACTGACCCCTTGCAGGCCTTCTCAGCCCTCTGCTGCTGCCCTTCAGCAAGAAGGTCTAGTTGTCCATCTGTCTCTTGGGCCTTGAGATCTTTAACTCAGGAAGACATGAGGCAGTCAGCTCTTCAACTCCCTCTTCCCCCATCTGAACCCTATGGACTGAGTATGAAAGAAAGCTGTAAGGAGCTTTATTTTGACCACAAGTCTAAGATTCTCCAATCTTGTTTCACCAACAAATAAATTTATACTTGGATTTCCTTATACTTCTAGGGCCTATTTCTCAACTGGTTTAGAATCCTTAGAGAGAGACATATGATTAAAAGTTCTTTTTAAACTCAGCCTTGATCTTTATGCATTAGAGACAAAAAGTATTAGGTTGGTGGAAAAGTAGTTTTGCCATTACGTTTAATGGCAAAATCCACAACTACTTTTGCACCAACCTAATATTAATGGGAGAGTCACAGTTCCCCTTTCCCCCCAGACCCCAAACACTTAAAAGAATACAGTCTTGGCATGCTCAGCTTCTCCCGCCTCTCATTCTCTAGGAAGGTTTCTACCTTGTGAGATATATTACTGAGGCCCAATTCTTGGACTTCTGTGACGCAGAATTCTGACAGTGAGTGGTGAGAGACCGAAAGGAGAAGCAAGGATGAAGGGGTTGCATATAAAAGGACAGATTTACTCATGGGAGGAATGAAAGAATAGAGACAGAAGAATAGAAGAAGAAGGAGAAAAGTCAAGAGCTCACCCAGACAACCAGAATGTCTTCTTGAGGAAAGGATTCAGATCAGCTAGGGCATGCGGGAGACAGAATCAGAGGAATGGAGAAAGAGAATTTTAAATTTTACTGGGGGCTGTGAACTGGGTTCCTTTGACATTTTTATTGAAAGAGACTCTGATAAACATTAAAATTCTCAAAAAACCTAAAGAGACTGGGTTTCTTTGAACATGAATCTAGTTGAAGACTGGGCCATTTACTTACTGGGTTACATACCTCACCCCAAATGTTAAATCTAACTTGATAGATGTGATCAAATGGGAAATGGAAGAAATGCCCCAAAGTATCCTGAACCCTGGGATGGGTAGGTGTGGATATATTCAAGGAGTGGGGTCAATCCTACTTTGAACCTATGCTGTTTTATCCTAAAACTGGGCACCTGGGGAGACACCCTCAATGTCTCCCTGGTGTCCACTTGTATGAGATACTGAGGATACATTGGGAGAGATTATGTCCTACAGAAAGAAGAAAGAGGAGTACAAGCTTGGTCTGGGACAATACCTCAATGAGGAAGAAAGGGAAAATTCTGATACCTATTCCTCAGGGTCCAGATTCTACAATAAATTCAATACAAGAAGGGGTGTAACAGAAAGCTCTGCTTCACTGGTTGTCACCAGCACCAGGCAACTTCAGAGAGTCCTGGAGCACTGCAACCAGCTTTGGCAGAGAGATGGTGTGAGATCTGAGGCCTCTTCCCGAGGATCTGCACCTCAGTCTCAGGTGTCTCTGGCTGCAGCAGTTGTCACAGAGGAGCTCAGAGAATCAGCAGACACCACCTGCAGTTAGAGAGATGTTTGTGATCACATGAGGACAGAGGCACAAAAACTCTGTTCTGTGACTGCCATAGAACAGGCTAATGGAGTGTGAGCAACACAGCTTACTGTTTTGTTTGTTTGTTTGTTTGTTTGTTTGTTTGTTTGTTTTTGAGACGAAGTCTCACTCTGTCGCCCAGGCTGGAGTGCAGTGGTGTGATCTTGGCTCACTGCAACCTCCACCTCCCAGGTTCAAACGATTCTTATGCCTCAGCCTCCCGAGTAGCTGGGATTACAGGCACAAGCCACCACGCCAGGCTGATTTTTGTATTTTTGTGGAGATGGGGTTTCACCATGTTGGCCAGGCTGGTCTCAAACTCCTGACCTCAAGTGATCCACCTGTCTCGGCCTCCGAAAGTGCTGGGATTACAGGCATGAACCACTGCTCCTGGCCTCACGGCTTACTTTTATTTTTGTTTTACCTCTGCACACAGGTCAGATATGCCTTACATTATCTCACTGGGATGAAGGAGGGAGAAGCTTTCAAATAGGTGTCAGCTGTACAGCAAAAAGTTTTGAAGAAGTTTGGCAGGAACCCCAGTTAGCAGTTCCATCTGAGTTCCTGACATCAGGTTGGTGATATTTGGATTCTAGGCCTAGGCAGATGGACCATTTACCACATGTCTGTTTTTCCTGGCTCTTGTTTTCCAACAGCACTTGCTAGCTTGGATCAGGCTATTAATGGATCTGACTCCTAGGCACTCAGCATTTTACACAGATAGGCATCCTTACACATGCGGTTTCTGGTTATTGTAAGGACATGGAGGAGTAGAGGAATGAAGTCCTTCTTCTCTAGTCAAGTACAGTACCTAAAGCAGGCTTAGCTTTGCATTGGTGCTGCTGGCACGGATCTTCACAAGACTCTCAATGCTACGTGGACACTTGGCAGCACATTCTGTGGCAGTGTGGGGTGGTAAATAATCAAAGATCTCAGCCCTCACCTTTAGAAGCTGGATTTCAAAGTGGGAAATCCAGTGGGAGAGAGGAGGGTGGTCACTGAAAGGTTTTGAGTTCATCTCCAAAACCACAAGGCAACAAATTTAAATACAGATGGTACACACTGGCTGCTAGGGGGACCACACTGAGTAAAAGTGCACTTTGTTCCAAAGAGTTAGCGGCATGGTTTAGAAGAGAAACAAAGACACACATGTACAAGTTAAATCTCCATGAGAACTTCCAGAACAGACAGCGCTGACAGCAGGCTCCATGGCTCTCTCTGTTTGTCTCGTGCTGACACTGGGTCCTAGATTGTTGAGGCCAAACCTGGCTTCGCAAGGTTATCCTCTTGTCAGACCATGTGCACAAGCAATATGTCCGCATTTGGGTTGGGCAATTATGGACACTATACTCATATGTCCCTAGGCAAGTACCCAGCTGTCCTAAGCTATCATTTCCATATAAGGAACAACAGAAAGTTGAATAAAAATGCAAATCTAGCTGATTTACTGGGTTCTTGATGTTACTGCTGACAACAGTTGCCCAGTGGTCACATCGTTCAGGAGGCAGGGCTCAGCTCTCTTTAATGTATGCGGTTGGAACTTGCTGAAAATCAGTTCCTTTGTACTGTGGTCTTGAGATTCCGTTTTCCTCCAAGGCTCAGATCAGAAGGGGGAGGGGGTATTAAACTTCATCCCAACTCTTTGCTCACACAAAATAGTTACAAGATATCTGTGCTTTTAAATCAGGAATATCAGAGCATGGGGTAAAGGAGATCGTGAGAATTTCCTAGCTTAGACTACCTGAAATGTCTGGTGAAGAGTTTCAGATTCTGAAATAGAGAGGAGTTGACACTTTGCTTAGGTTCGGTGGAAATGTAGCCTTCTGGGCTTCTGGAAAAAAGTCTCAGGATCTTACAAGCAGACTTTATATCAACATTTGGAGTTGTGAGAATGAATCAGACAAACACGGACCAAACGTTCCTGGAAAAGCAGAGGGACTGAAAATGAAACTGCAAAGTGTTTTGGCAGTTTGGGATTTTGGAATAATATTAGCACTCTCCCACCCCAAACACCGCCACATAATTGACTGTCTGTATCTGGCTAGTATTTGTTTGTTTCAGATACAAGTGATTTTGAAGCCTATTATGTGACACACTTCCCTTGAAATGCTTCCTCCCCCCATGCCCGCTTTTTTTTTTTTTTTTTTTTTTTTAATTTGTGAAGGGTGTATCAGATACAGAGTTCAGTCCATTTGGAGGGTGATTCTGGTTTTATATCTTTTCAGATACCTGCCGCCAAATCAGAGCTCCCAAGAAAGGGGCCTGTGCTGTAATACACACAAAGCCTCATTTCCTGGCTTTGGTACCAGGGCCCCAGAAGTGAAGGAATCAGGAAATTCAAGAGAGGCTGCCTTCTTAAATCAGATATCCATTCCAAGCTTTCCTGCTCAGATGGGTGGGTTATTGATTTTTCCTCTTGCCAGAAGATGACTTGTAATCTGGGAACCAGAGGAAACTGTATTTACTTTAACATCTGCACTTAATGCAATTGTGAGTCAGAGCCTGATGGGCTTATTGTCTCCTTTATTCTAAGAGGGCCAGTGTCAGACCAATCTAATGTTGGGTGGAAGTGATCAAGCTGCTCCATTAGCTGGATAAATTGCACAAAGGCAGCCTCATATTAAGTTCCCTAGAGCAGGAGGGAAGACTCGAGAAGGTCTGAGAAGGAAGATGTCTGGTTGTACAGGAAACAGACTCTCAGTGAATCTTGAGAGTCGGGCACATGCTGCCTTCTTCTACCTCTGCAATGGGAGACTGTTGACTCAATTAGATTGCTCAGTGGTCTGATGATGCAGCTATCACAGCTAGCATTCCTGAGTCCCGTGGCTGGGGGAAAGGTGGTGGAGGCGGGGAGGACCATAGCAATTTATCTGAGTTTCCTGTTTTATTTTTCTCTCACCTTCTTTTCCACCTTCTCTACTTTTCTGTTAGGAAACTGAGGGCACCATCTCCAACTTTCTCAGCTCCTTTGCTGTCTCCACCTGCCTTTTTGGACCTGTATAAATTTCTCTTTTCCATTTGGAAATCACACATTATTGCTATCTACACATTGTCACCAAAACCAATTTGTGCAAACTAACAGGCTTATCACCAGCGCCACTGAAATGAGATTAAAACTGCTTCCAATGAAACAGATAAAAACCAGATGAATGAAGCCCGCTAATAAGACATTAAAGATAATGACGAGAATGATTAACTAGCATGATATATTGAGTAGTTATGAGACGTTGGATGCCCAGGATCAGTAAACTAATAAAAAAGAATCTACCTTTAATTCCTTTCAGTCAGCGAGATATAATCACATCAACGTATGACTTTTTGGTTATTTATCTGTGAGAGCGATATCACACCTTTCCACCAAATTGTTCAAAGCTTATTAGTGAGAAGAAAGAGAGTGAGAGAAAGACAGAGAGAGAGAGAGAGAGACTGAGAGAGATTGCCTTGGGAGGGGGAAGCTCTTCTCATTTCAGCTCTTTAAAAATAAAAAGGAATGCGGGTACCCTGCTTGCATTTACACACTGATTATGCAGACAGTCTCTCGTTTACGTTTCATCTCTGAGAGTGGCCTATTCATAGCCAGACTGTTTTACATTACACAATCAGTCAGTTATCACATGATCAAGTCACATCAAGACAATCTGAAAATTACATTTCTACTGGGCAATATCTTGAGGTTGGCCAGGGCCACCACCACCCTGGAGGCTGGAGCTCTTTTCACAGTTGCGGGGATCCCTTCTGGTTATCCTTCAGCTGGGTTGAGGAAGGAGCATGAAAGAAAGCCTCACTTATCATTCACTTAGGATTTCTCAGACCTTACTGTGTGACAGAGCCAGGGCTATGCTCCAGGAATACAGGCAAACAGAAACTTGGTTTGGCCCTTGAGGAGCCCACTGTGGTGGTGCAGGGGAAAGTAAGGGAGAAAGGGGAAGACAAGTAAACAAAGGTGATAACAAGTAAACAAATCCATGTGACAAATGACTGTGTTACTACATAGGGCCATGGGTGCCTAGAAGAGGGAATAACTCACTGGAGAAGTCACAGAGGGCTTTCCAAAAGAGGAATCCTTTGAAGCAGGTATGAAAGGAAGAGTGGGATTTTGCTAGAGAGAGAGAAAAAGGTCAGGGCAGAGATGAAGTATGTGAACAAACAGCCATGAAAAGGACAACTGTGTTGCGGGAAGAAACACTTGGCAGGGAAGAGCAGCCTGGGAGACCCTGGCAAAGGAGTCTGGGGACAGTCAGGAAGGACCCTGCATTTCATGCGGAGGTTTTCACGTTTTATCCTAAAAGCTGAGCCGATCCATTAATACTTTGTGAGGATAGCTACAGGATCAAACCTGTGCTTTGAAAATAGAACTTTGGTGAAGCTGTGGAGAACGGATTAAAGGCAGAAGAGAATCGTGTCTGAAAAAGTCTGCCAGGACCATGATGTAGTGAGAAAAACACAGACAGGGCCAAGACAGGTATGCATCGGTACCTGAACTCAGCTGCTAACTAGCCTTGCCATCTTGAGTAAAATCATCTCCTGAACTGCAGTTTTTCCTCCTGTAAATCCAGGATAGTAATACCTGCTTCCTGAGGTTACTGGAAAGATTAAAAGTAATGTAAAACAAGGCCCAGGTGTCCGACATATGATAAGCACATCACACACAGTAATAATAATTCTCAATTAAGCACTGTGGTGGAAGGGGAGGAAGGGACGGAATCAGGGTCGGTGGTAGCAGGGCGTGTATGTTTATGTCTGCATGTGTTCATCACTGTTAGGAAAACTGGTGGATAAAATGATACAAAATACGATGTTATGTTGAGAACAGAAGGGAATCTGGAATAACAAAATACTTGTTCAGTTATTTGAGCCATTGATGTACTTTGTCGAATAAAATTGCATGAGTTAGACATGTTTGCAACATAGGAGAGAGCCAGCAAGTTATAAATAACACCCACTTCACCTATCTCACAGGGCAGCTGCAAGGACTCAAAACTGATTGTGAGATTTCTTGATTACTGAGAATGTCAGCTCCATGAGGATGACAACATGTTTACTATTATATTCCTCATGCCCAGAACTCATGAAAATAAGTATTTATTGAATGAATGAGTGCAAAAATGGTGGAAAGGTTAATTCAACTGTGAGCCAATACAGTCAAAAATACAGTTTCAGTCTTTCTCTCCATTCCCCTCACCAACTACGATTTTTACTCATGACTTTCAAAACGTAACAAAAATTACTGAATCCCTCTAAATATCGCTGGCTTCTGTACGCCACGTGTATAGAATGAGGTACTTAGTACATAGTGGTGAATGAATAATACAGACATGGTCTTGTCCTGAGCTTACAGTGAACATGGGCAATTGAGTCTCATGAAGGCTTTCAAATGTGTGAGTATCTTTCCCTCTCTGCCCTGTACATCACTATCATTCCAGGTGAGATTTGAATAAAGAATAGATGTGCAAAGATACTAGGTAGAAGGCTGTGTGATGGATGAAGGAGGATGCATCCTGGGGTCGCATACGTTTGGGTTTGCCATCTCACTCCATTGCTTACTATATGGGAGAGTTTGAACCAGCTACTGAGCCTCTCTAAGCTGAAATGTCCTCATCTTAAAAATGAATATTTTCAGTAGAAATTAGTAAAATTAGGTATGCAAATCATTCGATGCATAATAGACTCTTAATATTATTTTTTCCTTACCAGTAGATTTCCTTGTAGACAAGACTGATAGCTAAGGAAAGACAATTGTGTTTGAAAGAACTTAAAGCTTTGCTGTCCACAGGTTGCTCCTCCTGTCCCTACAATATGTTAGAGAAGGCAATCAACTTATTCAAAAAGTAGAAAATCTACTTTCATATCCTCTACTACCTCTTGAAAATGTTTATCTTTTCTGTGGTTTATTAATATGCAATCAAGTCCAGATTCAGAAGTGTACATATTTTCAGATACGGCAGTCCTCTTAAAAATTGACAGATAGGATATGCTCCAATAAAGAGAAAAATCTAAAAACAGTATGTCTAAAATCAGTTGTCTGCTTAATAAAACAATCCCGCTATTTAAGATACCAAATAAAAGGACTTGGAAATGCTAATTCCATAATTTTTACACTGATTGTTAAGTTTTACAAACATGTTTGAAAAGCCATTATTTCCGTATGTAATAGAATTTTAAATGTATCGTTTTCGGTATTGGTTTAAAGTTCCCAATCAAGACTTTCTCCCAGCTTGAGGCAGTCCCACACCTGCCATCTGTCCTGTGCCTTCGCCCTCTATAGAGAAGGCAGATCCTCATAAATGTGTAATATGCGAATGAATTCCAATTTTTATAACCAATATGTTTGATTGAGAGAACACATTGAGAGATACTTAACATATCTATATTCTATGAATGACTTGATTTAAAATACATTTATTTTGCAAAATCTGCATGGTTACAGAATATACATTTTATAAAGTGGGCACTGACTCCTGCAGTGAAGGCCTAATGTGTCCATAAAATTACATCCGCTATTTTGATGCCTGAAGAAACTGCTCCCCTTCTTTTTTTTTTTTTATTTTTTATTTTTTATTTATTTTTTTTTTATTATACTTTAAGTTCTAGGGTACATGTGCATAACGTGCAGGGTTGTTACATATGTATACTTATGCCATGTTGGTGTGCTGCACCCATCAACTCGTCAGCACCCATCAATTCATCATTTATATCATGTATAACTCCCCAATGCAATCCCTCCCTCCTCCCCCCTCCCCGCT
>NW_016809040.1:1248406-1275324 GCF_001698545.2 Rhinopithecus bieti
ATATCAAACATTTTCACATATACTATCTTTTGCATCCATTTCTTCAAAAAATAATTTTATAAAACAAAACTTGTCAACAAATTATCTGCAGATTTGAAGGCTGCCTCAACATAGCTCTATTCCAGTACAGAATATAAGATTATCCAATAGTGAAAAAGGGAGCCCCATCACAAGATTCTTCCCAGAGGTCAACATATTCCAAAGTGTAATTATAGAATTTCAAAATTAAATGTTTTATGACTTTCATCTCCTATCATGTAGTTTGTTCAGTTCTTCCTTTGCTTTTATGGGATTAAATTTCATCATGTTTCTGGTGTCAACCTTTTCTTTCAATAGTTACAATTTGCTATCCATTTCAAAAGTTGAAATTGTTTGGTGTTCCCTTAAATATTTTTTTTAGCGGAAGAGGTTTTATTTTATTTTATTTTTTAACTTTTATTTTAGGTGTAGGGGTACATGTGCAGATTTGTTCTATAGTAAACTCATGTCATAGGGGTTTGTTGTACAGATTGTTTCATCACCCAAGTACTAAGCCTAGTACCCAAGTTATTTTTTCTGCTCCTCTCCCCCTTTCCTCCCTCCACGCTCAAGCAGGCCCCAGTGTCTGTTGTTCCCTTCTCTGTGTCCATGAGTTCTCACCATTTAGCTCCCACTTAGAAGTGAGAACATGCAGTATTTGGTTTTCCATTCCTGCATTAGTTTGCTAATGATAACGACCTCTAGCTCCATCCACGTTCCCATGAAAGACATGATCTTGTTCTTTTATATGGCTGCATAGTGTTCCATGGTGTACATGTACCACATTTTCTTTATCCAATCTGCCATTGACAGGCATTTGGGTTGATTTGCCTTTGCTGTTGTGAATAGTGCTACAATGAACATACTCGTACATGTGTCAAACATTTTGAATAAAAAATTGCAACTTCTTTCAAACAAAATTCAACGTCAATTTGGAGGAGTCTTTTACAATAAGGTTCAATACCATTGTAAGACGCTTAGGTTGATCTACAAATTAGTTCTTTAAAAATGAAAACATTTTACAAATCTGATGATGAGTGTCTTAGTCTGTTGGGGCTGCCATAACAAAATGCAATAGACTGAGTGGCTTATAAACAATGGAAATTTATTTCTCACAGTTCTGGAGGCTGAGAAGTCCTAAATCAAAGTGCCAGCAGATTTGGCGTCTGGTGGAGGACTGTATTCTGGTTCCTAGATGAATGGCCACTTTTTTGCTATGTCCTCACATGGCAGAAGAGGTGAAGGACCTCTCTCTGGAATCTCTTATAAAGAAATTAATCCCATTTATAAGGGTTCTACTACCATAGCCTAATCACCCTCCAAAGGTCCTGCCTTCTAATACCATCACTTTGGGGTTAGAATTTCAACATATAAATTTAGTGGGACATAAACATTCAGTCCTTTGTAGTAAAAAGAGAAAACATGCACTGCCTTATTGAAACTTAAAAAAAAAAACATGAATGTTGTCTCAAAGATCTATAATTTAGCTGCTTTAAATACTGCTTCTATTTTGATAGGTAGATTATCAAAGCATGTTGTGGCACACTTTATGAATAATAGGTTACTACAACCAATTTTAACTAGAGTTCTGCTCCAGAGGTTTCTTAATTTTATTAGAACATTGATCCAAATGAAAAGCCATGCTTCTCAGAGTTGATTATGAAACTTCTGCAGCTGTATATACTTGTTAAATTAACATCTTTGGAAATAGTCTTCTTAAAATAATTACTAACTTTTGAATTAAATGCTAGTGCTTCTTCAGAATATGTGTGCCTTCTGGTAGATTTCAGGTAGATGGTAAATGTGCACCAATAATTTGTACAATTTGCACTTCAGCATCAACTTTTTTAAGACATGAAAATTCAATATTTAATATTTCATTAAACGTTACACTTTTGGTATTGTATCTTTGAAAAGACAAAATAAAACAAAGCATTACTAAACAGTAAAGTACATACATAATTGTAGATGTAAATCATACATACTATAAATACCACACCCCTGAAAAAGAGTGTTCAAACGACTCTCTCTGTGGTCTATGTTATGACAGTAAGGTCTATATTGTCTGTTCATAGCTTACATATTCCAAAAGTGTGGTTTCTGACAATTCCTACTATCCTACTGAGTGGTGGCTTGATGACTTCCTGCAACTCACAGACTGTGGCTTTGGGCATTGTCCTGGTCACAGCACAGCTAGCTGCTGATACATCAAGTGGCCAGGAGGGGCAGCAACAGTGAAACTTCTATCACTACCGCCTGAGATCAGGGGAGTTAGTGGTCCCTCGCCACCTATTACAAGCCTTCTTTTTATCAGGGAGTGCATGTTGTCCTTGAAAAGAAGGTGTTGGCACCATGTGTCTTGAAAGGGAAAGGAAAAATAGGTTGAGCTACCACTTATCATCTGTCAGATTAAACCATGTGTCAATCAGAACACTGTCCGCTCCGTACTATTAGACAAGACCCTAGCAGAAGCTAGACGTACAAAGTGGGAATTACCAAACTCATCTTAGTATATTTTCAGGCTTTGCTAAAAAATGAAAATTCTGGATGAATGTTAAACTGTGCTGGATCTGGGATAATATAGATATAAATTAGGAGTATTCCAAGCAAAGTAGGATGCATGGACACCCTAAAAATAGAGATTATTTTCAATTATGGGAGTTTAATAATTACTTAGTGTTGGTGATTAAATACAGAGTTAGAAATCTAAAGATGTATTTTATCTACCCAAATATATTAGGAGAAAAGTGCAAATATTAGACTAGTGATGATCAAATCCAATGGTTCTCAGTTTTTTATTGTGCTCAAGATACAGAGTTGAACACTAAACAAGCAAGCAAAGAAAAGATTGCTAGAGTACAGCAGAGTCTCCCGGTGTCTGTTCAGTTGTTATAGTTCCAACCCTATTCACCTGGCTGTCCTTTAGCACTGGGTTACTTTTGAGCTGAGTTGCTTCTTGTCCTGGCTATACTTGTGTTTTCTTAAATACCCATGCAACAATGTTCTCACACTTTGTGGTAAATATGTGATCTTTCTTTGGTGCCTGCTTGATTATGTGCTATGGCTCTTACCCATTACTCTCCTGCAGTTGATCTTCTGTCTTGCTTCTCTTATGCCAAAACTCCATCCAATGTGCATCTTCATAACATCATGTATACCCATTGTAGCAATACCTACTTTTATCCATTGATAAAACTTGCTGATATATAGCGACAAGAACCTGTAAGTTAGGCTGAAAAGATTGGATCAACCTCAATTCTAATTCCCCTGTCTCTATAGTCCCATTTGAAGAAAATTTTTGTCACGGGCAGGGAACTTACACATATCCAGAGGGAATTTATCCTTTCTTAGATGTCTACTTAGCCTTCGGAGGTAAGGAAAACAGGAGAGGTAAAGCTGGTGTTATAATAGGTATCCTAATAAAGACTTTCCTTATTCATGCTAATTCATCTCAGAATGTGAACACTAAGTTGGCATGCTGTATTATTATAGGTGGCAGCAATTTTAGGGGAGTTCTCCGCAGCCTTATCTTTTATTAGTGCTTATACCAAAGTCCCATAGAAGTGAATATGTAAATCATTCATTATAACTCTCAACTTTTTTTTCCGAGTCACACTAAAATTGTATACAACTGAGGTCAAGCAATATATTGTCATAATTCTGTCACTTCATTCATTCTGTTTATTCATCATTTGACATTCAAGATGTATTAATTGTCTACCTAGCCCTTGGCATTCATTCATTGTGCCAGTGCAGGAGATATAAATGTAAATAAAAACACAACTCCTGACTTCAGGGAATTTAGATTGGTGATAGATGCAAGGAGGAACCCAACACTTTTACAGCATGCCCATTGCTAAAACCATAGAAGATATAAGGTACAAATGGAAGAAAATGCCTAGGCCTGTGGGAAGATTCCATTAGCTCTTCAAAGAGTGGATGAGTGCCTGAGTTGAGACTTTTGCCACAGTTAGTGGATTGGGAGTGGTAGATGGGAGGGCATTCCAAGCACAATCAATATTCATGTGTGAAGTTTTTCGTACAGGCAGGTGGGAGCTACTTCTGAGGCTCTAGAATGCTATTTCCTCTACTTGGAACACTCAATCCCACCCCACCCCATGCCTTAATGTGGCTGATTCTATTTTATTTCTCAGGTTACTTTCTCCAGTAGTTCTTCCATGACATACAAAGTCTGGTTTCTGTGCTTTTTTTTTTTAATGTGCTTTCTTAGTGTCCTGAACTTCTAACAATGTCCAAATAAATTCAAATTTCAAATGCTAATTTTACCCATAAATTCTAAATTCCTTGAGGATGGGACTAGAAGACCATTTTTGTTCACAGTTCCTGCCCTGCTACCTGGCATAGCCTGTGGTAAATAATAAGCTTTCAGTATTTATTACAAAAAAATGAATGAATAAATGAACACATGGAGTCAGTTCATGTAAATTGAAAGATAATTTCCCCCCAAAGCTGACCAAAGTCCTTTTAGAATGCTATCAGCCAGTGCTTTTTATTTTTTATAGCCCCCCTTTCTCATAAAACTTTGTGATATTCTCCAAAGGACATTTACAAGTATTTTTCTAATTTTGCAGAGGCTGGCAAATGGAGACTTTCCCCCTCATTGGGCATTATCAAAATGATAGTTGGAAAATATACAAAACAATGAATACCTGGTGGCAAATGTATGGGAGTGGGCAGGTTCATCAGCTGAGAGATTACAGCACATTAGGCGGGATGAATGGAAGCACGTTCACAGAGGAAACAGTGGGGGAAGCGGTCCAGGCTTGAGCATTTGCTGGGTGAGGCTGCAGTGCAGGTAGGGTTGGCATGCTGATTAAAACCTGGACTCACTTACAGCTTGGTGTTGGTAAGGAGGGCAGAAGGAGAAAGAGTAATTGCAAACAGGTGAGTTAATCTATGATTCATCTGTGGAAGGCTTTGTTGGTTGCATCCACTTTCTCCTGTCCCGTCCTGTTCACAGAATGACTGGCAAACTCCCTAGGAAAACATCTAGATGTTCTTCTCTAAAGATGAATTTCCTGGAGTAACCAAGGCTTCTTAATTGGGACTATTGGCCCAGAGTAGTCTTTCTTTTCCTGGTCCCTGGGGAGCTTGCAGTCTGCGGTTGCTGACACTCCCATTCTGATTCCATGTAACCTACAGTGAAACTGCTAGTGGATAAGCCACTCTTGTACAAAGACACCAGTTCTCCCACCAAGAAAGAGGCCTGCTGGGAGTATTAGGCCTACAAACCCACAGTAGATAAACTCAACTCATCTACTCAGAATAATCAACCTACATCTCAATTCTTTAATACACATAAACAAGGATATCCAGAACTAAAGGAAACAACATCACGGATAAGAGTGGCCAAGATCACTGGGAACAAGTATTCAAAATAAAACTGGCTTCAAAAGTGCAAAATAAAACTAATTTTTAAAAAGAATGGCCAAGATAACAAAGAATAGCTGATCTTAGACAAAAGTGACTCTCTTGTAATCCCAGCACTTTGGGAGACAGAGGTGGGCAGACTGCTTAAGGCCAGGAGTTTGAGACCCGCCTGGGCAACATGACCAAACTCTTTCTCTAAGAAAAATACAAAAATTACCTGGGCATGGTGGTGTGTGCCTGTGGTTCCAGCAACTTGGGAGGCTGAGGCATGAGAATCACTTGAACCAGGGAAGCAGAGGTTGCAGTGAACTGAGATGGGTGAGCTGAGATGGCGTCACTGAACTCCTGTGCTCTAGCTTGGGTGATTGAGAGAGACTCTGTCTCAAAGAAGAAAAAAAGAAAAAGGAAAAGATGTAATCACTTATGAACAAAAGAGATAAGTATACTCTGGGCAAGGAACAATTGGAGAACATGACTGAGCTCACAAAAATAAAAATATATGTAATTACTACAGCAAAGACTGCTAATGGTCACCAATTGAACACAAAATTTGTGTTCCTCCTTCCCAAGCATATAGTTATTATGGGGAAGCAGTTGTTAACCAGGAACTACATTTTACTGCCCCCTACTCCTCCCTATTGCATCCAGTGGGACCAAATGACTATTTTCACCAGAGGAATGTGAGCAGAAGAGACATGCGACATTTGCATGTCAAGGCTGTTGAGAATAAGATTTTCATTGTCTTCTGGCAAGGGGATATGAGGCCTTGGAGGAAGGCAGAGTCAGGAGGTAGAAAGAGTCCAAATCTCTGATTCTTCTGATGGGGAGGAGCTGCCTGCTAAACAGAGGAACCTGTGTTTGCTAGCATGAAGTTAGTGATTATTATGATGAGCCTCTGACATTTGGGGGTTTATTACAGCAGCAGGTAGTGTTGCCCTAACTCATGTAACTGTTAATATTTAATTTTTTAAAAAATTAGTAGAATGATAGGAAGATGAGTTGAAAACATTTTCTAGAATCTAGAACAATTAGGGAGATAAACAGAAAACTAGGGAATGCATAGATGACATAAGGAATTGATCCGGAAGCTCTGAATGCTAAAAAAGATTTCAGAAAGAGACAATACAGAAAATTGAGGAGAGAAAACTATCAAAGATGGAATAGAAAAAATTCTCCAGGGCTAAAGGTTCAATTTGCAGATTGAAAGGGATCAATGAAGTCTGAATAGGGTAAAACAATGATAAATCCCAATTTAGAAAGTCAAAACTGCAGAAGATTAAGGTTAAAAAGAAGATCCTAAAAGTCAATGCAAGAAAAAGTAAGTGATACATAAGCAAAAAGAATTAAGCTGGCTTTGAATTTCTCAGCCGTATCACTGGGTGCCAACAGGCAATGGAGAAATGACTTCAGTATTTTGAGGAAGAACATTTGTAACCTAGATTTTCAATTTAGACCTAGCTAACTGTTAATCAATGGTGAGAGTAAAACAGGAATATGTGTAGACATTCAAGAACTTAGAAAATTTGCTCGATGTAGCCTTCCTAAGTTATCTACTCCAGCAAACTGAAAGAGCAAACTCAAGGAAAGGGCTGATGTGGGATCCAAGAAACAATGGGTGGTGTGAACTAAGAGAATCACAGAGATTCTAAAGATCTGAACCCTGGTCTTCTTACTGGGTGAGTGTATCAATGTGCCTATTGTTGAAATTAATTTAATCAGAATTTTCCATCTTACATTTCTCAAAGTATTCAATTCTATACAGAGGATTTCGCTAAAAATTATAAATCATTGTACTAGGTTAGGTCTGAGCCACTTCCTACTTCCTTCACTCCTACCTCCTGTGCTCTTTCCTACCTCAGAGTGGCTAGTTTTCAGCCATTTGGGCCACTCTTTCTGGGATTTGGGGCCAGATTTTTTTTTAACCTTGTCTTATTTGTAAGCCTTAATTTGGTAGCCCTGTTTCCTGGGCTCAAATATCAGTCCCAAAGCCCTTAACATTTCTCCCATGAAGCTTAGGAATCTTCATGCAAAAAGTGTCAGTGGTCTAAGTCATTTTCCGAGCTTCCTGATGTAGGTATACAGGTTAGGCTCCTAAACTGACCCCTGCTCTGTGTTTTCCAGAACTTGCAAAACGCTGGTGCCTCATTGCTCCAGCATAAAAATGGGTCTATAGATAATGCTTCCCTCCATTCTCTTCACTTGGAGAGTCATATAATACAGTCGTATATTAAGAGTTCTGAGGACCCTGGCAGAAAACAAACAAACAAACCTGATTAACATTGTTTAACCCAGCGTCTCCTAAACATAATTGACCAGAGAATCTCCTCTTCTCCTTTTTATTTTTCTATTGTAGGGGAGAAGTAATATATTTATTTACCTTACCCATTTAGGTTCATGGCTGAGACCACTATAATAAAAGACAAATTAACAAGAGAAAAGCATATAAATATATTTAAGTTTTACCTAACATGAGAGCCTTCAGAAATGAAGACCCAAAGAAACAGAAAAGATTGTATTTTTATGAACAGTGGTGGCAGAAGTATGATGGGAGGAGAAAGGAATATTACCTAATGGTAATAAATTGGGGGAAACTTAGCAAGGCCTGTTTGTTCAGATTCTTTTAAAAAAAAATCCAAAAGAGACAGGGTATTGCTTTGTCACCCAGGCTGGTGTGCAGTGGTTCAAACATGGCTAAATGCAGTATTGACCTCCTGGGCTCAAGAGATCCTTCTGCCTCAGCCTCCCAAATATCTGTAATTACAGGCATGTACCACCATGCCTGGTTAGCTTTTTAATATTTTTGTAGAGATGGAGTCTTGCCACGTTGCCTAGGCTGATCTTAAACTCCCGAGCTCATATCATTCTCCCACCTTGGCCTCCCAAAGTACTGAGATGACAGGTTTGAGCCACTGCACATGGCCTTGTTCATGTTTTTCTCTGTGTCCCTGTGTCTTCATTCCTTTTCTCTGGGTATAAGGACTCCTCTGGAATGAGGGTCTTATGCCCTACTTTAGAGAAAAGTCAGAGAATTATTTTATGGCCCACTTCAGGGGAGAATGGCAAAGGTCATAGAGACCTTCCTGCTTCTGCTCTTTATTAAGTGCCAAGTTGCCATGTTTTGGAGTAGCATATTCTGAACTGCATGACTATAACATCCTTTAACATTCTAAGAAGTTAGGTTTTCTTAGAACACATTTTCACAAATGCTATTCTAGCAACAAAGCCCATCTACAGAGTGACGTGTGTACCCATTGCATGTTTTATCTGTGGCAAAATTTTAGATTGCAAGCCCCTACCTATGTTGGTTAATTCTGCTTCACATGGAAGAGACAGCCACTGGGCCAACCCTGAACCAAGATCCCTGTCACCAAGATCCACTGCTCCTGCTATGGTCAGGCAAAGAGAAGGCTAAGAATCTACTCCGTGAACTCAGAGAAGTCTGGGTCGGGGTGTTTTGAGCACTGTATCTGAAGAGGTATAAAGATGATATAAAATTATGTCAAACCACTGGAAACAAATAGAGTGAAATTACATAATGTGCCAAGGGAGCAAGAACAAATGGGGTGACCAGAACCATATGTATGCAGCAGCTTAATAAATATTTTTGATGGTGACATGATGATGATTAAACATAGAGAAGCTCAGATGCCCAGGATCCCAAGAGGGTAGAATGGGACTCTGACACTGAGATCACCGACTGTGAGCTTGCTCTTGTTGTGGAATGAGTTCTTGCTCCCTGCCTTTTGGCAGCTCTTGCATCAGCCGTGCTTCCTCTCCCTGTGGTCGCAGAAGAGGCAGGAGGGCAATGTGCAGAACATCTGCTTAATGGAAGAAATGGGATGCTCTGATTTTGCCCATTATTTTGAAGATGAATTTTAAAAGGGAAGTTAAATTAATTAAATGCAATCAGACTTGCTGCTTTCCTTACAGATCAGGTATTTACTTTTGTAAGTCACTGGGCCCTGAATATTTACAGCCTGCCTTTTCTATTCATGTGTACATGAAAGGCAGTATGCATGGTGGTTCGAAGTGATTGTGGAGTCAGAGAGACTTGTGTTTGAATCCAGCTCTGCCAGTTACTTGCTGTAATTGAACTAGTAATTGACTAGCCAAGTCCCTTTTTTAAGTCTCAGTGTACTTGGTTATAAAATGGAGCTAACATCCTCCTCATAGTACTAATATGAGGAGTACATTAAAATACTGCATACAAAGTACTTAGTACACTTCCAGTCTCACAGTCAGTACTCAATACATAGTAGCTTTCATTAATCGTTCATATGCTATCTCCCTACTAAACTGTCCCTTGAGGGTGTAGACTCCATGTACTTAATCTTTGTATCCTAAGGCATGGAGCCTTGAACACAGTATACAGCAATTAATTATTAATTGGTAACCTAAGATTATGCCACCATAGCTTAAGGGAAAATATGGGCACTTATCCATTTAACCTGGAAAATTTGGTCTCCCAAATGAAATTTTGTTATGGTTTAATTTGGTTATGCCCTAATTAACATCTAAATAATGGCCACATCTATTATTCCTGAAGACTAGTATTGGCATGTTTGCTCCCTATTGCATACAAACAGATCCATTTCTTTGCTTTAGTAATCTAGAATCTGCTTTCCCATCCTTTGCCTACATATCTCGTGGGGTGCAGATGAGAATCAAGTCTTCCTCAAGTGGGCAGAGTGCTTCAGGTTGACCACCATATTTACTGAACTGCTGGACCACTTGCTCCTCACCTCTCTGTCAATGCTATGCTGGCTGGAATGCAGCAATGACGAGCTCAAAAGTCAGGTCATCACCCGGACAGTCGCATGCATTCACAAAACAGACAACACATAGGAAAACACATCTGGATGACAGATCGCATTTTTCACTGCCCAGCTGGACTTCTGCATGTCACATAAAAAGGGGCCTTGAGGACTTGCAAAACCACAATCTATGCTGTTGCCGATATGCTCAGCCCACAGGGGTGTGGCAGGGGAGGCGAGTGGCAGGAACCAAGCCTTCTTGGGAGCGCCATGGGTTCTTCTGCCTGCCAATCACAACGGCGATGTGACAGGAGCCACCCCCACCCAGCAAGGCTTAATGGCCGCATGCTGACTTAAAAATATAGTCCCAGGGAAGGCATTAACATTCTGAGCTCAGCTGTGTCATCTTGGTTGCCATAGCAATGCTGAGAAATATATTTTGTGTCCAATGGTTATTTCTCCACACTAATGAAATGGACATTTTTCTTCAGTGAATTGAATCAAAACTAATTGAGTAGTAATCAGCACAGACCCTGAAGTTCAGGGGAATGTAGTCTGACTAGCACTTTGTGGAAATGCAGAAGCCATTAACTATCTTCAAATGAGATTTTTTTTTTAATTAGTGGAATCTTAGCAACCTATTGCGGGCTGGTGTGTGTTATCACACAAAAAACTCGTCATTTGTTTAGTGCTGGGAGGGGAAATTTATTTTCAATTAATTCAAGTGCTGATAACATTCTGTGGCTTGTTGCGTCCTCTCCTCCAATAAATATCCCAAACAGATGCGTGCTCCACGATGGACTTTAAAATATATATATATATATATATATGTGTGTGTGTGTGTGTGTGTGTATACATATATATAAATATATATATACTGTATGTAATTCATAATTTGGATTATCAGATGTTTTCAGAAAACAGCGTTTTTTGCTGAGACCAACTGTTCCTGAAGCTCATTGAGCAATGGAGATGAAAAAGTTATTTTTAAAAAGTATATCTTATTGTTTAATCTGTTCAACGTCAAATATCACTGTGATGGAAGAAACTACATAGAGATGGCTGGAAGCCATACGGAGTCATCATTTTTGTCCTTAGTATATCTACAAATTCATCCTTGATTAATCTTACAGTTCTTTTTGCTTTCATTTGGATCATGAGTATAAACAAAATACAAGTACAAACTGGTTCCCTAAGTGTTAGCACTCCCCTTCTGAGAACATAATATTGAGTATTGTTATAAGTAGATCTTCATCTCCTTTGAATATGAGCCTAACTCACAGCAAGGAGACATTTGGTTACATGCAAATATGAGTGAGTTCCTTTGCTACACTGTGATAGACTGGAAAGTTTCCTCTGAATCTTTTAAGACATCTGGCTTGTCAGGTGTGGTTCAATAGCGAGTTGGGGGTGGCTAAATGAGTTCCTAATTTCAGATGTCCTGCTTCTCTTATTTATGGAGTCCGCTGAGATGCTTCTGAGCTCTCTTTGCCCTCTGACTCTGTTGTGTCACCAGGCCTTGGGAAAATAAGAGTGTCCATTCTTCCTCCCCTCTGCTCTCCAGCATGGGGCTGGATCTGCAGGGGGCAGGTTCCTGAGCCTGGCATGAGCAGCCTCAGTAAGGCTGTATGTGATCTTAGGGACGAGAGCACAACCAGGTTAAGGCAGGTGGGGTTTGAGAAAACCGCACCCCGGTATTTGGCAAATGAATAAACAGATGAATCATTTTCCTGGGACTCAGAGTCTAAAGCTTCCAACCAGCACTAAATTCACATTAAAAATTGATTGTGCCATAATTTTTAAGTACAGCCAGACTTGATGGCACATGTTAGCATTTCCTTGAGGTGAGATAAAACTGTGTGGAGTCAGTCTCTCAGCTGATTGGCAGGATGAGGTGGGGAGGAGGAGGTCAACAGGGAGAGGCAGCAGTCACTCCTCTTCTCCGCAGACACCTTCCTTCTTTATAGCCCTTGGGTTTCAATGTGGGAGAAGACACAGTCTTCTGTCACCATGGCAACATAAGTGCGTCACAGTGGGATTAGGGGGTTGAAAGGCAAGAAACACCAAGCTTGGAGGAGTTGGGGCAATCGAGAGAGGATGGACTTTTGCTAGAAATCAACACAATAAGGTGGCAGGGCAATAGAAGAGAGTGGATTTATGGTTTATGACATTCCTAAAATATCTTTATTTAATAATGAAAACTTCATTATCCGGGCCCGGGTTGAAGTGTTGCTGTGGGCCCTCTGAGGATCCCAGCAAAGATCTTTCATCTTGACAGAAGTTCTAAATTACAACATTAGTGTTCTAACCGAGAGGCTGTTATTGCCTATTTGGTCTTTCCAGGGAAATGAGACACACATTGCTGGAAAGTGGGTTATTGAAATCTAGTAGCTTGGAATATTAAAAATGGGGGCTGAGTTGGGGGGAGGTCTCTTTCCCCATGAGCTAGGGATAAATTAAGTGATAAACGTGGGATGTTTACTAAAGCTTCATTATTTTTCAGGAAAAAAAACTGTAATTCATCTTTATTACGGCCAAAGCCATTATTATGTTTCACACCATTAAGAAACAAACGTAAGGAGATCCCTAAAGCTAATTTTCAGACCAACTATATGAACCTATTATGCCTTTATTTTCATCCCAGGTACCTCTGCCTCTTTCTCAGTTATGCAGGCTGACCTCCAAAAAAAAGTGTTTGGTCTTCAGATGTTTCAAAGACAATTAGGTCTAACTGGCTCCTGGTGTTTGACTAATGATCAGAACAGATAGCTCTCCAGATCACAGTTCAATTTCTACTCCTTCTGGCAGGGCAAGAAAATGGCCTACCTGGGCTGGTAGAATCAGACGAAGACCAAGTGAGCAGAGGGCTTTGCAATCTTTTCTTCCCTTTGCTCTCTCAATTCTTCCTCCTTATCTTCCCACCTCTCACTAATGCAAACACATCCACTTTCATTTTCTGTTGGCTGTCTCTAAGGCCGGTCTCACAAAAGGGAAGGCAGTTGCCTAAGTGGTTTAATAACAACAATTAAAAAGTAGTTTTAATATGTGCTAGACACTTTGTTAAATGCTTTCTTTGAATTATCTCGTTTAAGCTTTACACCCATTTTATGAGGTCGGTACTACTATAAATCCCACTTTCAGTTGAGGAAGCTGGAGTCAGAGAGATTAAGCAACTGGACCAAGACAACACAGTTAACACATTGCTGCACTGGGTATTGAACTCAAGCCTTTTTATTCAAAAGCCCAGACATACTGCTCTTAATCTCTCTACTGTATTGTCTCCCATATATTACCATATATTGTAGTGCTAGAAGTTTCCTCCTGCCCAATTACCCTGTATCCCCACCCTAATCCCATCAACGCTACCTTTAAGATGAACTCAATAGCAGCCATTCCTCTGCCTTAAGAAGGAGGTTGGTGACCCCTGGTAAAATGGAAATGTATTCTCTGGGGATGGAGTAACAAGTTTGCTGCCTAACCTTGGTCAATGATGACACACCACCTGTTGAGTGTGGCTGGTATTGCACAACAGTTTAGTTCTGCTAGAAATACTAAATGAGATAGTGTTTAAAATGCCATTTTAAGTTATAGTACCACATATCCTTACATGTAAGTTATTATTATAATTATCTGGAATGATTTTTGCCAGTCAATATGTAACTATAGATAACTTTATTAATTAGCAGATAGCAGGGTCCTAAGTGATTACAAAATGGGTCAGTTCAGTGTTCCTGCAGAAAGAGATCATGAAGGGTCCTCAGTCTGGGGCACAGCTTGGGAGAGCAGGCCAGAGAGAATGACTTCAGAAGACATCCTGGCAAGCAGAGAAATGGGCACTAGAAGTGTGTGTGTGTGTGCATGCACGCACATGTGTACTCCTGCACAGGATAGGCATGGAATGTGGACAGGAAGGGGATAGAGGGTAAGGAGAAGAAAGGTGGTGGCCTCTGACAGCAGAAAAAGGCAACACTGAGAGCAAAACTTTCCTTCTTTATTTAGGAGAGGCCCTAGATATCTGATCTAGTGGTTTCCAAAACTGACCAAGGTTCAGAAGGAAGACTTAAGAATCTTGCCATGTGCTACTCAAGACCGATTTAGTAGATCAAAGTTAGGCCATATACTTGCTACTCAATCCCCAGGGAATGCATTTCCATTTTACAAGGAGTCTCCAATGCATGGATAGAACCCAGGCATTTACACTTTTAAAACATCTTTCTAGGTGACATCCACTGAGTGCTCAGCCCTTGGACCCATGTAGATGCTTTGACTGCACTACTCTTCTATTCCATACACCTTGCCCTCCTTCTTCCTTATCAAACTGCCCCTGCTTAACTCCTGCACATCCCACAGTTCTCAGAGCAAACATCCCTTTCCAGAGATGCCTTTCTTGACCTTGTCTAGGTCAAGCTCCTTCATTATGCACTCTAGAGAGACAAGTTCTTTTCCCTTTGAACACTTGTCTCAATTTATAATTACACAGTTAGAGAGTGAAACTCCATGAATATAAAACAGGGATAACGTTTGTTTCCTGAAACTCCAATCTCTTTCCAGCACCGAGAAAAAATCAGAATATGGTTGGTGATTAACAATGTACATAATTTTTATCCTTTGTCTTAACCTGGGTTTTCTGGACATTAGGCTTTCACCATGCCAGCTCTTTGCTCTCTTTTCAAACTATATCAAGTTAAAAAGCCTCTACCCATCAGCCCAAACTCTCCATCATCAGACCCACACTCCCTATTCAACTTGATTTCCAAGAATTTCCTCCTTAATTAGCTGGCTTCTTTGTTGTCCCATGGAGTAAGCTTTTGCTTACTCCAAACTCTATGTCATTTTCAAATTTGTTTTTTATTTTTTGAGATGGAGTCTTGCTCTGTTGCCCAGGCTGCAGCAGTGGCGTGATTTCGGTTCACTGCAACCTCTGCCTCCCAGGTTCAAGTGATTCTCCTGCCTCAGCTTTCTGAGTAGCTGGAACTACAGGTGCCTGCCACCATTCCCAAATAATTTTTATATTTTCAGAAGAGATGGAGTTTTGCTACATTAGCCAGGCTGGTCTTGAATTCCTGACCTCAAGTGATCTGCCTGCTTCGGCCTCCCAAAGTGCTGGGATTACAGGCGTGAGCCACCATGCTCAGCTTCCACGTCCTTTTAATGTGCCATTTTCCTCCCTTAGAATGCAACAGACTTTTTCCTTACCACCTATATAAATCCTTTACATTCTTCAAGATCCAACTCAAGTTCAAAGAGCATCATAAAGCCTTCTGTTTTGGATTGAATTTTATCCCCCCAAGAGATGTTGAAGTCCTGACCCCCAATACCTATGAACGTGACTATATTTGGAAATAGGGTATTTGTAGATGATCAAGTTAAGACAAGATCCTTAGGGCAGATGAGTTGAGCTGGCCCAATATTCCCGGTTCCAGACTAGTGCCATTTGTAACAGGCATGCCGGGTTTTAGTCAGCCAAGCGGTATCTGAATTTCAACCCTGAAATTTTCTTGGTTCTAATCCCTGAAAAGATCTTAAGGAATATTAATAAGCTCCTGGCAGGCTTTCTAAGGCCTGACTTCTTAGAGCTGGAGACCTCATAAGTCTACCAAGAGCTTTTGCATCAGGAGACCTGGCCAAGGAATGTGTCTGTATCTGGGGATTGTCTCTTTTCTTAATGGCCATGTCAGTAGAGTCAACCAAGAGAGTTGGGAAGTGAAGCAAAGAAAAACCAATAATATATCTATCTACATATCTTTAAATTTCTAAATTATTATTTTAATTAATTAATTTTGAGATAAAGTCTCTCTCTGTCACTCAGGCTGTAGTGCAGTGGCACAATCATAGCTCACTGCAGCCTCCAACTCCTGGGCTAAGAGATCTTCCTGCCTCAGCCTCCTGAGTAGCTGGGGCTACAGACATGCACCACCATGCCAGGCTAATTTAAAAAACAAAAAAACAAACAAAACAAAACAAAAAAACATTTTTAGGGATGGGGTCTTGCTATGTTGCCAAGTCTGGTCTTGAACTCCTGGGCTCAAGGATACCCCTGCCTCAGCCTCCTGAGTAACTGAGATTACAGATGTGACCCACTGCACCTATCTTCTATAATATATTTTAAGACTGCTTTCTGAAAGTAGTCTTAACTACTCACGTACCAGGGACTAGGCTTGTCATCAGAATATGCAGGTGATTAGTCAGGGCCTTGCAGCTACTGTTATTTTGCTAACATCTTCCCAGGCTGGTTCACACAACTGCCTCCTTCTGGTGACAGTGTCTGACCTAGCAGCAGGCCTAAAGAACCAGACCAATTGGACCACTGTCGCTATTTAATAAGGCCTGAGTGAATCCTATGTTGATGTCACTTCTAGACCAGTAGTCTCTGCAAAGTGGGAGCTGCCTTGGCTCCTTTCATTTCAGCTCAGGCCCTCCTGTGCACCTCATGTGTGTCTCTCCAATTTTCTACAAGAAAACCTTTTCCTTTTCTTTTTTTCCAATTATTTATCCTGATCTCTAGTTCTCCATCCTGAAGACCATGTAATGTGAGCTACAAGCTGTCTGCAGAGGTGAGCATTTGACCCTGGCCAGCTCAAGACATTCAGCAAGGTGTGATTGTCCAGTCTTGAGGCTGTTTGTTGGGAGAAGCACTACATAGGCTATTGCCAGTGCCAAGGAGAACAATCCTAATGAGACTGACAGCCTGCCCAACTGACATAGCATTGAAAATGACACCTGACTGAATGAAACTGACACTGAGGTAGGCACTGAGCTTCTCTCTTCAGAGGGAAGGGAGGGACCAGCCACAGGGGAGGCATGATCCAAACAGTTGGGGTCTTCAGAAATGTGTGAGTGACTCCTTCTTGCCCCAAATCTCAAAACTATTCTGATGAAATAAAATATATCAGATTCTTTCCATGAAATAGAACCAACAATCTTTTTTTTTTTTTCTGAGGAATCATGAAAAAGAAGAGAGTGGATGTGATAGGAAGGATTTTTCAGGGTTTGGAGAATGACTTACGCTTGAGTTATGATTTTCCAGCATTTGTTCATATCCTGCCTTTGGCACTGGTCTTTCCCCAGGAAGAGATACAAATAGAGGTGGAGGGCAACAAGGCTATGAGACTTGAGAGGAGGTCTTCTCTGAGGCCGAAACTGGGAGGATAGTCTTGAGCTAACCCCACCCTCTAGGAGTTTCAGGTTTCCCATAGGTCATTTATTTGCCCGGTGGGTACCTTACTTTCTTTCTAGGTTAGGAAGTAGAAGGTTGATTGAGGTCTGGAATCTCCACTGTCTCCTGAGCATAGGGACTTTCAATCACTAAGGTTGGGTTCCCTGAGCATTTATAATGCTGTGCAATGTTGTACATCTTTGCAACCCACCGAGCCCCATGATACCCTGGGCTATATTCTTATTGTTCTCATTTTGAGGATGAGGGAACTATGTCTTATAAAGTGGAGAAACTGGGATGAGTCACTTTGAGTGACAGGAATAGTAGAGAGACATCTGTTGTTTACATGGATCCTTGCATAAATGACATTATACAGCTAAGCATCATCTCCTAAACTCTTTCTGAGTTAAATCTGGGATAACATAAGGGGATACTGAAAAGATGAATTTCTAAGAACAAGTCTGATAACATAGGTTGGCTTTGGAGTTGGATTCTTATCTGTTTTCAAATGGGATACAAATGTGTCAAGCTGTTAATACAGACTGCTGGGATCTGAACACATGGCATGTGTCCCCCCAAAATTTACACATTGAAACCTAACCCCCAAAGTGATTGTATTAAGAAGTGGGGTCTTTGGGAAGTTTTTGAGTGGTATCATAAGGATGAACTCCTCATGAATGGGATTAGTACCCTTATAAAAGAGGCCTAAGGAAGTTTCCTCAGTTCTTCTGACATGCAAGGACAGAGCTAGAAAGTGCCATCAATGAGGAGTGGGCCCTCACCAGACACTGAATCTGTTGGAGCCTTGGTTTTGGACTTCTCAGGCCCCAGAAATGTTAGCAATAAGTGTCTGTTGTTTACAAATTACTCAATCTAAGGTATTTTGTTATAGCAGCCTGAATGGACTAAGACACTCACCTATCAAGTTTTCCCTGATGGTTAAGTAAAATGAGTATACGAAAATCAGGATTGATGTATTTGCACAACCCTGCGAGTGAGAACCTCCTTAAATTTTACACTCTAGACAGCCCTCCTGCCCAGTCTTGTTGAAAATACCCAGCATGAGGTCTGGTGCATAGTTGATAATGAGTAATTAGATTCCTACCATCTTTCTTCAATCTCGATTTGATTAAATTGATGAGGCTTACTCATACCTTCTCCATTCAGTACCTTCCCAGACTCTTCAACAATCCCATTCTACTTCTCTAGATCTCAAAGTCTAATGCACAAATAGGGTCCTACATAGCACGAGTTCACGTAAGGATGGACAAAGTGAGACTTTTGGTCTTTCAGAAGAGCCCAAGGAATTGCAATGTTTAAGATGAACTCTAAAATGCCATCCACCTTGTTTTTCTGGCAGGATGAGTAGCCAGGTGGCAGATTTTAGTTGTGGTCTAAGGGGCAAATGCAGTTTTAAGGAAAATTTTAAGAGTACAATTACGTGCTTAAGATCCTTAAATTGAGAGTGCAATTAGAGGTTCTTCAGATGAATACAAAATACAGTTTAGGTTCTTAAGAAGCCTTGGGTTAAGGGAAACAGTCATTTTAAGTGTTTCTTCTGGGGTTCCATTTAAAATGAGCTCCCACCCTAATGTCTCTCAGGAGTGCCAGACTGCTAGAGTTTAAATTTGAGCTTGCCACTCACTATGTGACCTTGAACATGTCGCATGACCTTTCTGTGTCTCAGTTTTCTTATCCATAAGATAGGGATAATGTGGTATCTGTTTTACAGAGAATGTAAATAATACACATAAAATACTAGCAGAGTATCCATAGTAAGCTCTCAGTAAATGTTATTAAGCGACAATATCATTATTTCAGCCACCACAGAGAAGAAGTTCTATAAGTCAGCTCTAAAAAGTCTTTCGTACAACAATCTATTGCTTTATGCACACTTGTTATGGGTAACAAGGTGATTTTTGTTTCAGAAGAGAATGCAACACACCAGAACTTTAAACAGCGTACTCTCCACTACATTTAAAATATGACTCATTTCTCTAATTTAATTTACACTCTTTATTTAGAAACACAGCTTCTGTGTATAGCAGCACACACCTGTAATATATACTAACAGCATCCACTGCAGAAACTCAAGTTGAAAGACAGGAAGAAGCTGAAAGAAGCTAACACTGATAAAGTTCCAACCATGTGCTAAGGACTCTACTTACATTATGTTGTTAAATCTTTTAAACAGCCATTTAAAAGTCTATTCTTGTGTCCATTTTATAGATGAAGACATCAAAACTAAAATGAGTATATTTTTCAAGCTCAAATTTTTCAAGGTCAAAGAGCTGGTAGGTGGTAGAGCTATGATTTGAATCAACTTCTGTCCATGCTCATTTTATTAGACCACAAAGCTCTTGGTCAGAAAAAACTTTAATTTCTTCACCTAATCCTTTCTTGTCTTCCCCTTGTGACTACACCCACTAACCAATTCTAGTCTCCATGAACCTTCATCCAATGACCCTCCATGCTTCTCAAAGTAGAAGAATGAGCTTTGTCAGCTTAGGAACTCATTCTTTTGGGGTGTGGGAGAACAGCATGATGAACAATAGAAAGCAGGGACACAGGGCTATGGTGCTGTTTAATTAAATTAGCTTGAGATAATGGTATATCCTGAAATGGGAACACATCCATTAATGCTGTTATTATTATCAAGGACACGAATGGCCCACTGAGGATTGATGAGAGAATAAACTGTCCATATGCTACAAACCATAAGGAAACAATTGATGGGGAAAACCTCAGCGAGAAACTTTGGATGGGACTAATAATGCATCCTCCACCATAAAACACATACACACACAGTAAAGGGGATGTATGCTTGGCATCTGGTAAATCAATGGACTGTGAAGGGACTGAGGCAATAAAGTGAGCAGGTTTCACATTAATATTATAATATGATATGTTTATAGGATGGGGACATTCAAAAGTGATTCCAGCAGCAATGTATAGGAACTGTTTTAATTGAGTTCACGTTCTGCAACAGAAGTGCAGACTTCATCAATCACGCAAAGAAAGGAGTCATGAGAAGGGAAGGTTTTGGACTTGTTTTCCCCTATAAGTGGCCTTTGGATTTTATTGAATGTAACCTATATAATGCATTGTTTATCCATATACTATTTAGCCAGGGAGGTTGTTTAGGAAGACACAAGCCTTGGATACCCTATACACAAAGGATGTTAAAATAAAATATGCATATCTTAATGCCTTCCTGAAGCCATAAGCTTGTTCTAGTTCACTAGGGATCCATCTCTGCCTGTATGATCTATGGTGTTATGGACAGAGGGGAGCGGAATGCAGCCAATTATAACCATGGAGCAAATCCTGGGAAGAAGAGATGTAATACTGGCTCAAGGAATGATTTGCTGCTGAGAGAGGTTCCATTAGCTCTGGAAAGGGTTAGAGGGAAAAGGTTCACAGCAGAAGGGTGCAGATATGTGCCTGAGAATGTCAGGAAGGGCTGCCAAGGGTGAAACAAAGGGGAACTTCTCACCTGGAAAAATGTTCCTCCTGACAGCAATCTGCTCCAAGTGAAATCAAATGGTTTGCAAAAATGTGTTGGGAATCACAAATGTTTTGTGTGCTTGGGATGTGAAATTATTCAATGATCAGGCCTTATGCATAGCCTTTGGATAGCTTGTGGGTATTGATCTTCGGATCTTCATAAGGCCCACTGGGTTTGTTCTCAGGCCCACACGTCAAAACTGAGATATTCTCTCTGAGCCTGTTCAAGTAAATGAAGCAGGACCCTCCCCGCAATAGCTATTACCCTCTGCTGTCAAGCTCTGACATATCTTGGAAAGTAACTCAGCACCAGACTTCTCTGTTAGTCTCCGGCAGTGGCCTTAACTAGGTTGAGGGCTGGGGAACTGCCCTGGGTTAGGGGTGGGGACAAGAAGATCGTCATCTTCTTGCTGCAGGACATCATGTCCAGGCCACTGCGGCAGCCTCCTAACTATCTCTCTGGATTTACTCTGTTCTGTCTAATTCCCTTTAGCCTTGCAGCCAGAGATATCTCTCCAAAACATAATCCTGGTTACATTGGTCTAATATTTAAATTTATCCAATAGTTCTCCTTGTTTTTAGGTAATATCCCTGTTTGCTGTATAGACCATGCCTACCACTAACTGGGTTGTGTGTTCAGATCCCAGCCAGTTTTGGGGTACCTACTCTGTGCCAGGTCCCATACTGAGTTCTGGGAATATTGTGATGGCCTAGATAGAATCAATCTTCTGCTCACAAAGCTTATTTGTAGTTAGTGGTAGAGATGGTTAAACCAGTAATTACAGTAAAGTGTGGTAAGTTCTAAGATCGAAGAAGTACAAGTTACCATGGGAGCAGATTGCAGAGCCTCTTCACCTGGAGTACAAAAGTAGAGAAGGCTTCCCCGGCAACCATGTTTAAGCTAGAAAAAAAAAAAAATTATTTTACAAAATTGCCTATCATCCTTGCAAAGGGCAAGCTTCCTTTTGCTCTCTTTTCATACACCCCCTTTCTGTTACTTTCTGCCTTCCAGCAGTGAGGAAAGCTTAGAGGTTCCTGAAAAGACCACGCACATCTTCAGTCCTTCTCAAATTTAGCTGGTATCCATCCTTTAAAGCTCTTTCATTGGGTAGTTTACAAAGGGCAGTGAGCTTGCAGTACAGCAGACCAGGATTCAGTTCAATTGTGCCCCTGAGTTGTGCATCCTTGGGAAAGTTATTTAACTTTACGGAGCCTCCTTTTGTAACTTGGAAAATAGGGATAATAGTGGTACTTCCCATTGGTATTTGAAGGGACCCAATAAATGGCAGCCCTCTTTCATATCCAAGTTTTGAACAAATTGAAAAACACAACAAAATAATAAAGTAGATGACAGACTGAACATCCCTTTTATTAGTGATTAAGCTGGTACTAAAGAGTATGGCTACTGTATTTTATTGATACTAAAATGTACTTTCCCTTCACATTTAACATCTTTTCACTGAGGGTGCATTTCACAATCAATGGCATGTTACAGTTGCTGCTGGCCGAGTGGCAGTCATGACATAGTTGTTAGTGCCTGCACACACATGAACTTGGGCTATTCTTGGTGGCAAGACTAGGTCACTGCATCTCTTGATGTTTCCATCAATAAACTACTAAGGACCATTTAGGGAAGAATAAATAAAAAAGTCCTGGTTGTTATCTAAAACCTCTCTTTGCTGTCTTCTAAAAGACAGAATGCTAACAGAATGGGTGTCTTCAGCTTGGAAGAAAATTCCAGAATAATGTGAAACCAAAGCTGTATCTTGAGAGCAAGGAGGAATTTTTTTTTTTTTTTTTTGTAAATCACATAGCTACATCACTCTGAGTCAAAATGTGATTCAAAACAGATTCTAAATGTGAATTTTAAAGATATGTATTAGCCAAATTATTTTCCTTTTTATGTGTACAATAGAGTGACATGTCATAAACATGTAGGTTTGAAAGAAACAATCTTATTCAATAAGCATTAAAAAATTCAAAGTGATAGAATGGAATGTATTGCTTAATGGTCAGTGTTTTTCTTTCTTTGTGATACATGAAATCATGATGCCACTTTCACTGATGGTGCCTTCCATGGATGAAATATCATGTATCAGCAGGCAAGCAGTCTTCAAATGCAGAGCCATAGGACTGAGCAGACATCTCCGTGAGGAGTGAGGGCTGGTGGCTTTGCAGCCTGTAGAGGCAGAGCACAGTTATGCTTCCTGTGGGAAGCTTGTTCCTAACAAAAGGGGAAAGGAAGGAGTTGGATTTCCACATGTGCAGTTTATGTGTAATCCAACTCACAAATTGGATTCAGTCACTCCTCCCTGGGAAGAGATGGAGAGAGTTCAGGAACGTTGCCCATGTGGAGTTCCCTCGACACGGAAGGACACATTAACAGAGTAGCTATCTCTCAGGTTTGGTGTGACAGCAAAATTAAGTGGGTAATGTAAAATGTCACTCAGTTGTCTTTTAGCATTCAGTGTTGCTGATGAGACATTTGACATTTGACATAATCTGATTCTTGTTTGATCAATGGCCTATTTTATTTTGCTTCCCCACCCTTGTGGGAAGACTTTATCATTGCTTTAGTCTTGGTATTCTGAAATTTCAAAAAGATCTGTCTAGGGGTAGGTCTTTTTTTTTCTTTTATTTTAAGTTGAGGGGTACAGGTGCAGGTTGGTTACATAGGTAAACTTGTATCACGGGGGTTTGTTGTGCAGATTATTTTGTCGCCCAGGTATTAAGCCCAGTACTCATTAGTTATTTTTCCTGATCCTCTCCCTCCTGCCAATCTCCACCCTCCAAAAGGTCCCAGTGTGTGTTGTTCCGTTGTATGCGTCCATGTGTTCTCATCATTTAGCTACCATTCATAAGTGAGAACACGTGGTATTTGGTTTTCTGTTCCTATGTTAGTTAAGGATAATGGCCTCCAGCTCCATCCATGCCCTGCAAAGTACATGATCTCTTTCTTTTTATGGCTGCGTGGTATTTCATGGTGTATATGTACCACATTTTCTTAATCCAGTCTATCATCGATAGGCATTTACGTTGATTCTATGTCTTTGCTATTGTGAATAGTGCTGCAATGAACATACCTGTGCATGTGTCTTTCGTTTATACTAATTAGAATTTTGTTGGCACTTAACATTTTGAATCTAATGTCCATGTTCAATTCTGGGAAATGGTCTCCTGTTATTTATTTGATAGTTCCCTCTTCTCTGTTTCTCTGCTCTAAATTTCTGGAACTGCTCTTAGTCAATGCTGGATCTCCTGGATTGAATGGCTATTTTTTCTAGCTCTTCTTATTTTTTATTTATACATATTTCAAGACTGTCCAACCCTTTAATTTCTAATTTCTCAATCCTTTTTTTATAGCATCTTGTCTTTGTTTTGTAGATGCAATATTTTCCTGAATCTCTCTACAGACTTCTGGGCGGGCCAGAGAAAGTCAAAATGTGAAGCAGAATGGGTCTGGTGCTGATGCGGTAGACAACAAATTCTACTGAAGTGGTCTTGAATGCTTCCCCTAGTGATGTGATGGTTTCTAGTATCATTGCCTGCTGGGACAACACATCTTGTGATGGCAACTTAAAAAGTTTACTGCTTTCTGATGCTTTCCCTCTTCAGAGAAATCCAGGTTAAGAAGTCCCACGGGCCCGGTGTGGTGACTCATGCCTGTAATCCCATCACTTTGGAATGCCAAGGTGTGAGGATCACTTGAGACCAGGAGTTTGAGATTGGCCTGGAAACCATAGTGAGACCCCATCTCCATAAAAATTTAAAAAGTAGCCAGGTGTAGTGATACATGCCTGTAGTCCTAGCTACTTGGGAAGCCGAGGTGAGAGGATCTATTTAGCCCAGGAGTTTGAGGCAGCAGTGAGCTATGATTATGCCACTGCCCTCCAACCTGGGTGACAGAGCAATATCCTGTGTCAAAAAAAAAGAAAAAGAAAAAGAAAAGAAAGAAAAGAAATTCCATAGACTTCTTGGCACTCTGCACTTCACAGTATAGGAACACTTATTTACTGAGTAGCCACACTGTGCTTGAGTCTCTACTTTCTCCCTTGCTTTGATCTAGCAACTGCATCATAGCATGCATTGAGTAAATGCTTGTTAAATGAATGATTTCACTTAAATACATTTCAATAATTACTCGTTAAATACCTCCCAATATACTCAATATATGTCCAGCAGAATACAAAGCATTGTGTGTTGTTAAAAACAAAAACAACAATATCAACAACAAAATAGTGCAAGTCACAACCAATGCTGTTGTGGAATTTAGAGTTTAGTAGAGTAATTAAATTAACAAATAAAACTCCAAAGCTATACAAGACAGTATTTAGGTATTCAGGTCAGTGTTAGAATGCAGTTTCCAGGCTGAGCACAATGGTTCACGCCTGTAATCTCAGCACTTTGGGAGGCCGAGGAGGGCGTATTGCCTGAGGTCAGGAGTTTGAGACCAGTCTGGCCAACATGGTGAAATGCTATCTCCACTAAAAATACAAAAAAATTAGCCAAGCATGGTGGTGGGTGCCTATAATCCCAGGGCTCAGGAGGCTGAGGCAGGGGAATTGCTTGAGCCAGGAAGGTGGAGGTTGCAGTGAGCCGAGATTGCGCCACTGCACTCCAGCCTGGGTGACAGAGTGATGCAGTTGCCAGACTCTGTGTGCTATAATTGCTCAGAAAAAGGGGGATATCACAGTACTGGGGGACAGGTGACAGAGAAGAAGACATCTTTGAAGGGACCATTCACATCAGGGGCCCCAGTGGCAAGGCTCCATAGGCATGGCAACATGCAGATCCGACCTTCACCCCCTTGTCATTTACATTATTCATGCCGCGTGGCGCTATCTACATCACCTCTTTTCCTTCTAGCCTTCAGAGAAGAGGAGGCAAGTTCCAGGACATTAAGTATGCTTTGCCACTTCCTGCTCAGATCCAATTCTAAAATGAGTGGTTATCATCTGCCCAGCAGTCTTTTGACCTGTGGCAACAGTGGCTTTGTGGGAATCTGGCCATTCTTTTTTTTTTTTTTTCTCTCCTGCTCTGTTCATTTCCCAGGCTGCACACAAGCCCATTGATTGCTGTCCTTTGACTTGTATTCCTATGATGCTTGTTATTTTTCCTTCCTTGTTTTCTTTTTCTGCATAATGGCTGGTGGCAGTCACTTGGACAGGGCTCAAACCATTGCTAGTTCTCCTTGTGCATAGATTTCTTATATTATTCCTACCAAAGCTATTAAATGTTGCTGTTGACATTTTCTTTCTGGCCACATGACAGTAACAATATTCAGATCTCTAGCCAAACACCTGCTCAGGAAATATGTTACTGAGGAACTTGAAGCCTTCATTCTTATCCCACACCCCTGGGCAATGTTGTCTTCTTCCACAGCGTGGCTTTATAGTTTACACCTCTTTGCCTGGCACTCACAGCCTTCCACGGTCTGATCCATGCCTGCTTCGCCATGGTGTTTCTTCCCTATAAGTCTTCTCACATTTGAACAGTGATGTCTGCAGTTGCAGACTAGGAAGAGGCTGGGTCAGCATCAGAACCCAGCTCTCTGATTTCTAGAATGAAAGTTCCTGCTTACCAAACAGCCTGCCTTTAGTCTTCCTCTCCAGCCAATAGGCTATTTCTTCCTGGTGACATCCTATAGCATTGACAATGCCTCTCAAGTGACATTTACTCAAGTAGTGCTCTGTATTCTTGCTTAACTTTGTCTAGGGTGGATATTCAGCTGGTATCGTCCTACGTGGTTGTGTAGGTTGCTAAAATATCAAAAGAATTCTTTGGGCGGAGCAAGATGGCCGAATAGGAACAGCTCCAGTCTCCAACTCCCAGCGCGAGCGACACAGAAGACCGGTGATTTCTGCATTTTCAACTGAGGTACTGGGGTCATCTCACTAGGGAGTGCCGGACAATCGGTGCTGGTCAGCTGCTGCAGCCTGACCAGCGAGAGCTGAAGCAGGGCGAGGCATCGCCTCACCTGGAAGCGCAAGGGGGAAGGGGATCCGTTTTCCTAGCCAGGGGAACTGAGACACACAACACCTGGAAAATCGGGTAACTCCCACCCCAATACTGCGCTGTAAGCATACAGGCAC
>NW_016809040.1:1279363-1326649 GCF_001698545.2 Rhinopithecus bieti
AAAAAAAAAAAAAAAAAAAAAAAAAAAAAAAAAAAAAAAAAGAATATTCAGTATGTAGATAAGTAAGTGCATTTTTATTATACATAACAAATATATGTATAAAATGTATTAATTTTTAGGGTTGAATTTTAAGCATGTATTGCTTGTTTTAGCTATCAATTGTCATTTTTTATTCTAACCTCAATAAAAATATCAATGTATGTCAAAAAAAAAAAAAAAAAAGAATTCTTTGGTGGTTAGCAAATAACTGTTACTCTAAATCCCTGAATAAACTGCCCAACCATCATCCAGGGTGTCCTGGCATCTTTGGGACCTCTCTAGATCTCCTTGTGATCTAACTATCAAGGGTTAACACCTGGTGCCGTAAGGCATCTCCATTACCCAACTCTAGTCCTATGGCTGGTGTTTCTTCTTACCAGCTGATGCCTATGTCATATGGGTTTCTTAGAAATTTTGAACATCAGTCATGATGCTGTGTCTGTGTCATCTAAATGCTTGCAGGGCTCATCAGTCTGTTTGGCAAATGAGATGGCACTAATATGGATACCCAGCTTATGGGCCTGTACCTGCAATGTTACTGGATGCCAGGAATCTCTGCTCAAAGGTCTCTTATGCCAGTAGAAATTGGAGCCACTTCCCATGCCACTGCCCTCACTTTCTGCCTAGCCATAGCTCCATAAGTCTCTGCCACAGCTGCCATGATTGAAGCATTTCCCACTTGCCATCTTCCTCCTTTCTCCAATCAGCTCAGTGCTAACTACCTGTGCTGCTGTATCAAGCCACAGTTGCATCATTCTTCTTGGGATGCAGCCTATAAAGCTGATGCATTCCACTCTTTGACCACTAATGTTTCCTCTGGGAGCTGCATGCTTTGTTGTTCTACTTGGATTGGCACCGTTCACTCACACTACAGCTCTACCCACTGCTGCTCCTCCTGAGCTGCTAACTGATAGTCCTTCTTTTACCAGGTCTCCAGTTGTCACCTCACTTTCTGGAAGGTAAATAACTACCTTTTCTCTGTGTTGTACTCTTCCAGAGGCTCTCCAGAGCAGTGTTGCTTGGGTCTCTAAAATTAGAGATTTGTTAATGCTCACAGACAAGCTTTTGTTTCCTTGGAAAAAACATGTGCTTGCAGGAGGCTGCATTCAGTCGCTCCCTGCTGTAGCAGAACCAGTTCTCTTCCCCAGTCCCTGTGCTATGCTGCCAAGCCCACCTCATCACGTCAGGCAGGTTCTTTCTTCTCTCAGAGTAGACTGCTTTCCAAAGGTGTATCTCACACACCTCCATTGTAGTTTGGCCTTCATCAGGTCCTTTCTCAAACTTATCCCAGTTTTTCAGAAAACTCCATTTGTCTCTGAATTCCCCATACTGAGAATTGAGGTATTTTTCTATAGGGAGGTCCCTATTCCCACAGGAATCAGTCAGTGGAAATGAACTTTGGGGAAAGGGAAGTCACCAGCCCCTGCTAAGTCATTCAGCCAGCACTCCCTCTTAGCGCTTTCATACCTAACTGAACTTTCTTGAGGGCTGAAAAGTGTCTTTTTTTTTCCCATTTATATTCTCCCATGTCCTCTAGCATAGGTCTAAGCACTTTGCACACATTTAATATACTTTGTGGAGTGAATGCATAAATTGATTCATTTCTCTGCTAGGCATTGTTGCTGGAGCTTACTTTGGAGGTTTCTTATTTGGCTGTGTGTCATGAAGTTTCAGGGATCTCACAAGCTTTTTCTTTTTCTTTTTTTTGACACAGTTTCACTCTGTCCCCCAGGCTGGAGTGCAGTGGCACAATCGCTGCAACTTCTGCCTCTCCGACTCAAGCTATTCACACGCCTCAGCCTCCCGAGTAGCTGGGATTACAGGTGCACACCACCACACTAATTTTTATATTATTCATAGAGACAGGGTTTCACCATGTTGGCCAGCTGGTCTTGAACTCCTAACCTCAAGGGATCCACTCATCTCGGCCTTCCAAAGTGCTGAGATTACAGGCATAGGCCACCGCACCTGACTGAGCTTCTTGAAATTATAAATGAAGATTCTGTATATGTGAGATTTTTTGAAAGGGAGAGTCTATAGCTTCCCTCTTCCCTCATCCTTACAGATTTTCTATGCCCCTCTACCTTTAAGCATTTCTTAAAGGTGGATCTTGAGGATCTTGAAGGGGTCTTCTTGCTCAGAGGAGGCTTTGTGATACTTAGTGTCTCTGTATCTAATTGAGTCTGGACTGGTAGAACATGAAAGTGGGTGACTAGGAAGGAATTTTCTAATGGACATTTATCCTTTAAGAGTTCTCCAGGATTGCTCAATCATAGAAGAAAGAACTGAGAATGTTTTGCCTACACGCTGATCTGATCTAGCACCCTTCTGTCTTGGCCTAAGCTTTTTGGTGTAGAATCTTCCTGGTGACTGCTACCCTTTGTCCACTTGGCAATCCATTGGCTCCTGTCTGTTTCCTGGTCTATCTGTGTCCTTGTGATCAGTGTCTCCACATGTTTTTCAAATGGGCTGTTTGTGCTTGCTGTTTGTATAGATTTGTATAGATTTTTAGGCCATCTACTTTTGGCAACCGATGGAAGGCTCCCTAAGTACGTGCCTGAGTCCTTGCCTTCAGAATTATGCCCAGAGGGGTACTGAGCAAATAAGGTGAGCCATGTTAATGACACCTTGGGTTGAAGACACATTTGAGATTACTCTTTTGCTGTCTTGAAATCCTAAAATCAGGCTACCCTGAATCCATGATGCTTTTCCTAAACTGGAACATTGTAGAAGTTAAATATTCCAAGTGGAATTGGGGATGGAGTCTTCCATTGTGAAGCATTTTATCAAACGGATGTGATTATAGTATTTTTTTACATGAGAACTATCTTCTCCAACAAGTGAAATATCATGACCTGGCATTACCCTACCCTTTCAAAATAGCAGACGACAGTTTAGAGCAACTAAAAACAGTGTAAGTGCCCCAAACACTTCAGGAGCTGAAATAATCACAACTTTCCTCTTGCAACAATGCCTACTGGTTAGACATTCACAGGACTTTTCACTATCTTTATACTTCACTGTTTATGGGAGGGGTAGATGAAAAGAAAAAAAGAAAGGAGAGAGGCAGGAATGTAGCCCAAGATCTCAGCAGGAGGGAACCCTTAGCTAGAGCCTCCCTCTTTTTCTTCCAAGAGGATGATATCAGGATAGTAAATTGCTAACCCTGGGGAATCAGTTTGTCCCTTTAAAGCTATTAAAGGGACCAAGATGAGTTGGATTCCTAAATGAGCTTTGAGGATTACTCTGCCAGGTGGAAGGTGACTGCCCATGGGGGAAAAGATAAATTAGCTCCCAGTATATCATTTTTGAGCTGTCCAACGGTAATCCCCACACTGATTTAAGGAGGAGGCATTTGAGATAGTAATGGACAATTGCCTCTTGCTTTTTTCTGATAACAGCAGGTGCTCTCAGCAGCAGCAGCTTATCCTAGGTATGGAGAATGTGAAAGGTGGGAGCCTTGGACAGGGCATGAGGATAGAAGAGATATGTGGATGGGCACCTGGAGGGACATGGGACAGATTTGGAAATGGCAAGTATCATCTCAGTCCCCAAAGGGAGCTGCCCCTCAGACTGAGTTTTGGGAAGAAAGATTAGGACTGCTCTTGTTCAGCAGAGGGACTATAGCTTCAGGGGAAGATGTCATTCTTCAAAGGCAGGAGCTAATTTTCTCTCTGGATTAAGGAAAAGATTCATGAGGTCAATGGTGTGGGCTGTGCAACCCACTCAGTGGCTGTCCTGGAAGCATCAATCAAGTCCAGGCGTCCAATCTTGACCACTGGCAAATATCTATTTTAGGTTGACCCCATCCTTACTTGCTGGAGGGAGGAGATGTTATTCAATGTGCCAGGGAATGTATTAAACTATTAGATGGCAATATTTTAAAGTTAACTTTTAAAAAATTGTCCTTGGCATGTGAGCTCTGAGAGGACCTTGGGATTGTTTCTTGAGCAGTGAAAAGCCCTAACACAGGTCTTTGGGTAGATGGATGAGTTAGAGGCTTTGTGGGCTCTCACCAGGACGATTGTAATGTCCATAATGGTGTTCTCATCCTCTGAAGTCTCCCCACATCAGTCTGCCACCCTTTTACACACTGTTTTCAGTGTGTAATTTCTAAAACGGCATTAAAACCAAACCAAACCAAACAAAAATCCCTTAGCTTAAAAACCTCCAGAGACCCCTGGTTTCTATCACTGATACAGTCTTGGTTCCCCAGCATGCCTATTATGCTATTATCATCTGATTTCGACATGCTTTTCCAGCCTCATCTCCCATCACTTTTTGCCCCGAATGTCTGCTCCAGCCCCTAGAAACCACATCTTTCCCTGTGGATGTGCTCTTCTCTTTTCTACCTGAGCTTGCTGCTGGTCCCGCTCACTGAAATCTGTCTCCTCCACCATGCTCTGGCAGGGGGATGCCCAAGAACCAGTTCCAATGTCACCTCACTTAAAAGCCTCCTCTGGTAGCTGCCTCTCTGCACACTTCTCAATTAAGGCAGATTTTGAGGTTTTCTCTGCTGTTCTTGCAAATAATTTTTAGTAAATTTCTGCTAGAACACTTGCCCGTGCTATACAAATTACATTGTAATTTTTTGTTAATATGCCTACCTTCTCCAGTGGAACTGGGAGACTATTCTCATTCACTTTTTTCAAGAGTTTCAGTAACTATTACAATTCCTAGGAGAGGTGCTCAGTACATACTGGAAGAGAAGATGAATGAAGGCTTGAATGAATGTAGAAAAGAATAGAGAACAGAAACAGAGCTCTCCAATGTATAGATAGGCAAGGCCTATAGAAGGCTATGTGCTCCTCCACCCCCAGCCGCTCTCCCCCTTCCAACTTTCTGCAGGCAATTTGCACCTAAACTGTCCTTTATTTTTCTGTTCCAGCATGTCTTGTTGCCCTCAATTGCTGTAGTCTGATGTTGACCCTGCATGACAAGCAGATCAACTCCTAATCTGCCAGAGCCCCAGTTTTTCTTGGACATTTGCAAGCTCCTGACAGAACCCGAGGAGAGGAAAACTGTCAGCCCTCACTTGTCAGTTCTCGGAGCAGCCAGACCTAGGCTTAATTTGCACCTTGAAATCCCCTGGGGCCATCATGGCTCTGATTGCTGGTTTAGGCCCCTTTAATAGTTTATCTTAGGGGATAAGTAGGATAGAAGGATGGAGGATGAGGACTATCACCACTTTATTGTTGCATCTCCGAAAAGCTGGGATGGAGCCGGGGTGTGGGGAGAGGGGTGTAGACAGGGAAATAGAAAATGAGGAATGAATAGACGGGTTTTAAGTTTCACACCAAATTAGAGTAATAATGGGGAAATTGAGTTGGGAAACATTAAAAAAAAACCACACAAAGATGACTCAGTGTAAACAGCACTGTCTAAAAAGCAGCAGAAGATCCACACAGGGAGAAGCTGTACTTGAGTGATAATAAAGGAGGCAGCTAAAGCAAAGAGATCTCCCCGTCTGCCGGGTTTCTATCGCTTAATCAAAACTGGCTCCAACCACTGCAGCTGCAAAAAAATGTTCCCAACCTTCCATTAATTTCCATACAATAACCCTCTAATGGGGGAGCTGTTCGGGGGAGGAGCGCAATCAATCTGGTCTAATGACACACCAGAGACCTGGGGAAAATGCAAACTTGGAGCAATTTCATGGCAGGTGCAACCTTGGAAAGCATTACCATTTTTCTAAGTTAATTTGTTCCCTTGATATGTTTGAAATCCATATTTGTACTTTAAAGGTCTAAAATGCAAGATGATTAAAAAATAGAACCGGATTTTTGTAAACCTTTCAGCAATAGCGGGTGATATATTGGCTGCCTCCCTCCTTCCTCTCCTCTGTGAGCAGGGATCACTTTGCCTTCTTTTATCCTTTGCTGTCATCTGAGGTGGCTGTAGATTCTCTGTTTTGTTTACTATTTTTAGGTTTTCCCTTGGCTCCCGCCTTCTGGAACCCTTTTGCACTCTGGGCAGAACCAATCTGGGAAATGGCAGCCAGACCTCTGGGTGGGATTTGGACCCTAGAGGAGGAGGAGCAAAGAAATCCCATTCCAGATTGGTTGTGGAGAGACTGCAATGTCTTCTCCTTGTCTCCGGCTCTTCCTCCCTGCCCACCTTTTCTTCCCAGACAGGTGAAGAAAGGTCCAGGGAAACAAAAACAAAATCTGGCACTTGGCCCTCATTCAGTCCCTTGATTTCTCAGTTTCACTGGCCCTCCCCTGGCCTTGCAGCCTGAAGTTGGCCTCCGGAGGTCATCTAGGCAGAAGCCTAGATGTTCTTGGCAATTCCCTTTCCTCTTAGAACTTGTCCTAGGAAGCATAAGGAAAAGTACTCTCTGCCCCCACTGAAATACACACACATTCGCTCTCTCTCTCTTTCTCTCTCTCTTCCCTTCAAACATCTACTTGGAATAAAATGATAATGTGCAGATTTCTGCTCCCTCGTTTGCCATCTTGCCAAAGGTCTTACAGACTAACACTGTTTATGGAACGTGCAGTTAACTTCCCTCCTTCTCCTCTACTTTAATCTAGGGAACTTTACATTGAAAGAACCCTTCCTAGACTCTTGCGGATTATTCTTCCCATACTTTAAGTGGCTTTTCCCATTCCGTGAGCAGGGCACGTTGAGAGCCCTGGGTGTATCTCTGATTGGTAGGGCATTCAAACAACCAGAACTTCATAAGTTCTTCCAGCCTTTGAAATAAGGTATATTTCATTCCATTTAGCCTTAAGGTTTATAAATTAATCCAAAAACTCTCTGAGAAATGCATTTGCCATCCTAATTGAGAATTTGATGATAACTTACTCAAGAATCCAGCTCTAAGGCTCATTGATGATGCTTAGAGTTCAAGAGTTTCATGCTGCTTAACTCTGTGAAGTGCTCTGGGATGAATTACCACTGGAGAGAAACACAGATCTTTGAGGGCCAGAAGTTAGCAGACAGTCTTTTTTTGCTGAACTATCATTAATTAGCTCTTTGGGAGCTTTAATTCCTTGCTCAGAAAGAGGGAATTAACATTCGTCCCATACTTAGGAAAAATTCTCTTTACTGTCTTGCCCTGATGCTATCCCAGAACCTTAGTATAGTAGCTGTCAGAATGCCCCATGCAAACCTCTAATGCCAGAGGGCATAGTTAACCCAGAGTCCTGGCTGCTGGGCTCTGAGCTACATTACTGTGTTTATGGTGAGGCCACACCTCCCAGAGGTGGCTCCCAGCCAGTGACTGAGGTTGGCAGGGATACTAAGGCAAATCAAACCCTAGGAAATACCAGATTCTTTAGATTTCATCTTGATAATTGCCCCATGGCCTTGCTGTACTGTCCTGAGTCTTCATGGTGATCTAGGACACTTTTACCCAACCTTTCTTCCTGTCTTTTTTCTTTGGAAGTCTCAGACTTGCATGGTAGTCTAATGATTCTTGGAGTCTCCCCAGCTCCCTTCTTATTTTCTCTTACAGGCATATTCTCTATAAAAGTATTTCACCATGTTTAATCTCACCTTGGTGTCTGTTTATCAGAGAACTTGGACTAACACGCATAGTCACAGCCACCGGAGAGACTGTCTCCTGGAAAATGAGAATTCAATTGGTTATATTCCACTAGGCTTCAGGAGTTCAGATAGCATTATTTATTTTGCATTTAAAGGTAAGGACTGCAGTATAAAATAATGCCCCCAAAACCTGTTGAACTTTTAACATTTTTCTCTTGGTTTTGGAACCTTCCATCTGTGTGCAGAATTCATTTTATTCTAGAAATGTGTTACCTTTCTCCTCCTCACCATGTGATCTGTGTACGGCACTCTAGGTAACAGGAGCTGACATTTATTGTTAAACCTGCCTCTTGAATCACTCTGAGGGAGACCATAAATGTCTCTGATGTGATTCCATATAGAGGCTTAAAATGGCAATGTTATCTATATGTGCAATTATGATTCATCTATTTCTCTCAAAAGATTACAAGTGCTGGAAAGAGGCTGCAACCTTTTTCTTTGGTGAAGTGGGGTGAATAGTGGATTTATACAAGCACCATAGGGTCGTGAAAACATTATCTTGGATCAGCTTCTGGGACTAACTTTATTTATCAGGAACTCTTCCCCAGATCAAGAGTTGAAATAACCTGGACAGATTACAGTAGCTGTAGTAGGTCTTCCATCTGGGGCAGTTGGGTATACACAAGCTTTAATGCTATCATTTAATCTTTTTGCAAACCACACCTAGCACAATTTTGATTCACATCCTACTGGAGACACTCAGTAATTACTTCTAGCTCCTCAGTCTCTTTTAATATAATGTCATTTTATTACCACTTGTGTGAAACAGGAGACGCATAGATATAGCTGTGGGTTCCAATTTTTTTTTTTTTCTTTTCCCCTTTCCCTGAAAAAAAAAAAAAAAAAGCCAGATTTTGTTGGAATGGGTAGTATTTTATTTTATAGCAGAAGCCAGTATTTGATCAGAATATTTAGTGAGAGAAGTTTTATCCATTTATGACATCTTCCATCTTCTGGACAAAATGCTTCTGACATAGCTTACTTTTTTATGAGATGGACAAATTTAAAAACAATTTTTCTTTTTTATTATAGAAGTCTTCCATGTTTGATTTCTGTGTTCTAAAGTATTAACCGAAAACAGCATTTCATTGGCTCATTCCAAGTGAAAAACATGGAAAGTGCTGTTCCCTAAGTTTACTTATCTAGAGGGCAGGTCTGATCCCATGTACTCATTTGTCCTTTCTTTCACAAATATTTGTTTAAACTTTATTCAGCAAATGTTTGTTGAGTTCCTGTCATCAGCTAAGTGCTAAGGATACTTGATTAACAAAATGGACAAAATTTCTAGCCTCACTAAGCTTGTCCCTAGTGGAAGACTCAACAATGAGCAAACAAATATTTTATGGGGTGAAACCAACAATATTTCTGATGAACTAACTATGGGGATGTTAGACAAAAAAAAGAGCCAAGGATGAATACAGGGAACTTAGCTTGAGCTAACTCTACAAAACAGGAGACCATGGAGGAGAAGCAGGTTTGGTGGCAGGCAGACTAGGACTGAGTCAAGAACTCTGTTTCGGACATGTTAAGTGTGAGATGCCTCTGAGATATCCTGGTGGAGATATCCTGCTGGATGTATAAGTTAAGTTTATGGTGTAGACTGAAATTGAGAATATGTATTTGGGATAGTACTTACAGCTTCAGGGCTAGATGAGAATTTCAGGAGTATGTTGTCTCAGGGACTCTCTAAATTCAAGAATCAGGTAGAGGAAACAGATTTATTATAGGGGGCATGTACCATGTGCCGGGCATTAAGCTAAGCGCTGAAGATACAAAGAAGAGAAGGCATTAACTAAACTCATTGAGGACAGAGGATGTGTTTTATTCTCTTCAGATTCCCAGACCCTAGCACATCACTAGCGGCATAAGACTTTATTTAACAACAACAAAAACATTGAAAGGAGGGACTACACAGAGTCTAGTGATAAACCAGAAATTATAATTAATCCAATTCTGTGCATATGAGATCCTATTAGAAAAAAATAAAGTTCATATTCCAGTGATAGAGGCAAAGAAGGCATTACAACACAGCATGAGTGTTTATCAAATATAATTTTGTACAAAAAGTTTAGAGAGTGTAAGGTAGGGACAGCTATGTCTGTCCTGGGTTATCACCAGAGGAAGTGATGCTTCAGAGGAGGGAATTCTCACCAGGCACACAGAGCTGAGGGAGGGCATTTGTCAGATTATTGAGGTCCAACAATTTTGCTGCACAATTTGGTGTCACTGGTTCCTGGGTGGAGTGAACTTCTCCACTATCAGCTCTCTGTATTTTCCAACTTTGACTTTATAATTAGTCCATTTTCCACAACAAATATATTTGTCTCTTTAAGAAACTGATTTAAACAAATAAACATTTATTTAATGCCTACCTTACATATTATATGCCTATCTGCCTTCAAGAAGCTTTCAAATAATGGAACGAGAAACAGATACTAGTAGTCAACTACAAGGCAAACCAAGATAACGTCCTAAACAGAAGTGCGAAGAGGTGTTGTAGGCATACATTGGAATGAAGAAATGCTTTTGACCAAGGATCAAGGAAGGCTGCAGAAAGGAATTTACAATGAGCTTATTCATGGGACTATATAAGATAAGGGAGTGGAGTGTATTTCAGGTTGAGGGAACAGCATAAGCAGGCATAAATATAATACAATGTTTGGTGTGGGAGAAGCAGTGAAATATGATGTCATTGTTTGGGGGAATGTTCCAGGAGACTGGCTAAAATGTTGTTGGCAGAAAAATCAGGAAGGGCTTAGGATACTATGCTGAGGAATTTGGACTTTACTTTGTAGGCAACAAGGATGCTTTTCTGCAAAGGGAAGAGAACTTTTGGCAACTCCTCAAATATCAAATCAATGAGAGACAACCCTGAGTAAGGTTGAAACGTTTCTCATGACTAAAAAGTAGAGTGAGAATATTATACCCTACTTTTACTGGCAAGGGTTTGTATAAACCATAATCATATCTTTTAAAGTCCCATTAAGCCTTGCTTCTAGTCCATTAGTTTGGGAATGTTAGGCTGACATTTTTATTCATGTAACCCCATAGTATTCTCAGATATTCCTATATCCAAGAGAGATAAGTAAACCCTTAGCCTGACCATAGAACCTCTGAATATACATGGTTAGTTGATGACACATTTCTCTCTCCACTTACCCAAGCTCCATGAAATGATCATAAAGGAACAAAAGAACAAAGTCATTGGGGAAATATAACAACAATGAACACATGTAAGTTACATGTTTGTTCACCTGTTTCCTTAGAATCTGGCAGATAGCAGGTAAACAACTTTTGAATGATTACAAACCGAATTAAAAGAATCGGATAGACTCTTTTGCATGATGAAGAGCTGTTAAAGGAGTGATAATAGAACATGGCAGATAGGAATTGGTTACAACCTATGAACTCGAAGAGGAGGTACCATTGATACTAGGAAAGATTAAACTTTTTCTTTCTGTCTTGTTGCCTCCCTAGGGCTGGAGTGTGTAATCCCGTTGCTGTCGTTAATCCTGTTGCAGTTCACTCTTATCCAATTCTGTATGCTCCTTAGATCCAGAAACAGGCATGTTATGTCCTTGTGCCTCTGCTCTGCCCAGTTAGATGTTGTCATCCCTGCCCAAGAAGAATGCATTAGATCCAGTAAAAGCTTCATGTTCAGTCTCAGGTGCAAAGAGTGGAGCATTTCAAAGTAGGGGTCCTGAAGCCTGCTCCATGGGCTTTACTGATTGTCTGCAGGAAACGGCTCTCACCTTAACTTCTATGCCCTTGAATCAAAAGACATTTTTGCTGGTCACCCAGGACAACGTTTTCTCTAATATTCCTCATAATTTCCCTACCAAATCTTAAAAGTATGGTTCTCCTCTGAGAGTTAAAGTAGCAAAACCTGTATATGACACACATGCTTCTTCATTGTTGTTAGAAGAAACCAGAAGACATTTTGTAAATGGGCAGTTAAGTGATATGGGGCTAGTAATGGAAGGGAGGCTTTGGAAGGACTGGCCTTGAATGTGATTAACTTAACAGTAAAACCCAATGACATCAATCAGTTCCTTCCTGAAGAGACCACAGCATGGTGCTACCCAATGACATCAATCAGTTCCTTCCTGAAGAGACCACAGCGTGATGCTACCCAATGACATCAATCAGTTCCTTCCTGAAGAGACCATAGCATGGTGCTGAAGAGTGTGATCTCAGGAATACAGATTTGGATTTAAACCCGTGCCTCGGGTGACTTTGTAAACCACGTGTCCTCTATGGAAATCAGTTTCTTCATCACTGAAATGGAGATAACTGGTATGTCATTGGGGTTGTGTGCTGATTAATGAGGTAATGTCTGCAGTGGTTAGTATAGTATGTGGCACATTTAACAAGTGGGTCTTCATGAAGCTGAGAAAAGGACACCAAAGGACCAAAATTTGTCATTGTTCCTCTAACACACCCAGAGGACACAGAGTCTGAGTGTGAAGGAAATCAGCATTCAGGTCCCTGGGGAGTTGAACTCATGTGGGACAGGTGCAATACATCAGGATTTCCTGTGGCCTCTAGAAGCCACTCTTCAAGGCCACCCACTTCCCACTATACTCATCAAAGCAACGTTGTGGTGAGGAATTTAGCTTCCAAGTTTTCTGCTGTCTGGGAGAGCTCTAAATATTGTATTCCAGTATTCTGCTCACTTAGCAAAGGGTATTCCCATTCCAAATACATGAATTGCAGTTTGATCTACCTTTTAGATTCTTGTTTGTTTTGTTTACATGAGTCACTGTCTAATCTTGATTCTGACTAGAATGAACTCAATAAGTTCATTGAGTTCAATGAACTCCAACCAGTTCATTCTTTTAGTGATACCTGCTGTGTGGAGTCTTAAGTTTTTCCACACTGTCTCCATTTCATGCCTATCCTTCCCCTTTCCAGGGGTGATCTCCTGTGTCCAAATGACACTGGTTTCTCTCTGTAGATTCTCCCATCACCATTGACCTTGCTCCACTCCACTCGGACCTTCTCTGGTGCCTGAGACTCTGCTCCTTACCATGCCTACCATCAATTCCGGGGAAGCAGCTGTTTTCAGGGCTTCATTGGTTATGCCAGAAATAGTGGTTCAGAGACACACTGAGCCCAAATATGTCTGCTGCCTGATTTTACCAGAGTACACACATATTTGGCTGATGCTTCCATATCTTCTTGCCTCAAGGGGCTAATTTCTTCTGGAATTGAGGTAGTTTTCCTCATTCAGGGGAGGTGATATAGTTCCTCCCTCTGGCCCTTTAAAGGTTCTCTCTCTGAGAGTCAGAGCCTTCTTCTTAGCTCTAGAAAAATTTCCCCCAAATTTCCATTTTATTTTCTTATGTGAATAAATATGATTCTGTAAGAGGGTCTGATATTAACTGTAGGAAGCAAGAAATCCCACAGCTTGTTGGGATCCCACAGGGTGTTGGCTATTATCCCCTGTCTCCAACCAGTTCATTCTTTTAGTCCTATTACAACTAATTGTGACTACTAGAATTTTCTTTTTTTAACATGTTTATCTCAAAGTAAGTCAGCTTCTTCCATTATCATTCCCCACCTCTCACCTCACCCAGTCTTCTGTTACAAGAACCCAAAATCTTTATTCTTACTGACTTACTGTCTGGCTAGTCATCGGAGTAGGTAAATATTTGATTTACTTCTGGATTCTTCCACTTTTCTCCTGCTTTTGAGGTATTACTTACATGCAATAAGATTTATTTGTTTTAAGGACACATTTTGGTGAAGTTTTGTAATCATATACAATTGTATAAACCACCACTACAATCAAGACAAGGCAAGTGTTTCACTCTAAAAAGTTTCCTTCCTTCACTGCTTTTTAGAGATGACTAAATCCTTGAAGCACCATTTACCTCAGACTTAAATATTCTTTATAGTGAAACACTTTAGGGGAAATTTTGTTTAAAAGTTGTAAGCTGGGTGATATGTTCAAAGTTTTGACTTTGGGGGACTTCCAGGTCTGATGTTCCAGTTGTATCTGAGCTTTTTCTCTCAGCTAAAGGCCACATTTGCCATCTACATCTGCTATTGATGTAGAATGTGTTCACAGATGGCAGGAATCTTGGGCAAAGACTAATACACTGGCCTCATACCCTCTCAGACTTGCCAGCTGCCATTTTAACAATTCTTGGTTAGTCTCACAACTCATCCAGCCGTGGCCAGCCTTTCCCCAGCTAATGAACTGAATGAAGCGTCACAATCAGATCTTAGCAGCTTTAGAAAACTGTGTTGTCCAAAAGGCGTTGCATTCTTTTCTGTTCTTTATAGAATCTCTTCTATTCCATTCAGCATTCCAGGTCTTCATCTAGTAAACAGAAGTGCTCTTTGTTTTTTCCATGCTTCTTTTATTGCAGATCGTTATCTATCCACTATGATCATGTGTGACCTTAGTAATTATGGCTCACAGAATCTCCATTTCTATCCATCCATCCACCCACCCACCCAACCACCCACCCATTAGTCAACAAGCATCCAATATGTAGGAATATGTGATTTACATATGCGAGGCATGAGATAACATTGCACTTTACAATATTATCTAATTGGATCCTTACCAATACACTGATTTTGTATTTAGAAAAACCAGGTGGCTTACCTAAGGAAACTGATGACAATAAATGATAGTGCCCTAACTCAAAATCTGATTCTGTCTGATTGCCAAGAGTATTTTTTGTCCTGAGTTCTGAGTTGGTTGTGTTGTGTTGTTGTGTTGTGTTGTTGTTGTTGTTGTTGTTGTTGTGTGTGTGTGTGTGTGTGTGTGTGTGATACCTCAGTAGAGAAACTGAGTATAAATTTGGCTCTATGAGTCTGAAGTTCACTTGAAAGGTCTGGAACAAAGATAGAAATTCAAGAATTATTGACACATGGATGGTTTTGGAAGCCATGCACATAAACGGGATTGCCAGTCGAGAGTGGAGAGACAAGATCAGTAGAGGTGATCCAACTAGAATCACAGCCCAGACTCTGGTTATAACATTCTGCACTACCTTAGTCTCCACATGTTTGCTTGTCTCTGTCAGCTGTTCTTCATGTTATTACAGAAAAGCATATTCACAGCATTGTCTCTTGGTATCCTTCTGTTGCTCTAAGAGACACATGTTAAAAGTGGAAACTCTGCTTCCACTCACTAAAATAAAGGAAGAAGATGCTTCTTGAGTACCCATCCTCTATATACCCTGGCCATGCCTAGGTCTCAGGTCTGACTTACCAACCCCATAGCCACCCACTCAGTCACTGGGAGTCAGTTGTATGCATTGTCTCTCTCCCAATCACCCATCTCCATTGTGCAAGGATACTTTTCCTAACCTAAGAAAGCCTTCTTCTCCTCCCTGACTTAACCTAGACAAAATTGAAATTTATCATGGAGTTCAGCTATTATGAGAAGCTATACATTAAAATGTATGCATGAATGAAGTGCATTCATATCTCTAGTTTACAACTGGAACAACTGGAACATCAGACCTGGAAGTCTCCCAAAGATTTTTAGATTCTAGTTTTATTTATAATCTAGCCGGAAACTTGCTTATCTGTTCTTTCTTTCAAAATCCATCCCCAAATCCATGCTTACTCTTTCTCAACACTGTTTCCTAAGTTCACCACAATTCTATTTCAGGAATTTTGGGAATATTCTATGACCCTCCAGTGGGAGGCCTAGATTTATTCTTTATTGATTTGGGGTTAATGAGAAGTTTCTAGTTAAAGACCATTTTCACTTTTGTGGATCACACTTCATACTCCTGAGGCCCACTAAGTAGGCTGTTCATCCCACCCACACAAACCACATATATCACATATATCAGAGATGGCTGAATGTTTTTCTACCATGATGAGGACCAAGGCCGGGTAGATGCCCAGTCCTAGGAACTATGCTGTATACATAATGTTCATCCCAGGAGAGAACTCGGTAAAATAGAGAAGAGGACGTAGGTTTTATGTCTTTAGAAAGTCTTGGGTTAGTCCGGGCGCAGTGTCTCACACCTGTAATCTCAGCACTTTGGAGGTCGAGGTGGGTGGATCATGAGGTCAGGAGTTCAAGACCAGCCTGGCCAAGATGGTGAAACCCCGTATCTACTAAAAATAAAAAAATTCGCTGTGGCTGAGGCAGATAATTGCTTGAACCCAGGAGGTGGAGGTTGCAGTGAACTGAGATCGGGCCACTGCACTCCAGCCTGGGCAACAGTGAGGCTCCATCAAAAAAAAAAGAAAGTCTTAGGTTAGATATTTAGGAGAACTTTTTTTGGCCCTGGGGATGAGTGAAACTTTTTAACACTAGAGGACTGCAGCAGTCCTTGTTGTTATTCTTATTTTTAAAAGAAAACAAATCACTTCCCAAAGATAGTTTAAATGCCATCCAGCCTGGAGGAAGGGCAATGGGCTAAATAACTTCTCAAGGTCTTCCTTAACCCAAGGACTTTTATAGCCAGTCATTCAGAAAATGTGCTCCCTGAGTAAAAATCAGCCTAACTGCACTTTTCCAAGTGAAAATTCAAATACCCGTTTTCTGATAGGTGTCCAAGTTTCAATGATGTATTGCTATCCTGTATTAAGAACCACAACACCTTTTCTCAGATGTCAAAATCTTCTCTTACCAATACAAGCAAATATCTATTTCCCTCAGACATCTGGCTGATTCCCAGGCAAATCTGAGTCGAGAGCTCAGTACTCATTATCTGCCTGGTTTGTGCTGTCTCATGAGCACCTGGGAGACATAACTGAGACTTTGTTCATCCTGGCTCAGGAGGGAGCAATAGGTATTGGTGATTCAAGGGCTCTATATTTGGGATTGAGAGGCTTGAATTTTGGGGTTGGCTCAGCCCCCAACTAACTGTGGCACAAATTTCTGTGCCTCTTTGGACCTCAAGGCATAGTTAGGAGTGCAGATGCTGGACCAACATGGGTCTACAACTTATTAATGGAATGACCTTGCACAAGCTACTTAAACCCTTTAAACTCTGTTTACAGTTTAGCCTTCTGTAAAATTCTGATAATGACACCTACTTTATAGAAGAAGCATGGTAAAGATTGAATGGGAGAATTTATGTATCTTGTGTATTTGATCACTTGGTACAATAGTAGATGCTCACTACCTGTTAGATGTTATCATTTGCTTAGATTTTATTTGTAGAATCAGGAGATTGGCTAAAGATGAAAGATTCTCTTCCACTATGAGAGTCTGTGAGTCAAACACTACTTTTTCTGTAGTGATATCTACTTCCTCTCCTTCCTTGATCTCCATTTGCATGGGATCCCCACAACTTCCTACAACCACAAAGCTAATTGGTATGTTGCCTGCTATGCTGAATTTCCTCTTTCCCACAGCATGGGGCTCCTCCCTTGCTGCTCACTCCTCCACATGGTGGTCCCGTGTTTGATGAAGGATCCTGTCAGGTCGACAAGTGTACATCCTCCTCCTCCCTGCCATTAATTCTGTCAAGCACTGAGCAATGTTGTTGCCAAGCCTTCCTCTCCTGTGAGCAATCTGCGAGACTGCCTGACATTTATAAGTTCCGGAGCTGTTTTTCCCCAGAAACAAAGTCATCTCCCAACTTTTACATTATAGATCATCCTGGAGCTTTATTTTCACCATCACTGAGCTGGAAAGGGGACGAAGATATCCCATATTTTTCTCCTCCTCAAAAGCAAGCATCTTGAATAAAACCCTTTGATTCTCATCTTTTTCATTTGCTCTCCTAATGCTCAAATGAAAATGAGACTTTGCCTTTTGATTTTTTACTCCGTTGTCAATTTTCCAGTGGCTGCTAACCCAAGAGCAGCATGGACAGGCTTCAGCAGCTCCTCATGGGTGAGAATGTAAGGGTGGCAGCTCCATCACCAGGCACCTGGGGCTGCCTGGGTGTTCTCTCAGTGCCAGTTTTGCTAATGCCCCAGAACTAGTTTGACTAAATAGCTTTTGGAATAGTAAAGTCTGTGTGGCAGCCTGGGAACAAAACTCTTCTTAATAGCATGTGGGGGGGGGGGGGGGGGGGACACACATGTGGGAGGCAAGAACTTCAGAAGCTCGGTTTAAATTTCTAACTCATCTCAGGCTTCCCTGGGCTTTCAGGATAATTTAGCCCTCCAATCACGGTAAGAATGTAAATGTCCTAATTTATGGAACGGTGCTGATAACTTATTGTGTTGACCTTATCAAGGGCATTTGCCATTTGAATGAAGACCACATGAAAAGTGTGTTTAACCTCCAATGTTCTGCTCTCATAATGGAATTTCAGGCAGCCTCTTAGCTGATTGAGGGACATGTATTTGCTCTGGAGTGTCTCCCTGGTATTTCTCAAATCTCAAATCACATATGTAAGGTAGCCATGTAACTCTAATTATATTTCAGGCTGATTTTACATATACACATATGTCTTGGGTGGGGTTCCTTTCCCTGCCTGCTGCTACTCGATGTGTCTGGACTGACACCACAGTTACCCAGACCGACAAGAGCTTGTTGTTCCATTACTGAATTGTTATTAAGTTTTGTTTTTCCATCTCTTTGAATTTTCAAGATATTGGTTTTTATTCTACTCTTCTCTTCACTAAAGGGAAGGAGAAATTTATTTGGCAGGTGCAGTTCATAGTTTTAAAATTAAATTGACTTGATCCTTTTGTCTTCCTCCTTCTGAACCCTCTATTTACATGTTTCCACTGTCTCTATATCTTACTTTACTTTATCTCTTTCACTTTCCCTCTGCTTTCTTCCCTTTCTCTCCTCTTTTTCTCTCTGTCACACACACATGCGTGCACACACACACGGATACTTCCTTAGTTGTATCTCTCTGGTTTTCACACACATAATTCCTTTTTCCCTGCTTTATAAGCTCTGATTCTTGGTGATGTCACTAGGTGAGCTATTTGATGACCATTACTCAGTGGAGGCTAGAAAGGTCATTCCTGGATCCTGATATTCTTCCGGTTTCCTTTCCTTTGCTTAGACATACAAGCTCCCTTGTGCTTGGCAGTTTCGGTTAAGAGTTTATTGACTCCTACCTTGAGACATACTCTGATAGAGAGTAATACTTGTATGCTTGACGTAGAAAACACTGGCTAACCTTATTAAATTCCCTAGCTTGGCAATGCTAAAAGGTAGAGGTGTTACAGATTTTGTGGGGCCTGAAGGTAATACAAGACAAATAATATAAAATTACAAATAAAAATAATATTTAGAGCCTTAAAAGGGAGCCATGCACGTGAAAGGCCCTGAAGTTTTGGGTTCACTACTTTCATGATAAATTTAATTCTTTTAGAGTGGGGTCCTCATTGCAAGACCCTGAAATGTTTTGCCTTTCCTATTGATTGTTTTGTCATAGTTTTTAAAGATGTCCTCAATCATTCCTGCCACGTATTCATTTACACTTAAAACTAAGATACAACTGCCATTTGGCTTCTGAGCCTGTTGTTCAAGCCATCCTCTAGTTGCCACCCCTACCTTCCTATCAAATTTGTTCCTGATGTGTGATTTTGGTTCTAGCCTCTGGCCCCTCAGTTCTTGACCTTCCCTTCTATTTATCCTGAAGCCCTGTCCGTTCCAATTCTTCCCTTTCTAGATTGATTAAACCTCCCTACATTTCCTGTAGATTCAGGGAGAGATTCCTCATTGTATTCCCAGCCTCAAGGAACCCAAATTCCATCCAAATTCCATTGCCTGGGAGCAGTGTTTAGAAAATGACAAAAATATCTTTTAGAATAGTAAAGTCTGTGAGGCAGGTTGGACCCCATTGTCCGGTTAGAAATTCAAGAAGAGGCTTTGGACAGTTACACAGATTTATTTGCACCCATGGTGAGTCCAGGTCAATCCCTCAACCGGGCTCGTCTGTCTCTTTAGTCATGTATCAGCTCCTTCCATCCTAATAGAGAACAAGATTATTTGTATCTTTTACCAAACTTTGCAATCTTACATCACACAAGGGAAAAGCATCTCCTGTTATACTATTGCAATATCAGCATTATACCCAGGGGGATCTGGAAGCACAGATGCAGGGAACTCAGCCCACCCTAAGGATACACAATGGTTTCTATGAGGAGGTTACGGAAGACCATGAATGTCAAGTCAACCAATTTGAACTTTATCTTCAGGAAAATGGAATTCACTGAAGGATGTGAAGCTCCAATGAAGGGTAGAGCCTTCACCAGGTTTTCCTTCCAAACATCTCCTGCTAACAGTTTACAGAATATGGCTTGGAGGAAACCCTACTGGAGCCAGGGAAGATAGTTGGTCAACCACTACAATTCTGTTGAGAGACCAGGACAGGGCTGGCAGGGACAGAGAAGGGGCAAAGGAGACAGAGAAGAGGTGAAAGCTTCAAAAAATACTTAGAAGATAAAGAAAGTAGAATTGAATAATTTGGAGCTTGAATTTGAATCCTAGCAATTGGCAGGACTGTATTTGGTCCTTAACAAATTTTTTCCGACTGTCTCATGTCTACTTCATTCCTTTCCTAGCTAGGATAGATGTAGAAGATGATGTGTTTCATCTTTTGTAAGGTGAGCTGTGTTCATTTGATAAGTTGTATTACCCAATATAGCCCATGGCAGTGAGCCCTTCACTCACTCGGGGTGAGTGAAGGAATCTCCCTTTAGCGGGATCTCAAATCTTAATTAGCTACAGGCCTGGGTCCAGCTGCCATCGTTAGTGGGGGCTCTGCAGTTGTCTTCCGTGCCCTGTTGTTGTGTCTGGGCTTGCTTTCTCTCTCAGACTACTGATTGTAGAGGGTGGCCTTGCCTTTCCCTGGTGTTTATGATGGGTGAGATAGGGCTTTTGTGGCTATGACGCACTGTAATTCATAGAGCTGAGAGCTTCCACTAGGTGAAGCTCAGAAATATAAAGCACTGCCTGCAATCCAAGGCCTCCCGGATTCTAATCAGACAGGGCTGATTCCTCTCCTTCCAGTAGCTTTTATGACCCATCCTTGCCTGAGATGACGAAGTTCCTCGTTGTCCACCAAAAAGTAAAAATCCGTAAGAGGCAATTCAATTTCACAGGTCATAAAGTTATATGTCCACTTCTTGCACTTCTTCTTCTTGTTTATTATGGCGGAAAAGTTCTGAGTTCACCATCTATATTTTGTCAGTGGATAAAAATCGTTTTATTCTACATGTTTCTCCTGCATCCTGCCACCTTCTGTCCTCACCCTGGCCTTGCTTATATTTCATTCTATTGCTTACCTAAGAGATCCTTAAATCAAAACTCACCACTTCTTGGCAGATAATACCAATCTGCCTGTTGCTGAGACTGGAAATGCATTCCCTCTAGGTGACAGAATTTTTGGTGGCGAGAAAGCCAGAGGAGGTGAGCAAAAGAAGGGGCAGAGACTCCTTTTTTGAGCAGCAGACTGCCTTTTTAGAGTAACTGTATAGTTTTTCTTTTCTCCTTGGCCCCCAAGAGTTTACATACACAAATACAGTGTTCTCACCCCGAGTATGGTAGAAATCTAGTTCCTCTGTTCATTTGTTCCCTTATTTCCATTAAACCTGGTATGGAAGTATGTTTCACAGTGTTAGCCTCACACACAGCCTGTTGCGGAAGCAGTCTGCTGTATCATGGAACTTCTTGTCCCCAGAGCCATGGCTGATTGAACCAGGAATCAAACCTGATTTGAACCTGATTAAAAGGTAGCCAGTGAACTCATTACCTAACCTAGGACTCATATGGTCCAGCACAGAGATAACCTGGGCCAATCAGATTCCCCCTCTTGAGAATTTGTTTGCTTCCCCCCATCATTTTGTTATGAAACATTTAGAAAAGTTGAAAGAATTACACGTTAAATACTTCTAAAGCCAGCATTGGATTCTATGATTAAGGTTTCACTATTTATTTTATTACATATCTATCTCTCTAGCCCTTCTTCTAGTGATCCATCAATATATCTTATTTTTTAATGCATGTGAAAGTAAGTTGCACACATCACTACAGTGAGAGACACAGGATGTAGCGTCTATTTTTAACTTATAGAGAGTGCTGAAGCTAGAAGGTCATGTAGACTAGGAGAGAGAGAGAGATGACTGGGTTGAGTCATAGACAGCTGAGAAGTGATAGATCCAGTTTGTAGAGAGACATGGAGCAGATGTGCTGAGGAGAGCAGAGGCACGTGGCTGCTGTGGGACACGGAGATGTGGAAAGGGCTTCAGTTCAGACGCTTTTCCAATACTCAGTTAAAATTCCCATGGGCCCCAGCTGTATGTGTTTTTTAATTTTTGGTTTTTAGATACAATGAGTTTTCTAAGGACCTTTAAAATATCTCACTGTACTTGAGTTAGTTTGTGTAGCTGACAACTTAAAGATTCCCACTTTCAGCACCATGCTTATTTCAGCATGTAGTCATTGGGCTCCTACCATAGCTAAGAAAGCATGTTAGGCACTCTGAGGACACAGTTTCCTCTGCTTGTAATGCCCTGGCCCGATGACCTGCCAGACAAACTCCTGCTCTTCTTCTGATGATCCCCTCTCCATGAAGCCTTCCCTGACTGGTCAAGGCAGAAAGAATCAAGCTCTTATCTGTGCTCCTAAGACCGTTACACATACTTGCACTGCACTAATTTCAACATTGTGCCTTATTTATTTCTTTTTGAGACAGGGTCTCACTCTCTCATCCAGGCTGGAGCTCAGTGGCATAATTATAGCTCACTGCAGCCTTTAATTTCTGGGCTCAAGTGATCCTCCCGCCTCAGCCTCCCAAGTAGCTGGTACTACAGGCATAAGCAAGAGTGCCCAAGCATTGTGCCATATTTAATATTTTATGTGTCTTAGTTGTCTGCAGGCTTTGAGTGACAAAGCAGATAATGCATGACTCATTTTTGTATCACTGTGAACTAAGTCTATTTGACACATAGTAGGCCTGCAATAAACATAGCGAGATTGGTATATATTTGATTTTATTGATATAAATGGATGGGAAAGCTCTCTGGTCCTGTTCTGCAGGAGGCTGCTGCTCTCCTCTAGCAGAACAGGCATTGCTCAGATCATCTTCTAAGAGAGAAGCTTTCACGATGAACGCCATGAGCCAACAGTCTCCAGCTGCAGCATGTTGGCCAAAGAGTTCTTTGGTGGCTTAAAAAGGGGAAATTATCCCTGCATGGTATTCGAGCTGAGGAGATACACTCCTCCATTGACTCCAGCCAATAACTGAGCATAAGGGTATATATGCAGGTAGGGGAATAAGACTTCGCCATTTCTGCCCAACATGCATATGGCCAAAACTTTTTCAGAGCTGCTGGGCAGTCTTCTGAGGCTCTTCCCACCATATCCTCCTTCCTTCCCTCTATCTTCCAGGGATGATGGATTTGCATTGCAGTCTGAAGGTCACCCCTGCTGACTCCTGCTCGTTTGCTCCTATATTTTTCATAGGTATTATCCCCAGTGATTTGCTTGCCTTTCTCACACTGTCTTGATATCTGCATCTTTGAGAATCCAAACCGACACAGTTGTTACCAGAACTGGACCAAGAAGGCAAGTGGCAAGGTGGGGTTTGGGAACTGACTGTGACCACCATCTGGCTATGGTATGTGGTTCATAGACAGTTCTTAGCATAAGGTGACAGCCCAATTGGTAAAACTTTCACCAGTTGTGGACCTGGAAAATGTCCCAGTGGAAGGAATGCCCTTCCTAATGTGAAGATTCTGGCATTGGAAAAATACATGGGACAATGCACTCGGGACAGTGGGATTGGCTCATTGTTATTAAGTTAGTTGCCTTGACTCTCTGCAGTGTGACAAAGAGAAACAAGGTAGTTAACAAACAGCTAAAAATTAAGTATGTTGGCCAGAAAACTTTTTTGGTAGCTTAAAAACAGGTCATTATCATCTGCAGTGGATAATTTGGAGCTTGAATAATTTGGAGGATCCAAAAGTGAGGGTCACTTATGGGAAATTAAGAGGATGGTTGATTATACCTGAGATCTGAAGGGCAAGATATATGGGGAGCTAAGAAAGATGTTTCTGAATATATATGATTTGAACAGGGCAAGAGTAGAAAAGCAGAAGCCCAATGCTAGTTGCACTAACAAAATATCACAACCTGTTGCTCAATTTCTAGGTCTAACCCATCTTTCACATCAGAACCCATTGAATTAAGAGTTGGAGTAAGGGGGCCGGGCGCAGTGGCTCAAGCCTGTAATCCCAGCACTTTGGGAGGCCGAGACGGGCGGATCACGAGGTCAGGAGATCGAGACCATCCTGGCTAACACAGTGAAACCCCGTCTCTACTAAAAAATACAAAAAACTAGCCGGGCGAGGTGGCGGGCGCCTGTAGTCCCAGCTACTCGGGAGGCTGAGGCAGGAGAATGGCGTAAACCCGGGAAGCGGAGCTTGCAGTGAGCTGAGATCCGGCCACTGCACTCCAGCCTGGGCGACAGAGCGAGACTCCGTCTCAAAAACACAAACAAACAAACAAAAAAAAAGAGTTGGAGTAAGAATCATACAATGTCACAGCAAGCATATACTGCAAAGATTCCTCCAGGAATCTTTTCCAAAAGGACATTTGACCACTTACTTGGATGACTATACACTGGGGGGAGAAAAGGGAATACTCATTTTGATGACTATTGGGCACAGAGTCCGTGCTGACATGGATACCCAATGATCCAGAGTATTATCCTGGCCCCCATGTTAGAATGGAGCATACAGGAACCAGGAAATAAATGGACACTGATTAATCAAGCCTGATTAAATCAGGCCTGCAGTGGGTCCATTTCCTGAGTCTCCAAGAGTATAACTGGGATTAAAATATGTGGCAGTGGAGTAACCTGCACCCTGGATTCGTGGCTTGTGTGGTAAGAACTGTTGTCGTGTAGAATGTGAAGTGGAACTTTCTGAAACTGCCACTCCGTCTACCCATGGGCAAGAACACTATCACATTCTAGAGGGCAATGGCAGAGATTAGCGTCACTCTTAAAGAGCTAAAGGATGTAGGACCGGTGGTACCTATCCTAGCTCCATTTAATTTGTCCATGAACCCTGGAGAAATCAGATAAATCCTTGAAATGACTGTAGACTACCACTCAACCAAGTAACATTCCTGAATGCATCTGCCATGCTGGGTATTGTATTGTAGCCACTAATTGGGCAAACACATATTTTTATGAATCAAAAGAGAGGGCCAAAAATTGTTTGCATTCACATAGAATGAACAAAAACATTTCTTTACAGTTTTACCTCAGTGCTGTGTTAACTCTGCCATGTTTTTGATAATAAAATTCAAAGAGATATGAACCATCTGGACATACCGCAGGATATCATATTGATCCAGTACATCTGTGATATCATGCTAATTGGACAAGGTAAGCTAAAGTGACTACTCTGCTGGGGGCCTTAATACAGTGATTGCTTCAGAGGATAGATGATGAACTCTACAAAGATAATCTGCCACTTCATAAAAGTTTCCAGGAGTTCCTTGCCAGAAATCCCCTCCAAAGCAAAAAATAAAAAAAGAATATAAATTCTGTATATTGCAACCTTGCATCCAACTACAAATAAGAAAGCACAAATAAACAGGTTTTTTTTTTTTTTTTTTTTTTTTCGGAGGAAAGGTCTTACTCTGTCATCCAGGCTGGAGTGCAGTGGCATGATCACAACTCTCCGCAACCTCAATTTCCCAGCTTCAAGTGATCCTATCACTTCAGCCTCCTGAGTAACTGTAACTACAGGCATGTGCCACCAAGCCCAGCTAATTTTTGTATTTTTTGTAGAGATGGTGTTTGGCCATGTTGCCCAGGCTGGTCTCGAACTTCTGGGCTCAAGCAATCCACCTGCCTCGGCCTCTCAAAGTGCTAGGATTACAGGAGTGAGCAACTGCGCCTGGCCCTGTAGGTTTTTTTAGTTTCTGGAAGTAACATATTCCATATCTATACATTCCTCTCCATGCCACATCCGAGGTCATAGGACAAGGTGCCAACTCTAAGTGGAGGCTGGAGCAGGAAGGGGCTCTGCAGTAGGTCCAAGTTGTCATGTGAACAGTGCCTCCTTTTGAACTCTGTCATCTAGTAGATCTTTTGGTGTTAGAGGTGTCAATGGTAGCAAAAGATGCAGTGTGGAGTTCGTGGCAAGCCCCAGGGGAACTTGGCCATTCTGGAGCTAGGCCATGACATCTACAGCAGAATACCATGCACCTTTTGAAAAATAGTTCATAGTATGCTATTGGGCCCTGGTAGCTGTGGAACACGGGACCATGGGATACTAAATGACCACACATTCAGAACTGCCCCTCCTGAGCTGAGTTCAACCAGACCCCCCAAGTCATAAAGTTGGGTGGACCTAGTAGCAATCATTATAAGTTGGGTGGGCCTAGCAGCAATTATTATAAGAAGCAAGTAGTATAGCCACGATTGACCCCAAGAAGAACTAAAGGAGAAATAAACTGCGTGAGCAGGTAGCCAACCCACTACGGTTGCACCAACATGCCTTTTTCAGCTCTAATCCACTTATTTCTCATTTATCTGGGGTGATTGTGCGATCTGTGGCTTGTTCTTATGGTGGTGGACGAAGAGCAGATGTCAAGTCCTAATGTCCTGGCACATATTAAGCCTTGATGAAGAGGGAGAGGGTAGTGATTCTCTGTTGAGCAATATTCCAAGCTGTTCCAGTCCGATCTCTTGTTCATAAATATTCAGGTCCCTCGCACATATAAAATATACTTACACCTTACCAAGATCCCACAATGTCTCAGCAAATTATGAAACAGGCTCAAAGTCCTTATAATTTTTATCAGATCTTATATCTGATCTTACAATTTATATCAGACTGGGATTGCTCCTCTTAATCTAAAAATCTAGGTGCAAAAAACCTGACAAGTTAATTGCCCATGACACACCCAACATTAAACGGTTGAACAAGGACAGCACAACTACAATACACATCTCTGTTTAAAAAGGGGAAGAACCAATGATCCTTAATATTCTGAATTGTTGCTAATTTCCCCTACCTTGAGGGTAAGAAATGTTCTTTAATTAGGCCCTAATTAATTAGGCCCCTGGGAGAGTGGCAGGTCCCATAAGATTGTAATACCATATTCTAGTCCACCATTGTCCCTAGCTCTTGGTTTCTCCATTTCAAAGGTCCTTCTCTATCCATCCAGCTCTTTGGCCATTTCTGAGGATAGTATGGGAGAATATACCTCTTTTGGAAGCTGAATAGCTATTTAAGTCGGTTTCCTGCTTGTAGAAATTTGGAGGTCCAGAGATCTTATTATATCTTTCACAGTCTTAGACTCTTTTAGTCCAGGCTCGTAACATTTTTGCTAATACAACTCTCTCAAAAACATTATGGTCTTTCTCTATATTTGATTTTAATCAAATATATGTACCAAAAATCATAACAACAATACTTCTTGAGAAACACCTTTCTTCACATCTTTTGCACCTACTTAGCTTTTAGTACTCTGTGATCATCAGGCTTCTGTAGAACTGCATCATTAGACCTTCTAGGGACACTTCTGTTCAGATAAAAGTTCTTTTTTATTTTATTTTATTTTATTTTTTTGTTTGTGACGGAGTCTAGCTCTATTGCCAGGCTGGAGTGCAGTGGTGAGATCTCGGCTCAATGTAACCTCCACCTCCCAGGTTCAAGCAATTCTGTGCCTCAGCCTCCCGAGTAGCTGGGATTGCAGGCGTGTGCCACCATGCCTGGTTAATTTTTGTATTTTTAGTACAGATGGCATTTCTCCATGTTAGCCAGGCTGGTCTTGAAGTCCTGACCTCGTGATCCACCCACCTTGGCCTCCCAAAGTGTGAATTACAGGCATGAGCTACCGCACCTGGCCCAGATAAAAGTTCTAACAGAGTACATCTTCATCCTTTGAGAGGTGTTTTTTTGTTTGTTTGTTTTTTATTATTTGTATATTTATTTATTTATTTTTATTTATTTTTTGAGACAGAGTCTCACTCTGTCACCCAGGCTGAAGGGCAGTGGTGTGATTTCGGCTCACTGCAACCTCTGTCTCCCAAGTTCAAGCAATTATCCTGCCTCAGCCTCCTGAGTAGCTGGGATTACAGGTGTGTGCAACCACGCCCAGGTAATTTTTATACTTTTAGTAGAGGCAGGGTTTCACTGTGTTGGACAGGCTGATCTCAAACTCTTGACCTCAAGTGATCTGCCTGCCTCGACTTCCCAAAGTGCTGGGATTACAGGTGTGAACCATCGTGCCTGCTCTGTTGCCCAGGCTGGAGTGCAGTGGCATGATCTCAGCTCACTGCAACCTCCACCTCCCAGGCTTAAGCGATTCTTGTGTCTCTCAGCCTCCTGAGTAGCTGGGATTACAGGTTTGTGCCACCAAGCCCAGCTAATTTTTGTATTTTAACAGAGATGGAGGTTTCACAATATTGGCCAGGCTGGTCTCGAACTCTTGGCCTCCAGTGATCCACCCACCTTGGCCTCCCAAAGTGCTGGGGTTACAGGTGTGAGCCATAACACCCAGCCGAGAGGTGTTTTTTAAAATATATAGATAGGATCTTGCTCTGTTGGCCAGACTGAAGGGCAGTTGCCAATCAAAGCATCATAGCTCACTATAAACTCAAATTCCTGGCTTAAATGGTCTTCTTGCCTCAGTCTCCTGAGTAGCTGGGATTACAGGCCTGTGTCACCAGGCCCAGCTAATATTTTATTTTACTTTTGTAGAGATGGGGTCTCACTGTGCCCAGGCTGGTCTCAAGCTCCTGGCCTCAAGCAATCCTCCCACCTTGACCTTCCAAAGTGCTGAGATTACAGACCTGAGCCACCATGCCTGGCCCCTTTAAGGGGTTTTAATAAAGAGTGTTACAGGTTTAAAATCTTACGGACAGTAGCCTAGGTTGGATTTTTCCCTAAAATTGTGTCATATGGGTCACATTTTGGTTTGGTAAGAAAGAGTTTCGTTTTCCAACCCTTCTAGTTCTGAAATTTTAGGCTTTTATTTTCCTCTTAATTCTGTTTGTACCCAAGCCAATTCTTCTCTGAACTTATTACTCTCTTGTATCTTATTATGCACAGTCAACAGAAGCCAGCTCATATTTCTACACTGTCTCAGAATTCAACTGTACCATTTCATTTGGTATACTTTCTGCCTTACAGATTATCATGAGAGACATTTTACCAGCAATTTCACCATGACCTAGCACAGGTCACCATTTTTTAGCTTCGTTTAAGTTTCCTTGAGCCATATATTTTAAGTTTTTGTTAACATAAGCACCTGCTTCTAGATACAAATTCCTGTATCAATCAGCTATCACTGCATAGTAAACCATCCCCAAATTTAGTGGTACGTGATAATAAACGTTTATTATCTTGGTCACAAATCTGCAGATCAGCCTGGGTGCCCTGCTTCAGATTGTGCAGCTTTGGCTGTGATGGCTCATCTTCTTCCTTGTGCCTGTGGGTCAGCAAGAGTGCCTCTGCCCCACCTGCTGCTTTCATTTTGTAGCCAGTTAGCTACCCAACGCATGGGTAGTTCTTCCCATGACAATGGCAAAAGCCCAAGCAAACAAGCCCCATTGCACAGACACATTTTAAGTCTTTGCCTATGTCCCATTTGCTAACATTCCATTGGACAAATCAAATCACATAGCTAAGCCCAGCCAACAAGAATAGGGTGGGAAAGTATGTCTCCTCACAATAGAAAAGAGTGGAGTGAGTATTTTCTGAATGATAATCTGGACTATCATGGGTATGGTAATTTGGGGAAGTTTTACTAGCAATATACATGGAGTATTTGAATGTAGAGGTTGAGTATCCCCTATGTAAAATATTTGGGACCTGCAGTGTTTCAGATTTTAGATTTTTTTCAGATATTAGAATATTTGCATATACAGTCAGGCACCATATAACCATTATTTGGTCAATGGTAGACCACATATACAATGGTGGTCCCATAAGATTATAATAACATATTATAATACTCATATTATAATGATCTGTTATAATTGCCTACAGTATTCAGTACAGTAACATGTTGTACAGGTTTGTAGCCTAGGAGCAATAGGTTATATCATGTAGCTTATGTGTGTAGTAGGCTATGCCATCTAGGTATGCATAAGCTCTATAATGTTTGCTCAAGAAAGAAATTGCCTAAGAATGCATTTCTTGGAATGTATTTCCATTGCTAAGTGATGCATGACTGTACACAATGAGATATCTTGGAAATGATACCCAAGTCCAAATAGAAAATTCATTTATGTTTTATATATACCTTATACACATAGGCTGAAAGTAGTTTTATATAACAGTTCGAATAATATTGTGCATGAAACAAAGTTTGTGTACGGTGAAGCCTCAGAAAGCAAAGGTGTCACTATCTCAGCACCTACGTGGACAATCTGTGGTTGTTTAGCATTACTGTCATTCCTGACTCTGAATTTATTTGCTACTGATAAGCAATTATTTTCTTGCACTTATTCTCACATAAGTAAAACACGTTTCTTTAACAGTAAAAAATGTAACATACCATTAACACAGAGGAAAAAATAAATGTATTCAGGGTAACCAAGCAGCACATTAGAATCACCAGAATACCTGCGTCAGCTGCTAAACAACAGCAGCAACAAATAATGGCAGGCTTTCACTCAGCACCTACAATGCCGTGCTTTAATTAAAAGATTATTGTACACAGTATTTTATTTTTTTAGGTAAGAAGAAACATCAGAAGCAGTTGAGGAACCAGGAAGTGAGTCCCCTAGGAATGAGGAAGCATTCTGCTAGACAGCTTTTTAAAATGTTTCCTCTATACGTGAAAAATAAAACCTTGCTTCTGAATGACTTTTGGGTAAACAATGAAATTGAAGCATAGATTAAAAAAATTCATTGAAATAAAGGAAAATAGAGGCATAACATACAAAAACCTCTGGGATATGACCAGTGTCAAGAGGAAAGTTTGTGGCACCAAATGCCTAAATCAAGAATTAGATCTCAATTAACAACCTAACGTTGTACCTAAAGGAACTAGAAAAACAAGAACAAATTAAACCCAAAACTAGAAGAAAAGAAATCACTAAAATCAGAGCAGAACTAAATGAAATTGAGACCAAAAAATCCATACAAAGGACCAACAAAAGGAAAAGTGTTTTTTTGATAGATAAGCAAGACTGATAGACCGCCAACTAGGAAAAGAAAAGAAGATCCAAATAATCACAATCAAGAATGACAAAGGCAACATCACAAATAATCTCACAGGAATACGAAAGACCCATGGAGACTACTATGAACATCTCTGTGCATGTGAACTAGAAAATCTACAGGAAATGAATAAATTCCTGGAAACACACAACCTCCAAAGATTGAGACAGGGAGAAATTGAAACCCTGAACAAACCAATAATAAGTGACAAAACTGAATCAGTAATAAAAACTTACTAACAAAAAAGCCTTGGACCAAATAGCTTCATAGCTGAATTCTAGCAGACATACAAAGAAAAGCTAGTACCAATCCTAATGAAACTATTCCAAAACGTTGAGGAGGAGGCATTCCTCCCTAACTCATTCTTTGAAAGCAGCATCATCCTGTAACCAAAATCTGGCAAGGACACAACAAAAAAAGAAAACTATAGGCCAATATTCCTGATGAACATAGACACAGAAATCCTGAACAACATACTAGCAAACTGAATCCAATAACACACCAAAAAAATAATTCATCATGCCAAATGCACTTTATTTCTAGGATGCAAGGATGGTTCAATATATGCAAATCAATAAATGTGATTCACCATATAAACAGAATTAAAAATGAAAACTGTATGATCATCTCAGTAGACATAGAAAAAGCACTGATAAAATTCAACATTGCCTCATGATAAAAACCCTCCAAAAAATAGGCATCAAAGGAACTTACCTCAAAATAATAAGAGTCATCTATGACAAACCCACAGCTAATATCATACTAAATGGGTAAAGGTTGGAAGTATTCTCCCTAAGAAGTGGAACAAGACAAGAATACCCACTTTCACCACTCCTATTCAACATCATACTGGAAGTCCTAATCAGAGCAATCAGGCAAGAGAAAGCAATAAATATCTAAATAGGAAAAGAGGAAGTCAAGTTATCTCTGTTTGCTAATGATATAATTATATACCTACAAAACTCTAAAGACCCCTCCAAAAGACTCCTATACCTGAGAAATGACTTCAGTAAACTTTCAGAATACAAAATCAATGTACACAAATCAATAGCATTCCTATATACCAATAATGTTCAAAGCTCAAGCTGAGAACCAAATCAAGAACACAATCCCATTTACAATAGCCACACACACACAAAAGATATCTAGGAGTACCTTTAACCAAGGAGGTAAAAGATCTTTACAAGGAGAACTAGAAAACACTGATGAAAGAAATCATAGAAGACATAAACAAAAAGAAAAACATTCCATGCTCATGGAATAGAATAATCAATATTGTTAAAATGTCCATACTGCCCAAAGCAATCTACAGATGTAACACAATTTTTATCAAACTGCCAATGTCATGTTTTACAGAATCAGAAAAAAAATTCTAAAATTTGTATGGAACAAGAGAAGAACCTGAACATCCAAAGCAATACTAAGCAAAAAGAATAAAGCTAGAGGCACCACATCACCCAACTTCAAACTATGCTGTAAGATCACAGTAACCAAAGCGGCAGGGTATTGGTAAAAAAAAAAAAAAAAAAAAAAAAAAAAAAAAAAAAAAATAGACACATAGACCAATGGAACAAATTAGACAACCCAGAAATAAAGCTGTATATCTACAACCAACTAGTCTTTGACAGAGCCAACAAAAATAAACTATGGGGAAAGGACAACCTATTTAATAAATGATGCTGGAAAAACTAACTAGCCATATGGAGAAGAATGAAACTGGACTCCTACCTCTCACCATGTAACAAATTAGCTCAAGATTACATTTGTAATGTAATCTTTCAATGTAAGTTTTACATTTAAAGATGTAAATGTAAGACTTCAATCTGTAAAAAATATTAGAACAAAACCTAGGAAATTCTCTTCTGGCCTAGGCAAAAATTTATGACTAAGACCTCAAAAGCGAATGTAACAAAAACAAAAATGGACAACTGGGACCTAATTAAAGTAAAGAGCTTCTGCAGGGCAAAATAAATTATCAACAGAGTAAATGGACAACCTACAGAATGGAAGACAATATTTGCAAACTATGCATTCCACAAAGCAATAATATTCAGAATCTATAAGCAACTTAAATCAACAAGAAAAAAATCAAATAACTCCATTAAAAAGTGGGCAAAGGACACTAACAGACACTTCTCAAAAGAAGACATACAAATGGCCAAGAAGCATATGAAAAAATGCTCAACATCACTAATCATCAGAGAAATGCAAAATAAAACCACAATGAGTTGGCATCTCACACCAGTCAAAATGGCTCTTATTAAAAAGTAAAAAATAACAGATGTTGGCAAGAATGGGGAGAAAGGGAATACTTACACACTGTTGGTGGGAATGTAATTTAGTTCAGCCCCTGTGAAAAGCAGTTTAAAAATTCCTCAAAGAACTAAACAAAAAACTACCATTCCACCCAGCAATCCTATTATTGGGTATCTACCAAAAGGAAAAGAAATCATTTGTACCAAAAAGGCACCTGCACTCATATGTTTATCACAGCACGATTCACAAAGGCAAGGACATGGAATCAACTTAGGTGCCCATCAATGGTGGACTAGATAAAGCAAATGTGGTATATATACAACATGGAATACTATGTAACCATAAAAACAATGAAATCATGTTCTTTGCAGCAACATGGATGGAGCTGGGGGCCATTATCCTAAGTGAATTAATGCAGAAACAAAAAATCAAATACCACATATTCTCACTTATATGTAGGAGCTAAACAATGGGTACATACAGATGTAAAGATGTAAACAGATTCTGGGGACTACAAAAGGGAGGAGGGTGAGACGAGGGAAAAACAATTGAAACGTGACTTATTTGGTATTATGTTCACTCTTTGGGTGATGGGATCAATAGAAGCCCAAATCCCAGCATTATATACTATATCCGTGTAACGATACTGCACATGTCATTTCTGAATCTAAAATAAAAAGAATGCTTCCTCTAGAGTTATAAGACTCTCCAGTGGTTTCTGTCTTAGAAGTCTAAATGCTGATACCAATAGTTGAACAACAGTACAAGAAAAAATGATTATTATAGGTCAATATCTCTTATGGCCATGGATGCAAAAGTTCTAAACAAAATATTAGCAAATAACATCCTGTAATGGATTAAAAGGATGATATGTGATGACCAGATCTTGAGTTAGATCTCTTTAATACAAGATTAGTTTAACATTAGACCATCAAGGACGGGTGTGGTGGTTCACGCCTGTAATCCCAGCACTTTGGGAGGCTGAGGCAGGTGGATCATGAGGTCAGGAGTTTGAGAACAGCCTGGCCAACATGGTGAAACCCCATCTCTACTAAAATACAAAAGTTAGCTGGGCATGGGGGCAGGCGCCTGTAATCCCAGCTATTTGGGAGGCTGAGGCAGGAGAACCACTTGAACCTGGGAGGTGGAGGTTGCAGTGAGCCAAGATCACACCACTGCACTCCAGCCTGGGCAACAGAGTGAGACTCTGTTTCAAAAAAAAAAAAAAATTAGATTATTAATTACTATAATTCAATGCATTAATACATTAAGAAAAAAATTAAAATCATATAGTTATTTGAATGATGTAGATGAGTGTTTTATGAATTCTATATATTTATATGATTTTTTAAAACCCAGAAAATTAGAAAAAGAACAATTTATTTAACAATTAAGTGAAAGTCACAAGAAACCTGTAGTTAACTGTTAATTAATGGCAAAAAAAAAATGACACGTCAAGAGTGTTTATTTTTACCACTTGTATTCAACATTGCACTGAAAGTCCTAGCCAGTACAAAAAGGCAAGAAAACATAATAAAAAATAGAAGAATTTGAAAAGAGGAAACAAAAGTGTGATTCTTCACAATTATATTATTGTATATGTAGAAAACCTGCAATGATCTAATGTGTTTAAATAAAGAAGAGAGTTAAGCAAGGATATTGGATATAAAATCAACATACAAACATTGATTGCATTTGCATACCCAGCAATAAAAAACACTGAGAAAATGTAATTTTAAAAACACATCAATTGTTCTGGCTTCTAGTAACAGTAGTATAGCTTGGCTGCTTTAATCTTTCATTAGATAACAATTTAAAATATGGGAAAATATTTTCAGAATTATCTAAGTTTTTGGAGAAACAGTATTACCAAACACAGAAAGAAACTAATAAGGAATCAATGGTATAAAAATTAACTGTGAAGGTTGTATTTTAGTTTGTGACACTCTCCAATGCAACAAATCTGAATGCACAAAAACCCATAGTCTTATTGGCTTAATGTGTTAAGGGACAGAAATTGAGACTGGTAAAAAAGGTAGAAAGGGGGTCAGGCACAGTGGCTCATGCCTGTAATCCCAGCACTTTGGGAGGCCGAGGCGGGTGGATCATGAGGTCAGGAGATAGAGACCATCCTGGCTAATACGGTGAAACCCCATCTCTACTAAAAATACAAAAAAAATAGCCAGGCGTGGTGATGGGTGCCTGTAGTCCCAGCTGCTTGGGAGGCTGAGGCAGGAGAATGGTGTGAACCTGGGAGGCGGAGCTTGCAGTGAGCCAAGATCATGCCACTGAACTCCAGCCTGGGTGACAGAGTGAGACTCCATCTCAAAAACAAAAGAAAAAAAAAAAGTAGAAAGTTAGGTGAGAAATCCTAGAAGATAAGAGATCCACAGAGGAATGAACCCTAAAATCTGCACATAAAATCCACCTAACTTTTTGGCTGACCATTAACCATTTCTCTTTGCATAGGGAAAACCCCAGAAGGAAGCGTGACAAATAGGAAAAAAGAAAACAACACGCATACATTGAAGAAAACAGTGGAAGCTGGAAGAATTAAGGAGAGATTTAAGCTTCTGTCACCTGCAGGAGAGACAAAATTTGGAGTTTCAAGTTCAGCATATTTAACAAAAATAATTCTTCAGGGAAAATAACAAAATTCAGACTCTATACAATTTTTATAATGTCCAGTATCAGTCAACTATCAATACACATGTGCAAGAAATAGAAAAATGTGACAAATAACCAAGATTAAAATAACTCAAAAGACCCCAACTCCAAGATGATGCAGATGTTGCAGTTAGAAGACAGAGACTTTAAAGCAGCTATTCTGAATATGTTTAAGAACTTAGAAGATATTTTCATAATGAGCAGGTGGGGAATAGAGTTAGAGAAATAAAACCTATTAAAGAGAACAAAATGAAAATTTTAAAGCAGAAAAATACTATAAGTAAAATGAAAAATTCATTAAATGGGTTTAATAGCAGATTGAAGGTGGTAGAGGAAAGTCAATAAACATAAAACTAGAACGTTGGAAATTACACAAGCTGAGAAATGGAGAGGAAAATATTGAACAAAAAGAAACAAAGCTTTAGAAACCTATGTAACAATATTAAGCAGTCTAATATATGTGTAACTGGAGACCCAGAAGAAGAGACAGAGAATGGGGCAGAAAAAAACAATGTTTGAAGACATATTGGCTGAAAACTACCGAAACAGAATAGATAATTCAAAATAAACCCACAATGATACAGTCAACTAATTTTTCCTAAAGACACTGAAGTAATTCAATAGAAAAAAGTTTTTTGGACCAAAGTGGTGGCTCATGCCTATAATCCCAGCACTTTGGGAGGTCAAGGCGGGTGGATCACTTGAGGTCAGGAGTTTGAGACCAGCCTGGCCAACATGGTGAAACCCCATTTCTACTACAAATACAAAAATTAGCTGGGCATGGTGGTGCATGCCTCCACATGCCTGTAATCCTAGCTACCCAGGAGGCTGAGGCAGAAGAATTGCTTGAACCCAGGAGGCAGAGGTTGCAGTGAGCCTAGATCATGCCACTACACTCCAGCCTGGGTGGCAAAGCGAGACTCCATCTTACAAAAAAAAAAAAAGTATTTTCAACTATTGTGCTCAGTCAACTGAATATCTACGTGGGGGAAAAATGAACTCCAAACCCTTACCTCACCATACAAAACAAATAACAAGTAAATGTAAAATTAAAAGCTAAAATGTAAAGATTTTTGAAAAAAATAGGAAGATATTTTCTGAAGTTAAAAAATTTCTAGTCGGGCATGGTGGCTCATGCTTGTAATCCCAGCACTTTGGGAGGCTGAGGCAGGCAGATCACGAGGTTGGGAGTTTGAGACCAGCCTGGCCACATAGTGAAACCCCGTCTCTACTAAAAATACAAAAATCAGCTGGGTGTGGTTGTGCACACCTGTAATCCCAGCTACTCAGGAGGCTGAGGCATGAGAATGGCATTAATCCGGGAGGTGGAGGTTGCAGTGAGCCGAGATCGTGCCACTGCACTCCAGCCTGGGCAACAGAGCTAGACTTCGTCTCCAAAAAAAAAAAGAAATGCTTAAATATTGAAAACAACAATTACAAAAGGAAGTAACTAATAAATCAGATATCAAAATTAAAAACATTTGCTCATCGAATTAACTGTTACATAATTAAAAAGGCAAGAGACAGACTGGGGAGATATATTATCTCATGCGTAGAAAACCACCCAGTGAAACTAGATTAAAATTAAGAAGTTTGATTTTTCAAAGGGAAATAAAAAATTGTTAAAGATTCAAGATACAAATTGAGTGAAGGTTCTGTTACACATACAATTGTCAAATAATTAGTATACAGAATCTATTAAAAAATGTATCAAGAACTACCCAAACATCCATACAAATGAATAAACTACAAGAAGATAAAGATAAAGAACAAGAAATGAAGAAAATCATAAAACAAAACATTCAACCTCATTAGCAGGTAAATGTTAATTGAAACCATAAGGTAATATTTCACATTCAATAGATTGGCAAAAATTTTAAAGTTTGACTACTTCAAGTTTGGCAAGGATGTGACTTCAATCAGAACTCTTATACACAGTATGTAAAAATGAAAATTGGTGCCAATTCTTTTAACTTAGAATTATCCAGTTTACTTAAGAATGCATAAAGCTTGGCCGGGCACGGTGGCTCAAGCCTGTAATCCCAGCACTTTGGGAGGCCGAGGCGGGCGGATCACGAGGTCAGGAGATCGAGACCATCCTGGCTAACACGGTGAAACCCCGTCTCTACTAAAAAAATACAAAAAACTAGCCGGGCGAGGTGGCGGGCGCCTGTAGTCCCAGCTACTCGGGAGGCTGAAGCAGGAGAATGGCGTAAACCCGGGAGGCGGAGTTTGCAGTGAGCTGAGATCTGGCCACTGCACTCCAGCCTGGGTGACAGAGCGAGACTCCTTCTCAAAAAAAAAAAAAAAAAAAAAAAAAAGAATACATAAAGCTTTTGACCTAGCAACTATATTCCTTGATATACACCTAGAGAAACTCTGGTCCATACCACCAGGAGACATGCATAGGTCCTAGCACTCCTTGTGATTAAAAAAATACTAGAAACAATCCAAATGTCCATCAACAATAGAATGGATGATATATTGCTGAATAAATGGGATATTATATACCAGTAGAAATAAATGAACTATAGCAATACACAGATGAATCTCAGGAATATGAAATTGAACAAACAAAAAAGCAAGGCAAAGAAATACACAGTGTAATTCCGCTTACATAAAGTTAAAAAATATGCAAGACTAAATAATATATTGTTTAGAAATAAGAATGTATGTCATAAGATAATAAAGAAAAACAGAAGACTGACAAACAGAAAAAAGAGGTTCTAAGAGAATAGGGAAGTAGATGAGAGTGGTGATGAGCACACAGAAGTTCCATGACGGGTGATGGGAATATTCTGTCTTTCAGACTGGTATATGAGTAGGTGGATGTACAAAAGTATACCAAAGTATATGTATATATTCATTTATATTCATTCAGTAGCGAATAAATATGAAAACACATCTCTCTCTAGGTAATGTTCATTGACCTCATGATGTTCACCACACTTCCAGAAGCTGGAAATATGCCGTCTGAATCCCAGCTCATAGACCAGTTTATGCTTCACCCTTGTTCTCATCTTTTAGTCCTGTTTCCTTTTCACAGCCTCCACTCTCCCCTATCAACATAAAAACACATCCCATGAGCAGTATTTGGGCATTATCAGGAAAAATGATAGGAAAGTACTTAAAAATTAACTTAACCTTTTCTCTCCACGTGTTTGTTTTGCAGTTTTGAGGCTCTCATTAGTGGTTTAGGTGGGTCCTTTATAGAAAGTGGCCAGCTAGGCCGGGCGCGGTGGCTCAAGCCTGTAATCCCAGCACTTTGGGAGGCCGAGACGGGCGGATCACGAGGTCAGGAGTTTGAGACCATCCTGGCTAACACGGTGAAACCCCGTCTCTACTGAAAATACAAAAGCTAGCGGGGCGAGGTGGCTGGCGCCTGTAGTCCCAGCTACTGGGGAGGCTGAGGCAGGAGAATGGCGTAAACCCGGGAGGCGGAGCTTGCAGTGAGCTGAGATCCGGCCACTGCACTCCAGCCCTGGCGACAGAGCAAGACTCGGTCTCAAAAAAAAAAGAAAAGAAAGTGGCCAGCTAGCACTTGACAACTCATACTAGGATGAAGGCTTTTGACTTATTGGCCCCAGGGGGTACTCCTTAGCACCATAAAGGTCTTCTTTAGCATACAGCCTTAATAGATAAGGTCTACATAGTAAATAGGGAAGTGAGAAAGAATAATTTATATTAGGAATGTCCTAAGGAAATGTAGGTTATCCTACAAAGGAAATGTAGGTTTTCACTGAAGATCCTTGTTTCATAGATAAGGAAATACTGGGGTTAGAATATATAAAGGTGTTGTCCTGGATAATGAGTGGGCGGGGAATGTATGTCAAGATGTACTGACAGCAGATATCTGCCTCTTAAAGAGGGTCAGTATGTACCATCCAATTTCATGTCTTCTTAATCATTCCCTCTCCCTGACCCTCCACTGTATGTTTAAACAGTAGGGTCCTCTCTGTCTTCTCTGCACTGGGAGCAGCTCTCCTGCCACAGCCCCTCACCCCCTGAAAATGTATGCCTGCTCCAAGTTCATCTCCACTCTCTCCTTGGTCAAGAGCACTTCACTGCTGCTGAGCCGTCCACTACCTGCAGTGGTGTTGAAACGACCGGAGACAATGACAGATGAGAGTCTCAGCAGCTTGGCTGTCTCACATCCCCTTACCTCACTTGTTCCTAGCCACGGCTTCCAAACCAGTGCCATTTCAAGGGACATCGACAGAGCAGCCAAGTTCATTGGGGCTGGAGCTACCATAGTTGGGGTGGCTGGCACTGAGGCTGGGATTGGGACTGTGTGTGGGAGCCTCCTCATTGGTTATGCCAGGAACCCTTCTCTGAAGCAATAGCTCTTCTTCTATGCCATTCTGGGCTTTGCCCTCTGGGAGGCCTTGGGGCTCTTTTGTCTGATGGTGGCCTTTCTTGTCCTCTTTCCCGTGTGAAGAAGCTAGTTTCCACCTCCCATAGTTCTGTCTTCCATGTCTGTTGGCCCTGTGTGTTCCTTTTCCTATATCTCTTCAGGCAGCCTAGGGAACATGGTCGGCTCAGAGTTTGACAGAGAAAAGATAAACAAATACTGTATTAATAAGAAAAAAAAAGTAAACAGGTGAACGAGACCAGCACTCACCCCTGCTTGGGTACTCAATGATATACTGGTACAGATAGTGGTAAAAAGAAAACAGCAGTGGTGCCAGGGGAGTGGTAGAAAGTGGTAGAAATTATTACCAAGAGTGAGAAGGGGATTGTTCACCCACTACTTTTCTCTGGACTTCTATATCTAGGAGTATGATATTCAAATGAAAAGGAATATAGCAAATATAGCCAAGGAAGAATTAAATCCCAAGAAAGGGATGGGGCATATCAGAGAGAACCTTGATGCCCCAAAGAGTCAGGGTCCCCAGATTCAGTCAGTCACTGGAGTTCTGAAAGGACTTGTGTTGCTGCTTACAAAGCTATTTTCCTACGTCTAGGACCAAAAGTATTAACTGCCCACGCCCAGTAAGTGGGAGAACTGCTTTAGTAGAAGTTTGCTAGAAAATATTAGGTGTTTTTAGTTGACTGCAAGCTGAAAATAAATCAGGCATAATAAGAAGCACTGGAATGACTCATAATCTTACACTGCTGATGTAAGTGTGATGCTGAGACAAAGAAAGTTGAGTCCTACCCTGTTTATTTCTGGCATTTTAAGAGAAACATTAATAAGCTCTCGTGTGCTAAAGGAGATCAAGCAGATTGCTGGGAGTACTGAAGACAATGCCACAAGAGGAATAAAAGTGCTGGCTGTGTTTATAACCATGGAAAAAGATAAGCCTCAGCCACGAGGAAGGAGCCCATTAGCTGTCTTCCAGTGTTTCAAGCATTGCAAAGTACAAGAGTGATGAGACTTATTCTGCATAGCTTCAGAGGGCAGAACCAAGAACAATGCTTAGAAGTTAAAGGGGAGAAAATTCCATTCAATATAAGAAATCTGACAATCTTAGATTTATATAATGTTGTATAATCCACAAATACGTTCATGTGCATCATCTCACTTTAGGAAGAACTCCCGAACAATTGATGATAGAGTGAGCTGCCAGGCATGTTTAAGCATAGACTAATGAATCCACTAGACTAGATGAACTTGAAGATTGTTTCCAACTTAGGCTGTGAATCAACCTAGAGGTGCTTTCAAGTCAGCTTCTAAACCGAGAGGAAACAGGGAACAAACACAATAACACCTGCATCAATTCTCCTTGTGTGTCTCAGTTTGTTCTTTTGAAAAAGGCAAAGAAGTGAAAAGATAAGTTTGTCTTTACCACATGGGAAACTGGTTGATTTAGACATCTCATCCTTTAAGATATTCAAGGGGATATTGTCTACCTCTCTTCCTGGGGAATTATGCACTGGGTAAGAAGATGGACCACATGCCCCAGGGTTCCTTCTAACACCAAGATTCTGGGAAAGCTATATTTTATACTTGGCTCTACTACTTTCTACACTGGCTTTGAGAAAGCTTTTCTCACTCTCTGGACCTCAATTATCTTTCCTATTACAGGAGGGTATTGGACTCTGTGAACTTTAAGGTTTTTAGAGAGCTCACGTTCTGAAATTATAAGATTTTATAAAGAATATGTGGAAGCTTCATCCTGAGTTCTGGTCCTAATGAGATTATGGTGGCAGTGTAATTTCTCAATCTTTTCAAAACTCCTCCTGAAAACCAAACAGAAAATTAGAAATAGTGTAAAAATATGCATAGATCATATATTTTTAAATATTAGGTGATAGAAAACACCTCTAAACCCTAGAGTACTGCTGTGGTCAAAACCACATATAGCAGTGGCACCTAAAGGCAGTCTGCTGTGGAGTGGTGGCAGCAATTCAGTATGGTAGAAACACTGGGGTTCAGATGGTGTGAGGTTGCAGAAACAGGAAAAGAGAGTGGTGGGCTCAGTGCAAACCTTTGACAAGCCCTATAAGCTATAGAACCCAAGATCGCCCATGAAGACTCACCCTCAAAAGAAAGCCTAATCTGGAATAAAAATCTGTGTGGACAAGCCTGAGAGTAACTGTGAAGCTACTATTCTGATATGCTCAGAGTTGCAAGTGAAAGCAGGAGCCTGAATATGGCATCACAAGAGACCCAACAGTGAGGCAGTAGAGCAAACCCTTGATGACCGCCAAAATATCCAACTAATATCCCTTTCCAGAGGGGAAAACTGCCAGAAGCAGACACATTGAGCCGGGCAGTAACTCTGGTAAGTGGTGTGGGGAGGAGGTTGTGAGCCCAAAGGAATCAGATCCCAGGAAGTCATGTAACAACAAAATAACTTGTCTAAAGGGGAGAGCTCTGGGAAACACAGGACTGACGGCAGGAAACCTTCTCAGCTAGGCGTAGATCTGAGAGATGGATGCGATGACGTATTTTGAGTCCTTCTTAATAACAGGAAAGATGAAGCTGAGAGAGTGACCCTATTTCATCCCTCGGTCCCCACTGGCCAGGAACTGTCCCTTAATAGTCTAGGAAAAGCCATTTCATTTAAACAGGGGACACACAGAAAAAAATAGTCTAAGTAATTCAAAGTTATTATTAAAAAAAGGTAATAAGGAAATAAATAACACCAGAAAAACTGGACACAAAGCAGATGAAAACTGTAACCCTCTGTTTTGGAAAAACACCCGAATCAAATTTTTCCTTTGCTTTCACACCACAACAATGAACAAAGAAGAAGCCTTCTGTGGCCAAATTATTGGGGGGAGGGGGGCGGGGTTTCCCCACCAACAAACAGAGGACACCAACTAATTCAATTCTAATTCACCTCAAATTCACCTCTAGTTCCATTCCCACTCTAGCTACCTGGAGATAGCATCAGATCCCACACTTGAGGGCTCAGATCCCAAGAATGCCCCCGCCAACACACCCTCATGGCAGACACTCCTTGCTGCAAATCTGAATTTCTGACCTACCAGCTTCAAGTTGGGGTTCCCACGACCCCCTCTGGGTTCGATTAATTTGCTGAAGCAGTTCAGGGAAACACTTAAGTTTACCAGTGTATTATAAAGTATATTACTAGTATATCACTAAAGATCCCTGTTTCATAGATAAGGAAATACAAGGTGTTTTTCCTGTTTCATAGAGAAGGAAATACAGATGAAGAGATGCATAGGTCAAGGCACAGGGGAAGGGGCGCAGAGCTTCCACGTCTTCCCCTGACATAATACCCTCCAGGAACCTCCACATGTCAACTATTTGGAAGCTCTCTCAGCCCTGTCCTTTTGAGTTTTTATGGTGGCTTCATAACATAAGCATGATGGACAACTATGCAGACATGTGATTGGGCAACAAGTACATGATCTAAACCCAGAAGGCCTGTCTGCTCAGAATTTTTTTTTTTTTTTGGACTGTCTGTGCAGCATTCTTTCCTCTAGGGTGTGGGGCAGGACCCGCTCCAAATGAGAGTCTTTTAACCCATAATCAGGTTAGAGTCCTGCCTTGGGCAGGTGAGGGGAGGACAGGAGGTCAAAGAGAGAGATTCTGTTTCTTGAGGCCTGTTTCAGAGGCATGAAGCACCCCACATTATAAATAAACTATAACCAGAATTATGGAGTCATGATCCAGGAATGGTGGATGAAAACCTATATATGTGTGTTTATATATAAAGTATACAAAATCATAATATCACACATACAATAGCAAAGTGAGAGAAAATAAATTAAAGAATCAATAGACACTTTGAAAGAATAATATAAACCAGAAATAGAAGAAATAGTTAAATAGCCAATGGCTATGAATTGAGAACTTACATAACTCAGGAAAGAGTTACTTTTAAAAATACACTAATAAATAAAGACTAATAAGTTGCAGCACATGGGGAAAAGATACTATGGAAAATACAGTGAGAAAATCAAAAGATAAAAAAGGAAAAATGAAGGAAATCAAATAGAAATAAAGGAAGAGATAAAAATGATTTGAGAGAAAATGAAAGAAGAGAAGACAAGTAAATATAAAGAAACAATGAAAAGAAGGAGGATCTAACAAAACAGTCCCTAAGGAAGGAAAGCAAGAATTAAAATTATAAATCAGGAACAGTTTGCTGAAATACAAGTTTTAAGATTTACACATTTATTTTAACTGGAGAAATCAACCCGTAACAGTTATCACCAAGGAAATCCTAATAAAATAACTGAATGTTAAAAGTTAGAAAAAACAAAAACAAAAACCTATTTGGGAATTCGGACAAAGAGACCAAGTCATTTTAAGAGATAGAAAATCAGATTTGAATTAGACCTCTCAGGTCATGGCTGTAATCCCAGCGCTTTGGGAGGCTGAAGTGGGAGGACCACTTGACCCCAGGAATTCAAGGCTGTAGAGAGCTATGATTGTGCCACTCCTCCATCCTGGGTGACTCAGAGACTCTGTCTCAAAACAAACACACACAAAATCAGAATTATCAACAGCAACATTTTCTGTTAAAAAAAATAAGAGAAGGGCTGGGCGTGGTGGCTCATGCCTGTAATCCCAGCACTTTGGGAGGCTGAGGCAGGCGGATCATGAGGTCAGGAGTTTGAGACCATCCTGGCTAACATGGTGAAACCCTGTCTCTACTAAAAATACAAAAAAAAAAAAAAAAAAAAAAATAGCCGGGTGTGGTGGTGGGCACTTGTAGTCCCATCTACTCAGGAGGCTGAGGCAGGAGAATGGCATGAACCCAGGAAGTGGTCACACCACTGCACTCCAGCCTGGGAGACAGAGCGAGACTCTGTCTCAAAAAACAAAAAACAATAAAATAAAATAAAATAAGAGAAATATTTTAAATGATTTCATGAAAAGAAGATGGGAATCAAAAGTTGTATGAGTTAACAGGAAAAAGTCCAGCGTTGTGAACTGCAAGAGCTCATGGAATGTTACTCTCATGAGCTGTTCCTGAGAAATTTACTGGACAATGAGCTTCAGACAAGCAATAAGTAATTCTAGAAAATTCAGTACAAGTTTTCAGAGATAAGTGTGAATGTATTTAAATGTAAAACAACAACTTGAAATTGGAGATAAGAATTTAAAAAGTGTACTGCTGATGTGTGCTTTGACAATGTCATATAATACAAACTAACAAAAATAGGACAAGAAAGGGTTAAGTAAATGGAAAGAAGAATAATCTTACAGATTGCCTGATATGTGCTAGGTGGGAGCAAGAGGATATTGCCTAAGGCTGACAATGGAAGTAGTTGAAGCTTGACCTGTCTTAAAATTTCTCATTAAGTTAATACTAGAGACAATGTGGATAGTGGGAAGAGAGAAGAGGGGAGAAAAAATGATTATTGGTTGAGATTTTATAGAAGGAATTAGAGTATTAAATAATGATAACCACTAGAATATAAAAAAAGCTTTCCAAATTTCAAAAGAAAGAATAATTATAAAGTAAATCACAAAGTAAAGCACTTTGCGTATATATTGTATATGTCTGTGAACATGAAAAGTCATAGACATATGTAAATATGTAAATATTTATGGATACAATGGGCATTTTGGTAGGCCATAAACAATAGGCTGTTAGAAATTTCATATGATTCAACAAACAAATAACATGTAAAACAATATGTCAGAACCGAGAAAAAAATTGATTATATCAATAAATGTAAATGGACTTTACTTACCTATGAAAGAAAAAAAAAATTATGATTTTAACAAAGCAAAATCTAACTCCATGGTGTTACATAAAACATATCAAGGAGAAAAAGTGAATCAGAAAGGCTAAGAGTAAAAATATAGATCAAGACATATCAGTCAAGTAAAATAAAAAGAAGGCAGAGAACATGATCTGAATATCAGAAAAATATAGATCTCATGCTAACAAACATTGAAAGACATGAAGGCCATTTAATGAACCTAAAGAATACAATACACAGTAAAGATGTAATAGTCACTCATATCTTTACAACTTTTACAAACAGAAAATGTAGAATATGAAAGACAGAATGGACAGATACAATTAACAAAAGATTTTTATAACATTTTTTCAAGACAGTGAGATTAACAAATATTAAGAATACAGAACGCCTAAAAAAAAGGTAGTTCAGATAGCTATATATTGAACTCTGAATCCCAATAGTAAAGAATACCTTTTTTTCCCTAGTGCCTTTGGTCGTTTGTAGACATTTACCATACGTTAAAACACAAAGAAAAACCTCAGTTAATTTTGGAGAATAGACATAATCATCCAGCTCTTTCCCCTCCAAAATTACAGTTAAACCAGAGATAATTGACAAGTTATCAAAACTCTTTCTTAAAGACTCGAGTTAAATGGAAAATACGAAGTAAAATTGTAGAATTTCTAGAAATGTATGTAATAATGAAGATATTATATATTTGAAAAAACTGAGAACTAGTGAAAAAGACTACTATAAACAATGATAGCGATCCATGCCAAGATGGCCAAATAGGAAGAGTTCCAGCTTCCAGCTCCCAGCATGGGCAACACAGAAGACAGGTGATTTCTGCATTTCCAACTGAGGTACCAGGTTCATCTCACCAGGGCGTGTGGGACATTGGGGCAGGACAGTGGGTGCAGACCAACAAGTGAGAGCCAAAGCAGGGCGAGGCATCGCCTCACCCAGGAAGTGCAAGGGGGAAGTGAATTCCCTTTCCTAGCCAAGGGAAACCATGACACACAACACCCGGAAAATCAGGTAACTGCCACCCTAATACTGCGCTTTACCAAGAGTCTCAGCAAATGGCACACCAGGAGATTATATTCCACACCTGGCCCAGAGGGTCCCACGCCCACGGAGCCTCCCTCATTGCTAGCACAGCAGTCTGAGATCTAACTGCAAGGCAGCAGAAAGGCTGGAGGAGGGGCGCCCACCATTGCTGAGGCTTAAGTAGGTAAATAAAGCCACCTGGAAGGAGGCTGGTACCAGCCACTGCAAAAACATGCCAAAATGTAAAGACCATCAGTGCTAGGAAGAAACTGCATCAACTAATGAGCAAAATAACCAGCTAACATCATAATGACAGGATCAAGTTCATACATAACAATATTAACCTTAAATGTTAATGGACTAAATGCTCCAATTAAAAGACACAGACTGGCAAACTGGATAAAGAGTCAAGACCCATCAGTCTGCTGTATTCAGGAGACCCATCTCACATGCAGAGACATACATAGGCTCAAAATAAAGGGATGGAGGAAGATCTACCAAGCAAATGGA
>NW_016809040.1:1328294-1345497 GCF_001698545.2 Rhinopithecus bieti
CATCAGAGAAATGCAAATCAAAACCACAATGAGATATCACCTCACACCAGTTAGAATGGCAATCATTAAAATGTCAGGAAACAACAGGTGCTGGAGGGGATGTGGAGAAATAGGAACACTTTTACACAGTTGGTGGGACTGTAAACTAGTTCAACCATTGTGGAAAACAGTATGGCAATTCCTCAAGGATCTAGAACTAGAAATACCATTTGACCCAGCCATCCCATTACTGGGTATATACCCAAAGGATTATAAATCATTCTGCTATAAAGACACATGCACATGTATGTTTACTGCAGCACTATTCACAATAGCAAAGACTTGGAACCAACCCAAATGTCCATCAATGACAGACTGGATTAAGAAAATGTGGCACATATACACCATGGAATACTATGCAGCCTGAATGAGTTCATGTCCTTTGTAGGGACATGGATGCAGCTGGAAACCATCATTCTCAGCAAACTATTGCAAGAACAGAAAACCAAATACTACACGTTCTCACTCACAGGTGGGAATTGAATAATGAGAACACTTGGACACAGGAAAGGGAACATCACACACTGGGGCCTGTTGTGGGGTGGGGGAAGGGGGGAGGGATAGCATTAGGAGATATACTTAATGTAAATGATGAGTTAATGGGTGTAGCACACCAACATGGCATATGTATACATATGTAACAAACCTGCACGTTGTGCATGTGTACCCTAGAACTTAAAGTATAATAAAAAAGATAAAAAAGATAGAATTTGGTAAAATTGAATACAAAACACCTTACAGAAATTAATAACCTCATTAAATATGAACAATAACTAGTTAGAGGTTTTAATGGAGGAGATAAATCTATTTACAATAACAACAAAAAATACTTATGCATAAACTTAACCAAATGTGCAAAACTTATAGAAAGTTTTTATACATTTATTAAAGATATAAAGTAGATATAAACAAACCGAAAGCTATGCCATCCAAAAAGATGAGAAGGAAGGATAGATACAGTAAGTACAGCAAACTCTTGACACTTGGTGAATATGGGTGAACAGTATAGCACAATTTATTACATTATCCTCTTTGTGTTTTTGAATTTTGAACATTTTATAATAAACTAATTTAAAATAGTTAATCTCAGTATTACAAATAAAAGTATTTAGGTTCTAGCTCTGTGATATTAAAGCCCACCTAGATATTTAAATAAGTTAATTAAAATGATTTGACTAAATTTTTATGGTCAAACTTAGTTAAGGTAAATCTCTTTGAAATCTCTACTTATTAAAAAATTAATTGTGCATGAATATTTTGGACACTTTAAATTGATAAATATTTTTCTCTACTCTCTACATCTCTGGCTATGGAGCCAAATGAGGAGTCGTATTTCTTATTCCCTCAGCTTCTGAGGACAAGATAAGGGAAACTGTGAGGCAGAAAGAAAATTATGCAGACCTCTAGAGTTATTGCTGGTAGTGCTTCAAGTTCTCAGCCTGGAAGTTATCTTCACAGACCATCGTACCCATACTATGACTTCCAGATGGGGTAATGGGGAAGTGAGGTAAGTGTCTTTAGCCTTTTGTCTTTTCTCCAAGGTGTTACCACTGAAAAAGTAAACTTGCTCAAATAATCTTCAAAGGCGAATTTGCACCACATTCCATGATTATTCTCACTGAAAATTTCAGATAAACAATTTTACTTTTTCTCAGAGTTAATGCTTGCTATTCTTGAAATAATAAGTACTAATGCTTTTATAATCACCTTCAACATACCAAACCAAAACAAAACAACTGAAAACATGACATGAACTGACTTCATTCCTACTGTTTCTACTGGACAAAGCTCAGCCTCCTCACCCTGGCATCCTAGCCACACTATGCCCACCCTCCAGGGTATGGTTCCAATATTTTTTTCATTGATATTGTTTAACATAGCTTGGCTGGTTTCCTGTAATCCAAACAAACAACAACAGAAATTGTAAAACCTAATATTTGCTTAATGTTATTTAGTTCACAGAATATGAGTTTTTCAATATATTTCTCATTTAACTCCAACAAAAGCCTTAAGAGCTAGACATTATCTACCCTTATTTTTAGAATGGGCAAAGTGGTGCTGGAGGAGTTAGAGCTTTGCTTAACATAATAAAGCTAATAAAATTATGATGAAACCAATTTTTAAAAATTTTAAATGCTGTGTTTATCCTACAAAAATAAGTTACCACTAAACTATACACTAATTCCCATCCTTTCAAACATTCTGAATTGCACCTGGTTTACTGGCACAAGGCCAGTGGTTTAATCAATCACACCTACATAATGAAGCTCCAATAAAAACTGTGGATACAGAAGCTCAACTGAGTTTCCTTGATTGGTAATAGTCTGTTTTGTCACCCACTGATATATATTATAAGTGGAATACATCCTTGTCTAATTTTGCTACTAGATTCCTTTCTTCAGGAATCCCATCTTCTTACCCATCCAAGTCTCTCCAAATTCTGTGTGTCCTTCAAGATGTGGATATGAAATTCTTCTTGATCCCTTGAGGTTTATGTGCTACCTTTCTCTCCTCTGAACCAGCAGAGGGCTTTCTGTGTGCATTTGAACACTTATCACATTCTGCCTTGAGTTGTGTTATTCTATGCACACTCATCTTGCTGGTGAGAATCTATGTCTTACTCATCTTTCTATACCTTCCAAGTTGCACGTTACAAGTTGGCTCATAGTAAGTATTACACTTAACAAATGTTTGGGGAACTACATGGAATTTTGTTTATTATAACTTAAAGATTTGCTTTCTCTCTAAAAGGGAGTTCTTTCCTTATAATAGAAACTCATATAGTAAGTAGAAACCACTTTTGTAATAAGTAGACAGACTCATGTGAAGTATAAAAGTGAAATAATATTGCTAATAGTAATAATCAGTCACATAATAATAATGGTAATCTTATAACCTTGACTCATGAGGTTATTCCCTTTCAGATTATAATAATTCATTATATTTTCCCAATATGCCTGTAAGCCAATTATCAGTATAGTGTTATGAAAGGAAATTTAAGAATCAGAACTTTGGACTCACAGTTATGGTTGAGTGACAGCTCCTCCAATTACTTGAACAAGTTATTTAACCTCCTGAAATCTCTATCACCTCTCCACTCTTTACAAAATAGAGATCATAAAATGACAAAATTTGCAAGTTTATGGTGAAGAATAAATGAGATTAAGTAGGCAAAGTGCTTGGCACAGCATCTGGTGCATAGTAAGCACTCATTAAATGGTATCAGTAATTATTGCTGTAAGTGAAAAGAATGAGATGTAAAACCCAAGATGATTAAGTAACCTGCATGAGAAGATATAATAAACTCTAACTAGAACTTGAGTTTTTGCTTCCTGGATGACCTCATAATCTCGCATCCAATCCCATTCCTCTGTCCCTTACTGTTTTCCATCTACCTATAAGTAAACGATTTGGGTGGGTTTTGTCCTTAGTTTTGGGGAGGTAGCCTCCAAACCCTTGGAATTGCCTAAGTAATAGGAGTGTCTTTGCTATTAATGGTAGGTCCTGATAGGTTTTGCTTATGAGGTGACTCATGATAGGGCTCTAGGTAGTTTATGTTAAGGAAAAGACTCGGGATGGAGCCTGGTCATGACAGAAAGACGAACCAAGAGATTATAGAGGCTTTCAGCCATCTTGATATCGAACCAGTCTTCAGGGGGGAAAAGACTAGAGATTGAGTCACATAGTCAATGCTTTAATCATTTATGCTGCATACTGAAGCCCCAGTAAAAACTATGGACACCGAGCTCAGCTGTGTGTAATACTCTGTATTATCACTTATCAATGTTTCAGGAGGGTGATGCACCCTGAATGCATGGGAAAGGACAAAGGAAGTTTCACATTTGAGACCCTCTCTGACTTCGCTGTATGTGTCTCTTCTTTTGGCCGATTCTGATTGATTTGTATTCTTTTGCTATAACTATAATCATAAGTAGAGTGCTTTTTCTGAGTTCTGTAAGTTGTTCTGGCAAATTACGAAACCTGAAGAGATAGTGATAACCCCTGAATTTATAGCCAGTTGGTCAGAAGGGAGGAAGGCCTGGGGACTCCAACATTTGCAACTGGTATCTGAAGTGAGAACAGTTTTGTGAAGGGCTTTGCCCACAACCTGTGAAGTTTTGTTTGACTCTGGATAGTTGATGCCAGAAGTCCCCTTCACCAAAAAACCTCAACAGAAAGATCAGGTACACTTTGCACTCTCAGAGTCAAAAATGAGATTTGTTTAAAATCTATAACATATGATTTCCTGTGGTTTGGATGCAGGTGTTAAAATGTGATCACATTGACTCTATATGTCTTATTGTTTAGGTAACATTCATATTGAAGTTAAAAAGGATGCAACAATGATCCTGATTTCTACTTGGTACTAACCTATTATGTACTCTTTCAAAAAATCCTTCTCCAATCTTCAAACAAATTAATTCATCTGCTCAGTGAGAGCAGGAAACCAAGCAGAGACCTCCACCATGAGGGGTACAAGGGGGAGGTTCACGAGGACAGCTGGAGTGCATATGTTGCGGCTCTTGACACCCTGCTGGGGAGTATCTCTCTCGCCAACAGTATGGAAATCATAATTAGCACCCTGTAGCGACTCAGGGCTTCAAACCCACCCAAATCTATTTGCAGCGTTTCACGACTTACTGAGAACAGCATCTCTTGCATTTAGGTAGCTGTCTCCCGTCTGCTGTCTGCTCTGTTGGCCCTAATGTATTTAGATAGATTCTTCTTCCATGAGGCAGAGCCCAAGTTCATTAGAATCATGCGTTCTGCTTCAAAACCTCCCTTAATCTCCCTAGGTGCTCTTTGGGCTTTTCCAGTTGTATTCACTAACTTTGGACGTGGGTATTTAGGAACAATGCTAATGTTCTTAAATTGCTTTGCAGTTTCCTCTCCTGTATTATTCCAGCAGGCAAAAGAAAGAAATACCAATTAAGCCCCAAGAGCCATTTTGCAAATGCTCTTTCCTTTAAACCAGGGAATGTCTAACTGTGAACCCAAATGGAAAAGATGCAGGATGGTGCTGTGATGTGTTATGCATGTTGACTCTTTTCTTTCAGAGGGAGCTAATCTTTTGGAGTGGGCATTAGGTAATGCTTTCAATGTAGTACTCAGGGCCAAAACAAAAAAAGACACTTTTATACATTTTGGATAATAACATGTTGGTGTTTTAAAATACTCATCTTAAAAGGGTATTTGTTATTCATTATGTACAGTGCATTTCAGAGTTCTGCTCTCCATTAACCCCTTCTTTGAGAAGACAGCATATAGTTTGAAAATATTTCTGTTCACAAAGCCAGCCTCAGATTGAATTTTGAAACTTGCTTGGATGTTGGGGTGACTTGTGGTGCTGTAGCAGGGCAGTGGTAAATAGTAACATTGGCAGCCTCCGGAAGGGGAACTAAAAGGCTTGGAGACAGAAGTAAAAGGTAGATTTTTTTAAATCAATCTTGTGTTTTGTATCATGTGAATATATTACCAATTCAAAACACATGCAAGAAGTATATAATTTTTAAGCTGAGCATGGTGACATATGCCTGTAATCCCAACTACTTGGGAGGTTGAGGTGGGACAATTAATTGAGGTCAGGAGCTTGAGGCTGCAGTGTCCTGTGACCCTGTCTGTGAATAGCCACTGCACTTTAGCGTGGGCAATATAGTGAGACCCCATATCTAAGAATTAATGAACATATAAATAAATAAGACCATTTTAAAAACCTAGAGAAAATATTTTTTAAAAGGTAAGAAAAATGGTGCAGTTGCTGTGGAAATAATATATTAGTTCCCCTTAAAAATTAAACATAGAATTACCATATTAAAAAAACTTATCATATAACCCAGCAATTTCATTCCTGGGTATATATGCAAAAGATTTGAAGATAGATACTCGTATACACCCATGTTCACAGCAGCTTTATTTAAAATAGCCAAAAAGTGAAAGCAACTCAAGTATCCACCAACAGATGAATAGGAAAACAAAATGTGATGTGTGCATACAATGGAATATTATGCAGCCTTAAAAAGGAAGGAAATTCTGACATGTGCCACAGCATGGATGAACCTGGAAGACATTATGCTAAGTGAAAAAAGCCCGTTACAAAAGGACAAATATTGTGATTCTACTTATTTGCAAAACCTAGATTAGTCCAATTTATAGAGATAAAATGTAGAATACTGGTTGCCAGGGGCTGTGGAGAGGGGGTAATGGTGAGTTAGTGTTGAAAGGGTACAGAGTTTCAGCTTGGGAAGAGGAAAGAATTCTGGATTTGGACAGTAGTAATAGTTGCAGAACAATGTGAAGGTACTTAATGTCACAGAATTGGACACTTAAAAATGGCTAAAATAATAAAGGTTTTTATTTTACCACAATAAAAAAGGAGAAAAAAGTAAGAAAACGTGTGGTCATCCTCATTGATTGCTATACCCACGTTCCCCATTTCTAGCAAATCTGACAGGCAACCTCTGTGGGTCTGTCACTCTTCTCTTCCTGGGACTTCAGCAAATGCCTTTCATGCCAAGTGGTAAGAAGTGCTCCAGTTGAGATTAAAGTTGGGGTGAGGTGATTACTGGATGGAGGTGTTTGTGGAGGGGGTGATAATTAGGAATATTATAAGTAGATTGCAAAGAAATTATGCTTTTTGAATGTTTGAAGAGTCATCTTGCTGCAGAATGGTCATATAGACTTCATCCCCCTTCATCCCCTGGTGCATTCAGTCCCAAATTCTATGAACTTTGCCTCTTAGCCCAAGTGAATATTCCACCAATTTTCCTATTGCTATAAAAATACAAGGTGACAGCAGTCACTGCAGAGCTCAGAGACCACATGTCTTATGCTGCATGGTCCCTTTTGTGATCTCCCTATTTGAGAGTGCTGAAGAGGTAATGCACTGTGACACCAATTATCTGATACCAACTGTGCGTCCCACAATTTGGTTCAATCCTGACACCAGCTTCCCAAGTTAACATCATATCCCACAAGTTAAAGGGCAAGGTCCCCAACAAGACCCCAACAAGACTGCCCTTTCCTCAGATGCTAGTTGCAAGTGGAGTCCCAGGCTACCCACATTTCTGCCCAGTCAACTACAAATTTGGGGTTTCTCTTATGAGAAAACCCAATCATTCATCCTGAGGTTGAATAATTTGCAGACCTCAAAGGCATGATGCTTACAATTCCTGTCTTATTATAAAGGATATAAATAAACAGCCAGATAAAGAGATCCATAAAGCAAGATCTAGAAGGGTCCCAAGGACAGGAGCTTCTGTCCCCATGGAGTCAGGGTACATCACCCTCTCACTTGATGATCTGTTGTTCAGTTTTTATCTGGGGTTTCATTAAGTAGGCATAATTGATTGCATCATTATTTATGTGATTGAACTCCATATCCAATCTCTCTTCTCTCCCTGGTGTTTGGGGATAGGCCCATAGTTCCACTCTCTAAATCATGTGCTTTGTCTTTCTGGAGTGGCCAGCCCCTCCCTTGAAACTGAGACCCCCGCCATGAGTCACTTTGTTAACATAAACTCAGATATGATCAAAAGGACTCCTTGTGAATAACAAGACACTCCTATCACTTAGGAAATTCCAAGGGTTTTTGAAGTTCTGTGCTAGGAACTGGGAGGCAAAGATTAGATATATTCTTTCTTATATCACAGGTAGAAATAACTCTATCTTGATTTCTGCAGTTAATGCCTACCTAACGGTCATATAGTTGTCTATATTCTATCAAGAATAGTGAAGAAACCAGTTTTTCCAGCTCTCAGCAAAAACATGTCAAGAAAGCTTGGCTGCTGTTGGTTTAAGATCTGTAAGGTAAGATGTGAGGTAAGTCTATCCTTGACTCCCCGGCTAATGATCAGCCAGGGGATATGGATAAGAAGCCGCTCAATTCGGCCCTTTGAGCCCGTGTTTCTGCTGGTGAGCTCTCGGATCACCTTCCCTCTGATAACTCTTTAAGCATCAAGTAGCTGTTTAAAGCAACGTTTTCTTCTGTTCTTTTCCCTTTTTCTTGGTCAGTGGATTAGCCAAGATTGATTTTTCTCCATGGCTGGGGAAGGCCTAAGGTTAAAAGATAAAAAGGTAGATTCCTTTTAAATGTAATTTAGATTTTTTGTTTGTTTGTTTTTTTCCCGGCATTAGTTCTGATATGAACCACAGAATCACGTCAATGTTCCAGAAACACCTGGGCCCTAACTACAGCAGCTGGGGTAGGGCAAACCTACACTTCCAGCATAGCACAGCTGGGGCGGTCTAGGCAGATTTGCCATCAGGTGTCATTCTGTCTCTCTTTCTCTCCACCTCCCTCTCCGGCCCCCAGCTCTTTCTGCCACCCTATCCATTTTTTTTCTCTCTCCTTTTCTTTTTCCGATTCTGCTTGCAAAATGTAGCTAGAGGACACACATGTTTATTCTACTCCATTGTTCTTTCAAGTCAGTGTGTATTTATCTTTGCAAACTAAAGAGCTCAAGGGAGAACTGTTTCTGAGTCTACCAGAGGACAAAAAGAGCCAATCGATTGAATCGGAAAGCCTGTCAATTCAGCGGAACATCATTGGCATGAGTGGTGTGTGGACAAAACAGGATTCAATTTTCCACTTTTTGCCAGGTTTCTCTTTGGCAGTGAATAGACCCCATCCAAATGCTATGCCAGGTGCAATAAATAACCTTCTTCATTTCTGAGTGGCTATCTTTCCACTTCCCCTTAGAGTGGATACCAGTGAGCCTCTCTACGTTAAGTATAAATGAGTGGTTTTATAAATGATGTCTCATAAGGATTGGAGACTCCCTGGAGCTTGAGGCAGAGTGTACGGGACAATGGTAGGAAGGAGGGATGTGATGTGACCTAGCCAGAGAATTGGAGAAGTTAGGGATGGAGGGAAACTGTTACTCAATGGATGGGGCTAAGCAGGGAAAGAATATTTGAAAAAAATCAGAGTGAGAACTTGAGGCATGGCCACTGCAAGCTGGATAATGCTTAAGATGGGAGCACTGGCCAGGTTCCCATGCTGTGCATAGCCCAGTGGCTTAAAAGGTCTTAAGCATTTGTGGCCTCAGGAAACGGCAGTGTGACATCATAACACTGTGTTTACATGGGATATGGGGGCAAGAGATGGGGGTCTGTGCCCTGCTCTGCCGTTCTTCTTCTTCCTTCTTTCCTCCCTCCCATCTTTCTTCATTTAATCATTGCTAAGATTGTAAGGGACTCTTGAGTAATATTTACATGTGTCTTAGCCACATTCAGCATTAAATTCAAAGAGTTGGCTTTAATCCAGCCAGCCAGTGGAAAAAAGCTTCTAAATGTCAGGATACAATTTCAAAAAGCTAGCAGGCTGGTAATTCCCCATCCAGAACCCTCCACTACCATTAAGTCAATAGATGGAGGTGGGGAGAGAGTTTGGACAATCTATCCAACCAAAATGAAGCTACAACAATAAAACAAAATGGAAGCCATGATATAAGTAATAATAGAGACAGACACTTGCAGACAAACTGACCATAAATGCAAGAGGGAAGAACCAGAGAACTGAGAATGAAGGAAAATCTGGATTAGTCAGGATTTTCCTGATTGCAAGGGGTAGAAACCTATCTTGACCAAGCTTAAGTGAAAAGGAAGTTTATTGGTTGATCTCATTGAAAAGCCCAGGATTACACTAACTGCAGTCACACTGGAGGCTCCAATGCCACCTGGTGCTCCAGTGCCACCTGGAATGACACGTCTCTGCTCTTCTCTGTACTAACTTCAGTTTCAAACACACTTTTGCTTGTGGTGGCAAGAGAGCCCCCAGCATTTCCAGACTCAAACTCTATCTCACTAGTACCAGGAAAAGTTCAGCGTGGGCTCCCATTGGATCAATTTGAGCCATGTTCCTTCTCTGGACTAATTATTGTGGCCAGGGGAATAGGATGTCTTTATGGATCATGCCTTAGTCAGTTGCTTACCCCTGGAGCCTGGGAGTGGGGCCAACCACACCCAGAGTACATGATCTGAGAGTGAGGAAGAAATGATTCTGCCAGGAAAATCAGGAGTCTTCTTTACAGAAGAGCAAAGATGCTGGCAGGCAAAAACAACAGATGTCCACCGCAGATGCCAACAAGAGGCCAAAGTCATAAAACTGAACCAAGTACAATTATGTACCAGTTTCTGGAATCCACCAGGAAAGTGTCAGATCTATATGAGGACTCAAGGTGTAAATGACAATTGCCCAGACCACATTCTATATAAGGGTCTCTTTTTTGATAAATATTTCAGGGCCTCCCTGGCCTGCTCCTTAATGCTTTAGAAAGAAACCTACCCTTTCTAGGGCTGACCCTAGAAACCCTAGTGCAGAAAGGTATCCCTTTATAGAATGCAAGAGTGTCCTCCTGTCTTTCACTTTTCCATTCTCACAAGGTCTGGTCTTAAATCTTCACCCAGGCTAGATTCCTCCCCACCACATACATCTGTTTCTCTATTGATGCTATAGAGTGATCAGAAGGGGTCATTAGTATTGCTGTTCTGGTGAACATCTCCATTGAAACAGATGCGTAGCAGATACCTGGGGCAGGAGTGGGAGTTGAGCAATGTGGCCCCAGCATAACCAGCATGAAGAAAAACGAAGGTAGAAGAGACGATGGGAGGGGCTAGCTGCCTAACAGGTTATATTTACCAAAATGTTTAAAAGGAAGGAGGAGGAAGCATTCGTATTAGAAAAGCTATCTTCATTTCAACAGCTCACAAAATTAGCGGTCTCACCCATATGCCAAACGCTGACAAAGAAAACACAACAGTCCTAGTATAAAAAAAGAGAGAGCAGAGCTGCAGGCTCAGGTTCTGAGAGGGCTCATTATCAAAGCTCTGTCTCCATCCTGTTGATATCAATCCTGGCAGGGCACCGTGGCTGCTGCCAGTGGAGAGGAAAAAATTACCCAGGCTGACGCCTCCAAATAATTGATAATTTGCCTAAATGAACAAATCAAGTAAGATTTAATTGTTGGCAGGGACTGCCATTCAGGAACAGCAAAGTATATAATTGCTTAAGCCTTACATATGGCTTTCCACGCATCCCCCCTCCCTCCCCCTTTCTTTTTATAAACCAAGCATAATTGTTTAATGACATTGATGGGGAATAGACTTGTGACATTATAAATGACACTTATGACAGAACTGTCAGTTGATGACAGCTCACTGACAGCACCAGTGATAAATTAATCATTTTAGATGCTTTGTGGTTTGCTCATTTAATGTCACAAATAAGATCTTGCTATCTAACCACATATAACCTCTTCCCAACAACCAACTCTGGTCCCTCTCCAGGGACAGTTGGGTTATTATCCTGCCTCTGGTATGGGGGCTGGCTGAATGGGGCCTGGAGTAAATTTTTAAGAATAGTTGGTGGTGGGTTACCTGCAGGGAGAGGCTAGAAATTCCCTGGGGAAATATGCACCTGGGCAGAGTCCATATTTAGTTCTCTCACTTGCCACTTGTTTAAGGAAGCTTTCAAGGGGAAAGAGCTAAACTGTTGGGACTGATTCTAATAAAGACAGAAAGCTGAGGCAGTAGAGACGCTATTTTTAGCTGGTTAATGGGGAGTAAATGGGGCCACCCTGTGATATGCTAAGATATGCCTTGTGCTCACTGCTGCCTGGTACTCCCACACTCTCTGCTGGGCAGACATCTGTTAATTGCTTTCTGTTGGTCTTCACTTTGACATTTGGAGAAATGGAAGGAGACTGCCTAACTATTTTTTCCCTAAACGATGTCTCTGTGGAGCTTGGGAGCAAGGGAGGAAGGAAGTGAGGTGAGTTTGAAGCTTGTTCTCTGCTTGTTGAAGGTTTGCTAAAACCTTCAACACAGTGTGCCTAAGGCACTTTGACCTGGATTTTATTGAAAAACCTGTGTGGGCTCTAGACAATCAGTCACTGAAGTTTTTTCTTCCATGCTGCATTGGCCTGTGCTCTATTTAATCGGAACATATGCTTATCTCTCTACCCACCTTTCCATACATTTTACTAATCTTGTAAATAGATTCTAAAAAAAATAAAATAAACTTTCCAATTTATAACAAAAAATGTTCTTCATCTCTTTGTGCATGCATCAGTGCTTTCTTGATGAGGCAGCTCCTGTCACCAAGCAGCAGAAGGCTAAAAATCAAGCTTTCTAGGGTGAAGGTGGTAGTTTCACTGGTATGCAATCTTACTCCCTGCCTTTTCTTTCATTTAGGCACCTAAGTTGCATTTGTATTTGCATTTAGGTAGGTTTAGCTATGCGGTGTAGTGCAATTAATGGCCACTAGGTGGCAACAAAAGACCTCTTGGCCTGATTATTGGCTGGCGGCAGTGACTGATTCAGGTGAAATGGGCCTGCCTTCTGTTATAACAGTATCAGTGAAGACTTACTTGATGCTAACCACCTGGCAGGCACCATCATAAATGCTTGCTTCTTATACATTAACATATCGATCTGCAACAATCCTGTGAGTATTAGAGAGGTTAAGGAACTCACTCACATACCTAGCAGCTGGCAGAGCTGAAATTTAGCCTCGGCTCTGACTAATGACAAAGGCTGTGTTCTTAGACTGCACTTTACTACACCCTTACAAAATACTCTTCCAGTTTGGGGAAGAAGTTGAATAGCTAAAACAAATGCCTCACCATTACTGAGCTCTGAAGCTTCCTTCACATAAAATAAGAGAAAAAGGACCCCAAAAGAACAAACTTATCAAGGTACACAGACTCTCAGATTTGGACAATTCTTGACCCTATAGTTTAGGCTTCCATCCACTAGAGGGGTCTCCCTGGCACAGCCCTGAAAGAAGATCATGTGGTCTCTGCCAGATGACTTCTGACACCTAGTTGCCAAATGAAGGTGGCATGAGTTTCTTCTCTGTCTGCTCATGGTGACTTTTCTAAGAAGAGGAATTCAGAGAGAGGAGACCAAAACAACAACAACAACAACAACAACAACAAAACCGAACAAACAAATTCACAGCACCTATCCATCAAAGTAGTTCTGGGGAACAATATGGATAGGATGGTTAATTTCATGTGTCCGCTTGACTGGACTGTGGGTGCCTAGACATCTGGTCACATAGTATTGTGAGTGTGTCTGTGAAGATGTTTCTGAAAGAGATTAACATTTGAATCGGCAGACTGAGTGAAGCAGATTGTCCTCACTAATGTGTGCGAGCCCCATGTGATCTGTTGAAGGTTTGAATAGAACAAAAAGGCTGACCCTGCCTAGAGTAAGAGAGAATTCGTCCTGCCTGCCTGACTGCCTTTGAGCTGGGACATCGTTTGTTTCCCGATGTTGGATTCGAACTAAAACATTGGCTATTCCTGGGTCTTCAGCCTGCTGGCATTTGGATTGGAACTTACACCATTGGCTCTCCTGGGGCAGCTTGCCACTGCAGATCTTAGAATTTAGCCTCCATAGTTGCATGAGCTAATTTCTTATTTTATTTATATATAATATATATTATGCATATGTATGTATATATGTATGTATAATATATATTATACATATGTATATATACTATATAATACATATTATACATATGTGTATATAATATATAATATATAAAATAAACAATAAGCTATATATTATAATATATGGAATTATAATGTGTATATATATAATATGTATTTTACACACATGCACATACATATCCTATTGGTCTATTTCTCTGAAGAACACAGACTAATACAAAAGGTCAACCAAAAAAATCTAAATTGTAAAAGAACGAAAGCCGCCTCCTTATGATAAGTAGTGCATGGTTAAGCAGGAGGGACTCTGGTGTCAGACCACCTGGGCTTTAGTGCTGGCTCTGCTCCCTCCTGTTTGTTCTAGGAAGCCTCAGTGACCTCCTCTTTATAATGGGGATAATCATAAATGAGATGATGCAAATACCATTCTTTGCACAGTGCTTGGCAATCGGTAAGTGTCTGTTACTTTTCTTAGGTATTTGTTATTTCTTTCAATCAGTTACTAAGCAATCTTGGCAAAATAACTTACTCTAGCTTTTTTGCAAATGAAAAAACCTAGGGGGAAAAATAGGCATAACTCTCCTCTTTTTTCTTCTTGGAAGGGATGCATGAGGTCAAAATGGATAAAAAAAAAAAAAGGGCCAGCCGTCGTGACTCATGCCTGTAATCCCAGTGCTTTGGGAGGCTGAGGCAGGAGGATCACCGCAAGGCTCATGACCACTGCAAAGACTCATCATTTAGTCAGTAACTGCTTTCAAAGGAGAGGAGAGAGGCCTTCCTGGAGAGCGCAGCCAGTGCAAACAGCAGTCATTTCTCCATCACAGCTCTCGGGTCATTCAAACAGGAAAGCGTAGTGGAATGCAGATTGCCAGGGAAAAGCATTCTTCCAAAATAATGCACATAGCTTTGTGGGCCTCCCTTAGTTTTAAAAATTATTTCTTAAGAAAGAAAGAGTCCTCCCTGGTATAGATATAAAATTATTTTAGGCTGGGCACAGTGGCTTATGCCTGTAATCCCAGCAATTTGGGAGGCCGAGGCAGGCAGATCACTTGAGGTCAGGAGTTCAAGATCAGTCTGGCTAACATGACAAAACTCTATCTCTACTAAAAATACAAAAATTAGCCAGGTGCAGTGGGGCACACCTGAAATCCCAGCTACTCAGGAGGGTGAGGCAGGAGAATCACTTGAACCTGGGAGCCAGAGGTTGCAGTGAGCCAAGATTGTGCCACTGCGTTCCAGCCTGGGTGACAGAGCAAGACCTTGTCTCAAAATAAATAAGTAAATAAATAAATAAATAAATAAATAAATAAATAAAATTCTTTTAGTGGCACCTGCACCTAGTAAATAGCATCTAATGGAGGAGACTCAAATGCCAGTGCTGACCTTCTGAGGGAGCGGGTGCTCCTCCTTCAGTTCTTGACTCTGTCTTTCCCTCTCCACACTCACCTCACTCACATTGCTGGGGAGTTTGTACACTCTTGTGGCTTCAGCTGATCCCTCTCAGACGGAAACTACAAGACCTTCCTCTGCATGCAACTCAACAACTGGACATTTCCACCTAGATGTCCAACTATTGCCTAGAACTCTACATTCTGAGGTACCACTCCCTATTCCTCCGGGCTCCTGGGCTACACAGTTTGAGTTGATCTTGACCGCACCCCTCCCCTTCATCAGTTCCTGCCATGATTTGCTCCCAGTTGTCTTTCAGGTTTATCCTTCTCTCTGCATCCCCATAGTTCAGGTGTTTCATGTTGCATGTCCAGATGCCTTCAACAGCCTTCGGGAGGCTCCCTGTTTCTCACCTATCTTTTGTCGAATCAATCTTTTAAAATACTCCTTGTGCCTTAGCCTTCCCTTGCTCCAGACCCCACAGATAATTCCCACTGCCTGCTCCCCAGGTACAAGCTCCTCTGCCTGGTTTCCGTATTGTGCTCCTTTTCAGCTTATTCAACCGTTAGGCTATTTTCCAGCTTCAGCCAGCAAGCCCCTGCCTGCCCTCCAGCTCCATGATGTTCCTCCAGCCCCCTTTGCACGTGCATTCAGCAGGTGCGTAATGAAAGCTGGAGGACTCTGTGCGTGTTCTCTACTTTCTCCTCTCCCCGCTGGGATCTACCACCCCGCATAGCCCTCCAAACCACTCCCACTTTATCTGCATTCTGATCCTATTTCTTCTTTGTAATTTAAGTTTTAACTACACAAGTGATATAATGTTCCTTAAAAATAAACTTTATAGACAAGACTAAGGTCCCCTTTATCACTTCCTCCAATCTTCTTCCTTCCTTCCCCCTTGCCCAGGTAGCATGGCTAAGCACTTGAGGAGTATACTTCCATGTATGGGTTTTTTTGTTTTTGTTTTTTGCCATTTTCATTTATATATGTATATAGGCTCATTAAGGATTTGTAGAATTTATATTGTATGTGCCAAGTAAAAAATATCAATGGCATCATATATTCATATGTTGTAAACTTGCCGGACATCTATCCACGTTAGCCTACTTGGAGGAGCCTCACACTGGTTATCTGATGTGGACAGCTCTGTAGTATGAATAACCACTCATTTCACCATTACCTCTTTTATGGGTATTAGGTTATTCCAGTGTCTATGTGTGCAAACTCTGCTTCATGAAACAACCCAGGAATACTTCCTTTTGTCTGTGTGTGGATTGCGTTTGCATCTGTTTTCTTCTCAGGATCATAGAGTAAGGTTAGAATTAAGCCGATATTTATTGAACAATTCTTATGTAGCAGGCACTGAGGCATTTTTACAACAAACCTTGAGTTAGAGATACTCATTTTCCATTCTATAGATGAGAAAACTGAGGCTTCAAGAGACAAAGTGAGTCAGGTTTTGAAAACACATTAAAGTGGTTGTTCCTAACAGTCACTTGTGTTGGGTTCTTCCTAGAACTCCCCATTGTGAATCTCATGATGGTGGAAACGACATATCATACCTCTTTTTATCCTCTAATATATCCTGGCTACACAATAAATCTCAATAAAACCTGATTGATTATTTGGGAGACAAATTAGCACTATTGTATTAACTAGCAGGATATTTTATTTAGGTATTTTAGCAACAATAAGAAGACGCTAGCATCACTGAGTAGCTGGTTAAAATATTATTAGAAGTTAATTCATATTTTAGCAGATAATTCCTAATTAATTTGCTGTAGTTATCTTGTTAAATGTCAATTAAATCTCTCCACATCCCTTACAGGTTTCTGCTATTCATAAAATGTAATTATACAGCTATTGCTCATGTACTTTTTATTGCTTATACAATCTACCAGTTAAATACAAGTCAAAAAGATTTATCTTCCGAGTTCTTAATAACGTCACTAAATGTTCTAATTAATAATCAATAACCTATTTGCTTAATTAATTAAAAAATCCTAATGGAATGGTGCCTTGTAGCTAGCCACACTGAGCCTGGAACTTTCATCTCCTATAGCAATCCTAGCTCAGAGTGGAAGAATTTATTTGAACAACTTGTTCCTTCCGGGCACAGATAAGTGCTGGGCTTAGCATTAGTGACGGGAACTCAGATGATTCTGCTGGGAAATCCTTATGTACATTGTTTCTTAACAATGTGTAATGTAAGTATCTCCATGGAATGTAACCTATTTGTTGGATATGAATTTTCACTAATACAGGCTCAAGTGAACAAAAATAAGTTTCTTCATCTTCTTTTTTTTTTTTTTTTTTTTTTT
>NW_016809040.1:1348285-1404036 GCF_001698545.2 Rhinopithecus bieti
GGATGGTCTCGATCTCCTGACCTCGTGATCCGCCCGTCTCGGCCTCCCAAAGTGCTGGGATTACAGGCTTGAGCCACCGCGCCCGGCCTCTTCATCTTCTTAAAAGCCAATTCAATTTTCTGAACCTAAGCCCTCATTCCATCTGATGCAGAAACGTAATCTAGTCACTTCTGAGTAAATTTACTCTTATGTAGTATCATCTTGGATACTACATCCTAAATGGGGTTAGGATTCAGTTACATTATAGATTTGAAAAAATTCTCCATTTCCATTTGTTCCCTCCCCTACCTCCTTGGCACAGGTTTTTAGCTGGAGAGGAGGTGGTTTTGCAGTGGTCCCCCACCATGGTGTCATCTGGACAGGAGCTGCCCATTTCCCAGGGTCCACCTGTCTTGATCCTGAGCTGCTGTCCTTTGGGATGTAACATGAATGTTTGGTCTTTGAGGGAGCCCCTTCACACTTCCCCACCACAAGGTGTTTGGTCATCCCAATCCTTTAGGAGCTGCATTCTCTGAAGTATTTGTGGTTTTGCTGTAGCTTCCACCATCAGGGCTCACAGGGTTACTCTTCATTTTCCTTGTTTGGACTCCCAGGCTCCTGTGCATCCATCAGCCCTTCCTCATCCTTCTTGCGAGCTTGGAGATCACATGGTTCTGAGTCTTTCTGTGACCCTGGAAAGACTAAGGGGGCACTCAGGGGTCCTCACTGCTGCAGCATAGCCTTGCAATCTTTCTGCTTTGTTGTTCACCTGCCCAAAGGCACCAGGGTCCCTGGAAGGAATGTTAAAGACTGAATCTCTCTGCATCTATTTCTCTCTATTGCTGAAAACATAGCTCTCTCTCTGACCCAGAAAAACAGTGATTCTTGTTCTACTCCCTTCTTTCAAATTATCTGGGTGTGGTGGGGGCATGACACAAGGAGGAATCCACATCTCTGCTTCCTGGATTCCCCTCTGACTCCTTCCTCTCTCTTTTACATATGGAGAAAACAGTTGGGGCAGAGATGTTTCTACTTAGATGCATTCCTTTTCTTATATTTTCTGTCTTGCACCAGAAATCTCAATACTTTGTTTCAGAAGCTGACAATGTGACATCTTTGTTCTCTAGCTCTGGGGTTGAAGGTGGCCCCTTGTCAACAACTGGAGCAAGGATGGACACAGGGAGGTTAAAAAAAAAGAACTGGCTGGGCACAGTCACTCACGCTTGTAATCCTAACACTTGGAGAAGCTGAGGCAAAAGGATTGTTTGAGTCCAGGAGTTCGACACCAGCCTGGGCAACATAGGGAGACCCTGTCTTTACACACACACACACACACACACACACACACACACACACACACACGCTAGGCCTGATGTTGCATACCTGTAGTCCCAGCTACTCAGGAGGCTGAGATGGGAGGATCTCTTGATCCCAGGAGCTAAAGGTTGCAGTGAGCCATGATCACACCACTGCACTCCAGCCTGGGCAACAGAGTGAGACCCCGCCTCAAAAAAAAAAAAATTGTGCCAGGTAAGATCTCAAATTGTTACTCTATCACACCATTATCATGTCAGAACCAAGGCTGATGATGCTGAAATATCTGAAGCCATCCAATGTTCATTTCAAAGAGGACCAACCCAAATCAATGACGCAGAGGCAGAGAGACAAAGATGGAACCTGAGGACTGCATGAAGTGGGGTTCATCCAGCTGTGGAGTCAGTTTTTCTTGCCTAAATTCAAGAGGATGAATGAGTTGACCCCCTAAAGGGACTTTCCGTTTCCAGCAAGTTTCTCTTAAAACAGAGAAAAAGTGCTTGTCTGACTTTTTTTTTTTTTTTATTCCAACTCTTCTGGTTTTACTTAAAACATAAGTCTATATGCTTGGGGCTGAGAGCTACACATTTAAAATAAAATCCCATCATTGTTCATTGAACAGCAAAGTGCAACTGGCGAAAAGAAATAGTATTTTGATTTGGAAGAAAAAAACTGCTGAGCACATCCGGAGGCTCTTAATGGAGTTGCCTCTGTTCAGACAACAGTGGCAGAACAGCCACACATCAGATCAACCAGACATATTATCAGGCCCTGTAAAGGCGATTGCTTGTCATCTTTTATGAAGCGTCTGCCCCTTTTGGTTGTCAACAGTGAGGAGCCTTACACCTTCTTTCTTGCTTATTCTTCCTCCTGGATCTTATCATGGGGGAACTGCTTCTCCACAACGACCCTTCTCACAGAGAAGAGCTGCTGACTCTGTCCAGGATAACAGAAATAAGACGAAACAGGATGAGTCTATTTCGCAAAGCTGGGAAAGGATTGCCAGTCAGTTCAGCACCAGCACACTGGATAGCAGCACAAAAAGTTTCCCTGAAGATCATCTTGTCTATCTTCTGTCTTTTGCAAGATGCTCTTCTAGAGATCCCTCCCTCACCTCGAAAGTCTCCAGGGAAGGACTCTCCTCAGCTTCCTGCTATTGGCCATGACAATGTCTTATATTTGGAATGCTTTATATCTAATTGAAATCTTTTCTGTCATCTTTTACTTTCCTTCTTCCTCACAAAGTTTGCCCCCATAACAAAATTATAAAATAAGTAAAGGTTAGTTTTAGTGCCTTCTCTTCTCTCCCCACCCCCACTCTTTAATGCATCCTCTGCTCTTTCCGTTTTCCAAGGTTTTCTGTGTCTTAGTTGTCATAAAGGAAAGTAGATGGATATGTTATTTTTTTTTTTTTCTAAGACATTGGTCCCTTGCAAGATAAGATCTGCAAGAAGCAAGCAATGCTTAATACAAAATGCTGAATTATTAATGATGACATTACAGGAAACTCTAAAAGGGATATTGGGGTTAGGGTGAACTTTGCCCACATCTCTCAAGTAATGTCATGCATGTAAGATTAACCATGAGTATTGAGTCAAGGCAGCCAGCCTAAACTTTGGGAGACCTGCATCCGTTCCCCCTTAATAGCTATGCCACTTTCGTTGATTTATTCAACCTCTTGGAGCCTCATTTCTCCTATCGGCAAAATGGGAGTAATTGGCCTACTTTACAGGCTGTTGTGAGGATTACAAGAGATGATGTAGATAATGCACATTCTACAATGCCTGCCAGGTATATTGTCCTTAATACAAACTGGCTGTCATTATTATTATTGTTGTTATCCATGGTTACTTTTTATGAATTCGATCCAAAGATTTTCAGCCAAGCCAGTGGAATACTAAAAAGTTTGAGTGGGGAGCAGTTGCTCTTTCTGCTGATATACTTGATAAATATTACTATATGACTAACAAATATCTTTCTCTCTCCCCAGGATAACATAGGCAGGTAGCAAAGAAAATGAGGCACAGAAGAAGCTCCCCAGAGCACAGTGGGAGTGGGTAGGCAGTGAGTAGGAGTGAGGATGGCTGTCCTTGTCCTCTGTCTGCCCTAAACATTTTTGTGGTTCCCATTAAACAGTGTGAATGTCAACAAGGGCTGGGATTTGGGTTGAACTTATTCATACTTCACATCTCCATATTTTATATTTCCCAGGACTGACCCACATGCAGCCTCTTTCATTCTGAGATAGAGGTCTGCTTAACATACAGCCAAGTAGATAGACGAATCGTGATTTGGTGAAACCTAGAAGAATTATGAACTGTAGCAGAAACAGCCAACGAAGGCATAGCTAAGGCATATTTTCCTTTCCCCTTGATATCAGTGGAAATGTGCATCTTCAGGCATCACAGAAATAATCACCCACTCTATATATTTTCCCCTTTTTATGCTTTTTATTAGTATAGCAACATTATTCAAGCTAGGCTCTTCCATCTCCCAAGCCAATTTCTTTTGCATCTGTGTTTATATTGATGCTATTCAAACAATGATCTTCCACTTCCCCTGTCAGTTTCCATCGTGTATTTCACATATTATGAACTTATTTAAACAAAAATAATCCTCTCTGGGTACATTTCTTTTCCATCTGTTTCTCCCCTGCCCTATACTACCAATTCTCATTTCAAAACAACATTGTAATATCATTTATTGTTATTTTCTCTTGTTTTTAAGCTTCTGCTGTAGCATGCAGAGTGGAAAGGTTGGGTGGGGGGAAATACAGAGCATTAATGATTTATAGTCAAGAAGGTATTTCATACTCAAAATGTTTCTAAAAGGATTTCTAGCAATTTTTAAAAGCAATGAGATCTCAGCAATTATGACATCCTATATTTGTAGGGTGCTTTACAATCACTTTTTCATGTACTTTCACTAAGTGTCATTTTAAGGAGCTTGGAAAAGAAAAGAAAAGGAAAACAGAGCTTGTTATCTAGATCATTCTAAATATATAGATTTTTGGCAACCTATAATACACTCTGTTGAGGTCAAAATAAAATATAAAGGTGGATCTCTAAACTTAACATTGTATTTTTAGAATCACAGAATAGTGATTCTAGACATACCTAGAGACCGGGTGGTCTTCGGTTTATCTGAAGAGCAAAGAGAAGATGGGGGGTTTATTAGAAAGGGAAATATTATTTTGAAAGAAAGTTTCTTGGCACTGGGAGAATTTTAGGAGATGGTAAGCTCTCATTGGTGAATGATGGTGGTAGGTAAAATCTAGTCTTAAGAGTTGTGGCAGGCTGTTTCGGCAGCTATTGGATCTAACTAGTTTTAGAGTTACAGCAGGCAGTTTCAGCAACTAGGCTTGCAGAGAATTAAATTCTTTGCACAGTGTTATGTGCCCTAAGTGTTTCCCCACCCTGGCTTCTTGACTCTGATTCAGTTGGGTTATGACAAGAGTGACCCAATTCGTATAATCACCCTTCAAACTGGACATGCAGATGTTTGAATCGTTTGCCTGTCTCCAATATGCCTGGTATTGTGGGGACACAGCTATTTGTCTACTAGAATCCATGTGAGGTGGTGGGGGTTTGCTTGGAATTGTTCTTAATTTTGGAAATGATGTAAACAGAGAGAGGTAAGTCTGTCCCTAAATACGAATACATGTTTAGCTTAATAATATTTCTTTATAGTTCCCATTTGTTTAGAGATTGTATTCTGTTTCCCAGGCTCAGAAAGACTTGTTAGAAATACTCTAATCCTTTCTAAATCAGGTGTCTGTGCACCTATTTCCATATAGATATCTTAGGAGCATGAGTGATAATTTATTCTCATAATCTGCCTACAAAAGAAGGTGGTTCCTCCTTCCTCTGCCAGCCTTGCCCAGATGAAAGGGCCAGAGCCTCCTGCATGCTTCTGAGGCCAGCTGTGGGAAATCAACTGAGATTTTTGAAGAGAAATAAGCCTTTTTAGTCTTTGAAGAAATATCTGTAGAACCCACACTCTGGTAGACAACTTCCAGAGGTCACTTAATTCTGCATGGAGTTTCTAACTCAACATGTATAAATGGGTCATGTTTCTCCCTCTGGAAAGGCAGATTTGACAAGTTAATATTATCTCATAGAACACATACTTTTCAAATGAGAGGTGCTGTAGTGATTCAGAGTTGTTTTGCAAGGGTTCGTGGGCTAGACTGGAATCTCTCACATGCAGGAAGAACATTGATGAGGCATCCATCCTGTCTGACCTCAATCCTTCCTGCAGCCTTGAAGCCCAATATTCCTGAGTTGAACTTTAAAACCTGCCCCAGGTTGGAGATTCTTGCTCCACTTTCTGCAGGCTAAAGTAGTAAGATTCTTCTAATTGTTTTTCATCTGTGATGGTTTTACGAGTGAGTAAGAGCTTGTAAGTCTCTTTTACAGTTCATTACAACTGAGAAACCTTATTTAGTCAAAGAAAATTGTCCTTTGGGGAATGATTAGAATTAGCAAGGAGTAAAATCTTTTGGGGGTAGAAAACATTCTCTGCATGGTACAGAAAACAAAAACAAAATCCCCAAACCTACTCCTCAATACAATTTCTCATTAAGTAAATGAAATGGCCTTTTCCATTTCTCAACTCAACCCTATGAGTTTTAATCAATTTAGTTTCTGCTCTCCTGTCCTTGTTTTCTATTTTTCTCCAGTGGATCACTTCTGGTTTCAGTACCATAAAAGGATAGACTTTCTAAAAGTTGGAAAATCCAAAGTTAAAATATATAGCCTTGAATCATAGTTATTGAAAGTTCCTATGCAGTGTCTTAGATGCGTGAGGTCAAGCAAGTCAGACTCAAAAGGGGATTGAACTCTTCTTACCAGGAGAAATTAGCATCCTGTTATCTACAAATAGGTCATCCCCATCAGAAATCATCATAGGCATGACCTTTGTAGTCATCACTGACATAATCTTTATTTCCAAAATCTTTTTTACTCCTGTAGTTCATCCTGGCCTCTTCTGGCTTGAAACAATCTCTTTCAGGAACTTTGGAGTCCATAATCTTGCCTTCTTTACCAAGGCAGCTCACATTGCTTCTTTTTCTGGTCTTGATTATATTCAAATTCCACTGTCCCAACTAAATACTATCACATAGATAAAAGTAAAGGGATTTCTAATCTCAAGAGGCTCAGAGATGTAGCCCTTATATGATGTGCTCAATCATAGGAGTAGCAGGGAATGAAGGGGTTTTGTAGAGTTTCTCAACACTTCATGGAAAGTTATCTGCCTGAATTCTCCATGTGAGGTCTAATAAATTTTTCTGATCATTTGTACATGTGCTAAACGATGATTTGAAGAATGTTTGAAAGATACGGTTCTATGTTTAGGCAGTTTTGACAGTCACTTTATTATAAATACCCTCTTGGTTTATGTCACTCTCCCTAAACTAAGTTTGAGGTGCAAAATCCTGGTTTTGGAATCTGAAGGCTTGCTTTCCAATGCTCTCTCTGTGGCAATCAATTGTGTGATCTTTGGTAAGTCACACAGTGGCTCTGGGACAATTTCACATTTGGAAAATGTGGAAATAGGGCTGGGTGACCAAGGAAGGAGTTAAAGAGCTAGGTAAGCACAATGTTTTACACTGATTGTCCCAGGATAAGTTTACAGACCTTGTTGGGCTTCAGTATCATCAGGACATTTTAGTGAATGACAGATTTCTGTGCTCACCCCAACAAGTCCTATTCAGTAGCGTTTGCAGGGAGAAGCAGTCCAGTTGCTCATTTAATCAGCCCAGTTGCTTATTTAATCAGTGTGTTAGGTGATTTTGATGTTCAGGGTCCTCACACCATACCTTGAGAAACTTACCCAGGGAGGTATAATTCAGAGTCCCAGAGAACCTCTCCTTTCCATCCCATCACTAGCACTAGAAAGGTCCTTGAGGGGTACAAAGGGAAGATTTCTCTTTGGGCTTAAAGCCCAAATGTCTGAGATAAAAGCAATCACACTAATGAATAACTAACAAGCATGGGTCCTTTCCAGATCAGGTTTTGAAAAGGCCAGTACAAACCAGCTGTGGCCAGTCAATACTGGCCTAAACTAGTTGAGCCATCACAGCCTATTTAAACTGATTGTGATCAGTTGAAACTACTCTAAATTGATCAGGTCCATCCATGACTAGTCAGAACCATCATAGACTGATTGTAGCTGGTCAAAATCAGTTGAAACCAGTTAGGTTCAGCCATAGCCAGTGTAAACCAGCTGTGACTCAGTAAAATTGGTCAAAACAAATTGGAACAGGCAGTAATGGAGCAAAACCAGCATAAATCTGTTGTGCCCAGTTCAAACCACTCTAAACTGGTCATGCCCTTTAATAACCATTAGAAACAGGTGTTATGGACCACTTAATACTGGCCTAAACCAGTTGCAGCCAGTCAGAACAGGTCTAGACCATTTGTGGCTAGTTATAACCAATCAAAATGGTAAGAGTCTGCCATGAACAATCAGAACCAGTATAAACTGGTTGTAATAAGTCACAGTTGAACCTAGCTGAAACCAGCATCAATATTTTGCAGCTGGTTCACCGGGCGCAGTGGCTCACGCCTGTAATCCCAGAACTTTGGGAGGCTGAGGCAGACGGATCACGAGGTCAGGAGATTGAGACCATCCTAGCTAACATGGTGAAATCCCCTCTCTACTAAAAATACAAAAAATTAGTCGGGCATGGTGGTGGGCACCTGTAGTACCGGCTATTCGGGAGACTGAGGCAGGAGGATGGCAGTGAACCCAGGAGGCAGAGCTTGCAGTGAACCAAGATTGTGCCACTGCACTCCAGCCTGGGCAACAGAAGGAGTCTCTCTCTCTCTCTCTCTCTCTCTCTATATATATATATATATATATATATATATATTTGGTCAAAAGTGATCTAAAGCAGTTGTGGCCAGTTGAAATTGGTTAGAATCATCAATGACTAACTGAAACCCAGCAAAACTGGTTGTGGATGGTCTACACAGGGTTTAAACCAGTCATAGCCAATCATAGCTGGTTCAGGCAAATTATGGCAGGTCATAATCAGCCAAAACCAATTGCAGCTGATCAGAGGCAGCCTAAACTGGTTAAAGCTAGTCTAAACTGGTCAGAACCCGCCATGACCAGTCAGAATAGGCATAAATCAATTGTAGTCGGTCAAAATGAGTAATGAGTCAAAACTGATTGAGGCTGGGCATAGGTGGTCTAAAACAGTTGTGGCCAATTAAAATAAGTTGTGACCAGCCATAACCAGCTTAAATTGTCTGCATGCAGTCAGAACTGGTTTGAACTTATTGTGGCCTATTGAAATCAGTCAAAACTGCTTGAATAAAAAACCACGACCAGTGAGAAACACAGAAACAAACTAGGGCCACTGAAAATTGGCCTAGATCAGTTATACCCTGTTAAAGCCAGTCTAAACCAGTTGTGGCTGGTCATAATAGCTCCAAACTGGTTTGGGACAGTCAAAACTGGTCTAAACCATTTGTAACAGACCACGACCAGTCAGAAATGGCCAAAATCAACTGTGGCTGGTAAAAACCAGCCTAAACCAGTTGTTCCATGTTCAATCTGTCTAACCCTGTCATGGTTGGTTATACGAATCCAAACTAACTGTGGCCAGAAGAAACCAGCCTAAACAGATTGTAGCCAGTTATAGTCAGTCTAAATCATTTGTGGCCAGTTAAAACTCATCTAAATCAGTTGGAAATAGCCCAGACCAGAAAGAACTGGTATAAACAGGTTGGGGCCAGTCACAACTGGTTGAAGCTGATCTCGGCCAGTTTAGACTAGCTTTTAGCTAGTTTCTCCTGGTTTTGACTCATTATGTCTGGCTTCAACGTTATGATGGGCAGTGTCCAGGGATAAACAGCAGTGTCCAGCGCTGACCGCTCATGACTGTTCATAGAACAGTGGCAGTACATGATGAACAGCAAGCCATAGATTATTGGAGCTCCTCAAATTAAAAATAAACTTTTGTGAATTGTGGTTTTGATTTGCCTATACCTTGTGAGTAATGATGCTGAACATATTTTCATGTGCTTCTTGGACATTTATAAATTGTTTTTGTAGAAATGGCTACTGAAGTCCTTGCTCAATGTTTAAAGTAGTTGAAACTGGCTTTGTTGTTTCTTGCCTGTGCAGAAGCTTTTTCGCTTGATGTGATTCCATTTGTCAAATTTTGCTTTTGTTGCCTGTGTTTTTGAGGTCTTACTCCAGAAATCTGTGTCCAGAACAATATTCTGGAGTGTTTCTCCAATGTTTTCTTCTAGTAGTTGCATAGTTTTAAGTCTTAAATTTACAGCCTCAATCGATTTTCATTTGTTTATATGGCAAGAAATAGGAGTCCAGTTTCATTCTTCTGCATAAGGATATCCAGTTTTCCCAGTACTATTCATTGAAGGGACTATCCTTTTCCCAATGTATGTTATTGATGCCTTTGTTGAAAATGAGTTAACTGTATATTTGTGAATTTATTTCTGGGTTCTCTATGTTTATTTTTTATTTTTATTTTTTAAATGCCCATGCATGTTTTATTAATAAAAACTAACAGTGTCAAGTTAAACAAGTCAAACAATGAAAGTCTTTTCATATTCCATAAAATATCGCAGAAAAGTTTGTGTTTCAATAAAAAGACTCATTTTAGAACAGGCAGCTAATTTTTAGAAGCCAGGGCCCAGGCTAATGTGGGCAGTTAATGGGTTTTGATGAAAAATTTTAAGGTGGAACTATTGCCTGCCTTAATTCCCTTTGTCTTTTTATATACAACAAAAAGAAAAGGAGAAAACCCCTAATTAATAAATGAATTGTCATAATTTTGAGTTAAAAATTGTTAAAACATTTCCATAATTAAATTTCAATTTATAATAGATTACAGAAGATGTTATGAAACAAAAAACCAAAACATTGTTTGAGTACCGATGTCTTTAAATGATAGACTATGTAAGTATGTAAACAACTAACATAATAAAAGAGGTTTCAAATGCTGGCCCCTGTAAGAAAATCAGGCCAAATTTTACCCTAAGCAATAACCTATGTCCAAGTCTATCCCCAACGCCCAGCCGCACCAGTGTGGCAATAAGCTTTAACCAAACCAAACAAAAACAAACAAAAGCACTTTGCAATTTGTTGCTGCAAAATAGGGAGAGAAAAGAGTGTATAAACTTGATGGAATCACAACAGTCAATATAATTTAAGGGAGAATAAAGTCAGTAAGGCTGATGGTGTTTATTGTTTAGAAAGTCGAATTCTGCTGTTTGCTTGGGGCTCTTGGACACCGTACCACTGAACAAATGGACAACTCTGCAGTCTCACTCTCTGCCAGCATGGGTGCTGTTCAGACTCACGGCAAATAAACGGCATTCGGTGCTCACCATCCACAACAGGAGGGCGTTTTATTTTCATGTATGAGGATGAAATACAATTTCTTCAGCAAACTCAGCAAAAACTGTTAAGGGGCAAAAATTAAGTCTGCACTTAAAGAAAAACAGAAAATGAAAAAACACAAAATCCTGAAAAGTAAATAAACGCCCCTCATCAGCACACTGGTATCAAAACACACATCCACAGTACGTCTTACTCCTACGGGAAACAATCCTTGCTTATCGGAGGTGCATATCTAAATTCAAGGGCTTACCATTATCTTCTTAGGAGTAGGACAAACGGAAACAGAAAACCCACATTAAAAAATAGTTTCTTTTCCCTAAACGTTTTCTTGAAGCTGAATGTGAAGTGGAGAGGACGTCAGTCGTCCTCATTGTTCTCGTTGAAGTCGTCGTCCTCGTCATCCTCCCGGACGCAGGACACTGGGGTCTCCACCCTGGAGCCACTGTACTGAGGTTGGAGCTTGTGGCCAGCATCCCATCCGCACCGTTGGTCAGGTCAGTGGCAGAGAGTTTCGTGCCGTTAGACGTGGAACGTGCCGTCGTGATGAACACGCCTCCAACAGTTAGTTCCCTGAGCTATTTCTGTCAGGTACAGCTCCAGGGCCTCTGGGACCAGACTTCTGGCCATTTTAAGGTCTTCGGCAGAGCAGCTTCCAGACTCCAGCCCACAAGCCGTGCTCATCCGCTTCAGCACTTCTATGTCATCGTATATTTCAGATGTGTTGTCAAATGTAAACAGATACTCGAATTTGTCGTTGGAGATGTTGCAGTCGATGACGGTCTTCTTGCTGGGTTAACGATGATGAAGGGCAGGTGGATGAGCGAGCTGAGCGTCCTTGGCCAGCTGGCCTGCTGCTCCTCTTGCTGGTTTCTCTCTTCACCAGATTCATGAAGGCAATTTGCTGTCGAATAAAAAAAACCTGAAATTGAGATTTTCTGTTTTATTCTGTCAAGTCTCCTCCGTCTTTCCACCTCTAAGTTCTGACATTCCTGAGTCGAGTTGGTGGGCAGACCAACCCACTTGATCTCCTTTTTCTCCTTGGAGATGATGTTCATGGCCATCAGCACGTTTAAGGCATTGTAGACGCGCCGTCGATGTTCTTCTCGTCATAAGCTGACTCACTTGGTAAGATCTGGTTGCCGGCAGCACTGAACTCTGCGACCAGCTCTTCCGCCACTTCGTGGTAGCAAGTGGTCCCTTTCCACTGCACCTTGTCTCAGACCTTCATGGAGAAATGCCACAGGCCTTGCTTGCCATTCTTTTCTCCTTTCCTCTTGCGCTTCCCGGCAGACCAACCACGGCTGGTTCTGAGAGGTAAAGTGAATGCTGGCGGTGTGTGGCCTACTACCACGAGGGTATTTGACGCTGCCGGTTTCTAAGGTGTACCGGTTACCACTTGCTGGGCAATGTTGTCATTGAACTGTACAAAGATTTTCGACAAGAGCTGCTTCCCGAGCGGGTTGACAATGGAGGGGTGAACTGTCACAAGGGACACTAACGCCTTTTCCCGGACTAAGGTTCTGGTCTATGAAGACCTTGAGTTCTCCGTTGGCTTCAATTAGACCGGCAACTTTTGCCATGTTACCAGATCTGGGAAATCAATGCTGTAAACGATCACCCTCCCGGAGAAGAAAAATAATGTTTCTGGGCGCAGCCCCTGCGTCCCGGAGCAACGTGCAGACCCGCGGGACCAAGCCAGACCCCGGGGGCGCCGGCCCAGCTGACAGGTAACTCTAACAAGTGGGCTTCCGGGATCCGAGTCGCGCGCCTGTCACTAGGCCTCCGGCTGCCTCTGCACGCCTGCCCGCGCGCGCTGCAACCGGGTACCCGCAGGCCGCCGTGGGGCGGCCTCTCCTCCCCCACCCTCCGCGCTCCGGCCAACCCTGGCCCTGGCCAACCCTGGCCCTGGCCTCTACCCCCAGTCCGGCGCGGGCGCGGGCGTTGCTGTCAGCCGGAAGGGCCCAGGCCGGGACCCCGGCCCCACGGTCACCTGGGGAGCCCCCACCGGCGCTGAGCGCGCGGCGTCGGAAAGGGCGCAAGTCTGGGCCGCGCGGCGCCTACATGCGGCGGGGGCGCGGGATGGGGTGGCCGGGGTTCCAGGCCCGCGCCCCTTGCACCCGTCCGCGCCCTTGGGCCCCGCCCACGGCATACCCTAACCGCCGCACCTGGCTGCCGGACCCGGCCGCGTGGGCGGGGGAAGGGGCGGCGCTGAGAGGCGCAGGCAGGGGCCAGGCCGGGCTGTCCAGGTGGTCCCGGCCGTGGAGAGGTCCATCTGGGCGCAGGGACCTCTATGTTTATTTTTTTTTTTTGCCAGTACCATGCTGTTTTGGCTACTATAACTTTATAGAACATTTTGAAGTCTGGTAGTGGGATGCTTCCAACTTTGTTCTTTTTACTTAAGAATGCTTTGGCTGTTATGGGTCTTTTTTGGCTCCGTATTAGTTTTCGGATTATTGCTTCTATTTCTGTGAGGAATATTACTGATACTTTGCTAGGGATTGCATTGAATCTGTAGAACACTTTGAGTAATATGAACATTTAACAATATTGATTCTTCCAATATGTAAACATGGAATATCTTTTCCCTTTTTTGTGTGTCCCCTTCAATTTCTTTCATTGGTGTTTTATAGTTTTCATTCCAGAGATTTTTCACCTCTTTGATTGGGTTGATTCATACTTCTTTTTCATAGCTATTGTACATTCTTGGTTTTCTGTTTCAGATTGTTCACTGTTGGCATATAGGAAGGCTATTGATTTTTTTGTGTGTTGATTTTTTATCTTGCAGTTTCGCTAAATTTGTTTATCTGTTATGAGAGATTTTTGATTGAGTCTTTAGGTTTGTCCATATATAAGATAATATAATCTTCAATCAAGAATAATTTGACTTTATTATTTCCAGTTTATATGCCCTTTATGTCTTTTTCTTATCCAATTGCTCTGGCTAGGACTTACAGTACTATGTTGAAAAAAAGTAGTGAAAGTGGGCATTCTTGGTTTGTTCTGGATCTCAGGTTTTCCCAGTTCAGTATGATACTAAACTAATTGCACCTGGTAAGAGAAGGTCTACCGTGGTTGTGGCCAGTTGAAACAGGACTGATTTGGTTGGAACTGGCCATAATCAGTCTGAACTGGCGTAAACCAATTGTAGCCAGACAAAGCTGGATAAAACTGGTTGAGGCCAGCCATAGCCAGTGTAAAGTGGCTGTGGCAGTAATAACTGGTCTAAACCAGTTGTGACCAGGTGTAATTGGTCTAAGCCTATCAGAACCAGCCATAATCTGGCAGAACTGGTATGAACTGGTTGAGGCTGGCCCAAACCAGCCAAAACCAATTACAGATGGTCAGAACCAGTCTAAACTGGTTGTGGCCTGTCATAGCTATGCAAAACTAGTTTTGGCCAGTTGAAAACTGACTTAAACTTATGGCAACTGGTCATATTCAGTCTAAAGGGCATTCAAATGGAAAATAAGAAAGTCAAATCATCTTTGAAGATGATGTGATATTCTGTATGGAAAAACCTTAAGACTTCACCAGAAAACTCTTATAACAGATAAGCAGCTCAGTAAAGTTGCAGGACACAAGATCAACATACAAAATCAATAGCCTTGTTATATGCCAACAGTGAACAACCTGAAAAACCCGGGAAGTGTGCTAATGTACAATAGCTACAAAAAAATAGTAGGAAAAACAACTGAAGAAGTGAAAGATCTCTGGAATGAAAACTATTAAATACCAATGAATGAAATTGAAGAGGACACACACAAAAGGGAAAGATATTCCATGTTTGTAGATTGGAAGGATTGAGGGGACACCAAGAATGGGGACATGGTGGAGAAACAAACAAGACAGCCCAAAGGCAAAATTTGCTGGCTGTGCATTTTTGCTACAAGCTGTCTTCAGAGATGTAGACACGGAGCTGGCGAGAGTTGAGGGGATATAGAAGGAAATTGGTGAGAATGACAGATATAATTCATCTGGAAAATAAATGCCTGGGGTATTTTCTGAAAGGCATGCAGGTGAGAAATATGTGACTAAGAGATGGCTTGTTCCAGCAAGTACCCTATGGTGTCTGGCTGTGCCCTGAAGTCAAAAGCAGAGTTATTTGATCATATGACATCTGTGGGGTGATGGCAACTGTTAGCTTTAAGTAGACAGAGAATCTGTGCTGGGGCAGGTGTGTTTGTGCATGGAGGGCAGATGAGGATTGAGAGAGAGGAGTTGTGTATAATAAGTCCTAAAGGAGAGCGAATGCAGCTAAACAACTCAATAACTCTGTCCTAGTTTCAGCTCCATCAGTGCAAGGGCAAAGCATCGAAATTAGCCTTCAGTACAGTTTGTTGCTATCTAAATTCCAGGTTTTTTTTTTGTTTTTTTGTTTTTTTGTTTTTTGTCAAGTTAGTCCATTTGCATGCAAAGTTGCTAGTTCTAATCTACTCTGATAATGACTTGGGTAAGCAGGTTGAAAATGTCTTACTCCTCCCTAAAGGCTCACTATGTAGAAAGGAAGGAGAGTAAAGCAACCTTTTCATAATTAAACAAGGAAGAAAATTACATCACGTTTTTATACTTTTCATTTTTCTTTACCTCTCACAACTTTGGATGCTGAACTAGGGTTGGCAGGAACATGGACTGGAGAAGATGCGTGACATGTTTCTTGGAATTCAAACTTCTCTTTATCACGATGCCTTAGTAATGCTGCCCAGCCAATTTCTGCATTAAACAAACACAAATTGAAGGAGAGGAACATTATTTAATCTCCCCATGGCCAACGTCCATTAATAACCTAGATTTTCCTGAACCTAAATCTTTTATACAGCTAATTCATCATCTTCCTTTTTTTAAAAAAATGGATTCTTCTCTAAGATTTATTCTCAAAGATACTTAATTCTTTCAACTAAATGATGAGATCGTGAGGTATGACATGGCTGAAATTTTATATTCTCCTTGTAAGAATTGAACACCACTCTTTTCAATTCCAATGCATTTCGTTTAGTTCTGTTCTCTGCTGTCCCATTTTCCCTCTTGTTTCATTCTAGAAATCACCAGAGTCAGATCTTGAACTTAATACCCACTTTGAATGCCTAGATCAAGACTCCATTTTGATGGTCTGGGTTAAAACTCTGTAAGTGCTTAATTCCTTTAACTATCCCATTATCAACCTCTTCCCCCATCCCTTTCAGACACTAAACATAGAATAAATGGGATGCATTTACTTAAAAGGCCAGGAACTTTGTGAATGGCCAGCCAGCGTTGGGGCATCACCAGAAGGAATTAATAGAAAGGAAAGCCAGCCCAAGGGGAAATTTTAAATAGGTGAAGTTTATTTAAATTCACTTAATCTCTTTTCCTCAACACCTTTCTTTCTTCTTATGGCTCCTTAATTAACTTCCCCCTTTCTCTTTTCTAGCCCCACAGAGTGTTCGTGCTACTTTCTGGCTATCCTAGACTATGTATATATATCTGCCTTGTACAGCACCACCATGGTTGCCTGACCCCTCTTTCTTATTCAGATATATATCATCACAGACCTTGCTCTCTAGTGTCCTAAGTAAACCCTAGTTAACTGATAAGCTCAACTGTGCCGGAGAAGGTTAATATGGTGTTTTCTCCTTCAGATTTTGAATTTCAAAAGGAGACTTCAGAAGTTATTTAACCCAAAGGAATGCATATCTTTTGGTGGAATTCTAGGCGCCTTGGTAGACAATTTTTGAGATGAGTGGCCCTATTGCTCAGATGCCACCATGTATGTCATTTTCTATGTCGTCTCTAATTAAATTGAGTTCTGCCTCCGGGACTGTAATGGAGAAATTTTAGATAGGTATGCTTTCTAAGTGAATTACTGACTTTATTCATTTATGCAAATCACACCATTTGTTCATTTAATAGAGATTTACTGAGCATCTACTGTATTGCAAGTTGTGAGAGGTGCCTTGGATATACCTGATGCATAAGACAGTATGGCAGTAGTAAAATCTGAACAACCAGAGTTCACTTCCTGGCTTCCTCTAGGGAAGGAATAGTTGCCAAACCTGTCCCATTCATCATTAAAAAAAAAAAAAAAAAAAAAAAAAAAAAAAAAAAAAAAAAAGATGAAGAATATGTATCACACACTTGAACTTAATCTATGCAGTTCACTTACTGTGGTTCACGAAGAAAGGGTTTGGAAAAACAAGATAAATACTTCAGTCAGGGCACGCTGGCTGCTGAAGCATATTTAAAAATCAAATTACCATTTTAATGGTATGCATCGTTTCCATATCAAATGATGACATTATTGGCAAAGACTAGAAGGTGACACAATTTTGAGTGCTTAAACTGTCCCAACAATAGATGAAGCTATCTTCAAAGGACTACAAAGCCACTCCACCATCTGGCACCCTCTCTCTGCATCCTGGTGTGGATGGGGAAAAATAACGCTTCCAAGTGGTGAAATGAAATGAAATTGGCTTGCCCTGAGGATGCACATTGAGGAGGGCCTCTTCGGCCATCTGACATTCTTCTTACTGTAACTGCATAAAGGGATGGCTTCCCAAGCAACAATCTTATAAACAAACTATTTTTTATTATTACAAGTAGACAGGTTTACTACAGGTTTATTGTAGAAAGCACAGCAGAACACAAAGCAAAAAAAAAGAAGTCATTTATAAAACGTGGAAATAGCTAATATTGATATTTCAGTGTATATCCTTCCAGTCTTTAAAATTTCCTGTGTGCATTCGTGTGTGTGTGTTTATGTGTGTATGTGTGTGTTTTCAAAGCAAAAATGAAATCAAACTGTATTATTTTCCATTTAACACAGGCTGACTTCATAAGCATGTGGCCTGTGCTTGGTTTAATGATCTACTGTTGCCATCATGAAATACTTAATTTTATCTTTGAACCTGTGTGTTGTAAGTGAAGTCCGATGGGAGAGGAGGAGATGCATGCAATATGGGTGGCTCCTGTTCTTGATGCCTCATTTGCATATAGTGTTCACAGTGCTCCATAAGCACAGAATTCCGATGGGTCCACAATGCAAGGGACTTTGTGAGACTGAAAGCAAGCATGAGGTAAGCATGTTATATCTATAACTGAATGCTCACCATCCTGAGGGACTGTGCTTTCCGCTTGAACCACAGCTAGCTTCTAATGCAGAGAGAAGACAATGAACGTTTTAAGAAACATGAAGGACCAAGAAAACTTATCATATCCTTTCTTACACAGGTTACCTCCCTGTATTAGCCAAGCACTTGAAATGATGACATAGAAGGAAAAAGTAAGCAACCTGTAATTCCTTTCCTCTCAGTTCTTCCTTACTCATCAGTAAACCAAAGGTAGAGAGTGCTGGTAGACTGGGGGTACATCAAGAAGTGAAATAAAAACAGTTGAGTTTACTTTGTGAACTCATTTCCATGTTCTGGCAAGAGAGAAATACATATGTATATGAAAACTCAAAGTAGAAATTGTATAATTTTGGTGATTCTAAACAAGAAATGGTTTTATTCGCATTTTGAACTTGTACCACATGATAGAAAGATGAATGGTTCAATTCATGCTAATAAATTTTTAAATTTTATTTACTTAACAACATTAAATAGTAAATTAAGAATTTCATGTCAAGTCAAATGAGAGACCACAGAAGAAAGGAAAGATACTTTTTTTTGTTTAGGGCCCCTCATTTTCATTTTCCACTGGGCCCTGTGAACTATATAGCCAACCTTGACTGAATGATGCATTGTGATCATTTTTTTCAAATCATTAAATATGATTTATTTTATTTTATTAGATGTTTTAATAGACTTTATTTTTAGAGAAATTTTAGGTTTACAGCAAAACTGAATGCAAGATACAGTTCCAACGTATGTCTTGTCCTCACATACACACAGCCTCCCCGTTATCAATATCCCCAACTAGAGTGGTAAATTTGCTATAATTGATAAACCTATATTGACATGTCATTGTCACTCAATGTCCACAGTTTACATTAGAGTTCATTGTTAGTGTTGTACATTCTATGGGTTTGAATGAATTTATAATGACACATATCCAGCATTATAGTATCTTACAGAATAGTTTCACTGCCCTAAAAATCTTCTGTGCTCCATAAACATGATTTTAAAAGATTATTACTAACATCTGTATAGTAAATGGCTTCAATTGATGAATTTACTTAACTTGTTTTCTATAACTTTTTGGACATTTAGAAGATTTACCATGTGTTTCAATTAGTTGTTTATTATGGTATGATGAAAATCTCTGTATGCCAATCCTTACATACATCTATGGCTGTTTCCTTAAGGAAATTCCAATAAGTAGAATTGCTAAGTCAAATGATATGTACATTTATAAGCATTTTGAGATATAGTGACACAGTTATCCTGGGAAAGTTGGTAACAATGTCCAATTTCTACCTTAATACAGCAACCACATTCAGTACTTCATCTATCCCTTCAATTACTGTTTGTGTCCATGCATTCAGTCTTTGGTGTTTTTCACCCACATATTCTTTCATCAGTAATCCCTACTCTGTGTCAGGTACTGTATCAGGAAGGTACTGGAGCAAATGATGAAGACCTGACTTTATGGAACTGACTTGACTTTATGGAACTGACAGTCGAGTGGGAAAGTTCAGACTGAACCCCACAAATACCTATGTATTTACAAACTGCAATGAGTTCTGTGAAGGAAAGGCTAGAGTGCTTTTAGAGCATTGAGTTGGCATCTTCACTTGGTTGGAGTGTCAAGAATGTTTCCCCTGAAGAGGTCATAGCTAGGTGAGACTTGAAGGAAAAGTTGAAATTAAGTTGGTAAAGGAAAGGAGAAGGAGAATGGAAGCGTCACAGACAGATGACCAGCCTGACCAAAGGCCTGTGGCAGGAGGGGTGAAGTCATGGAAGCGAAAGTCCAGTGTGGTTGGAGCACAGAGAGCAGAGGGGAAAGTTGAGAGAGACAAAGCTGGAGGCACGGATTAGACCAGAGGCCCACAAACTGTGGCCACCAGGTTAGATCCAGCTTGCTGTCTATTTTTATAAATAAAGTTTCATTTGAATACAGGCATGCTCATTTGTTTCTGTATTGTCTATGACTGCTTTTGAGTTACAATGGCAGAGGTAAGTAGTTCCAAGAGAGACTGCGTGACCCCAAAAGGCTGCAATATTTACTGTTATGCCCTTTATGGAAAAAGCTTGCCTACTGCTAGACAAGACCATGCAAGGTCTTGAAGTCTGTAGAGAGGTTTCATTCTTTACCCCGGAACAGTGGGAAGTGATTAAAAGATTGAAAGATATAAGTAGCATGTGATTTGTATTTTGGAATGGACTGGAAGGTGCAGAGGAAAATGCAGGGAGACCAGTGAAGACTGTCACACTATTCCAGGCGGGAGCCAATGGACCCTTGCAAGAGGGTAGTGGCTTTAGAGATGGAAATTGAAAGACATTTGAGAAGCAAAACCAAGAGGATATAACATGATGGGAGAGGGAGAGAGTTATCAAAAATTACCCCTAGGTTTCTGTTTAGTACAATTGCACGAACCATGGTGCTCTTTACAGAAATAAGGAAGACTGGAAAAGGACCCATTGAGAGTGCCCAGGGAGATATTAATGAGTTCAGTGTGAGGTACCTTTGAGATAGCCAAGAGGATTTTGAACAGGCAATTGGATAAAGGTTTCTACAGCTCAGAAAAGTAGTGAATACTCCCCATTGTAATTTGGCCAAAAACATACTTAGTATCTCATTATATATTTTCTACTGGGTTTATATTTGCCACTGAATTTTTAATACAAAGAACATTTATTTAGTGTCTATGATGTGCTAAGCACTTGTGAGTTACTGCAAGAGAATGCAAATACAAATAAAATAGGCTTTCTATTCTCAAGATCACACAATCTACAATATAAAGCAGTCACTAATGAATGGTATTAGAGTTGAGACCAAAAATGCTATGGGAGCAAAAACCAAAAATAAAACCAAAATGATGTGGGAAGTGCAGTTATTCTGTCAGGGGGGAGAAATCCACAAAGGAGGTGGTACTGGAGAAAGGATAAATGGGGTTTCAGATGGTAAAGAGGGGGTGAGGTCAATATATACAGGGGCAAAGGGAATGGGGTTTCAGATGGTAAAGAGGGGTGAGATCAATGTATACCGGGGCAAAAGGAATAGCATGAGCTGGAGAGTGGAGCTGAGAAAGGTTATCAGTTACTGGTGGGCAGTTCTTCTGAAATAAAAGAAATTTGTGGTTTTTCTATTCTTACTAAACCCAGGAGTACCTGCCTGAGCTTAGAACAATACTTGGCACCCTAATTCTGCTTTGGTCTAATCTTCATGTCTGGTGAGCATATGGTGCTTTGCCACCTATATTGCAGATATGAGATCTTATCTGACTGATTCCTTACTCCCATAGTGAAATAATTAATTGTTTTATCCTTTGCACTCTCATATTGCTTTATCTTTTATGCTTAAATTGCTCTTGTCACACACTATTGGGGTTAAATATAGATGCATTTCTCTATCTACCAGGACACGAACTTATTAAGGGTTGCTATTCTGTCTTCTACATCTTTGGACCCTCAGTGCCTAGAACAGTGCAAAGTAATAGCAACAACAATGGCAAACATCCGCTGAATGAAATTAAATGGAAGCCAGAAACTTCTGGCTCTAGTGTTGGTGTTTGAGTGATCTAATGAAAAGTCCCGGGCTACATGCTGGTGAGGACTGGGAGCAAGAGAAGAAATTGAATTTGAATAATTGAATTTTAAGAAGCAGGCATATGCTTCTGCTGTAACCTCACCACACCAGACAGCATAGCCCAGATGCAAATCAAAATGCATTATGTATTTAATGTGTCTCATGGGGTTGGCATCCGAGATAATAGGAAGAGAAGGCAGGGATTATAATCAAACTAGTAACATCTAAAGACATTTAGCTAGTGGGGAAAGGTCAGGGCGTATCTTTGGATATTTAGTCAATCTTGTGCTAGAGAAGAGTGGATATGATTGAGGGATGTGTGTGTTGGGGGGGATGTGGGTGTGTTTGTGTGTGCTGTAGATAATTTAGAGACAGAAGAAATGAAGTGGAAAAATCAGGATCTCTGGGGCAGGTGTTTCTTGGAGTTTTGAGAGTTGGATATCAGTTCTGATTGTTGGTACTAATGTATGGTGCTTGAATTTGAGAATAATAAAAATACTTTGCCCCTGGGGAAACAATGTGTTGTTTCTCAGTTTCTCCTGAAGTTAGGGCAAGAGAAAATGAGATTTTGTGGAACCAAGAAGAAATTAAGTTATGAGGAAGAGGGAAGATATGTAACACCTGCCATATGCCAAACACTTTGTCTTCTTAAATATACCTCCAACACAGTTATAAGTGAGGTATCAGTATCTATGTTTTGAGTGAGAGAAAATGGAGGACCAGAGAGGTTGAATAACATCCTTAATATCACACAGTTGAGAAGAGGCAGGGCTGGGGTTCAGACTCACGTTTGATTAATTACAAAGCCCCTGATTTCATCACCACCTTCTCTTATCTTCCTAGATTCTGAAATCTGAAAAGTGGCTACAAAACTTTTGTGTGATACCCTCCTACACAGACATGTGAGGGGTGGCAATATAGGTGTTGTCGTGGTAGGGACTCATTGTTATTGAGGGGCAGGTAGATAGATAGCCTCAATGAGCTCTGAGTGCCTCATTTAGATCTACAGTATCCTTGTGAGTAAGCCCTACATTCCCTTGTGATGCTGTTGTACTAGAAAAGTTGTGATTTTCATCTAAAGGTCTTAGAACTGCCTTCTAGATTCCAAACAGAGAGACAGAAAAGAGAGGATAAAAGGAAGTTGAGAATTCCCAGGACACTAAAGGCTGACAAAACTCTAGTTATTGTACATTGCAAACTACCTTCATGATCATTTAATGCAGTGCTTTCACTTTACAGATAAAGACACTAAAGCTGGGGACTGACTCCAGAAAATTTACTTCGAAATGTCAAATATACCCCTGTGGTCTTGCTACAGTCCCTTTCAGCACGTCTTCACCTCTCCGGACATTTCCACTCCCCAGGAGCACATGACCCTTATCATTTTTTATAGGGCCTTTCCCCCAGAGAGTTCTCAAATTCAGGACTTGGTAAGGTCTGAACATATTACCCTTATTGGATTTTCTGTATTTAAGAAATCTAAATGTCCCTCATTTAAAAAATATATATTCTCATAAAAATTTTAGAACATAAAATTAATATAAGAATATCGTTTGATATTCTTTCATCCAGACACAACCATTCTTAATAGTTTAGTAACAGTTTCCTTCCAGTCTTTTTTGCTTTTCAAATGTATCCTTGTTTCCATGTTGCATTAGGAAGCAATTTGAATAGGGGAGTTCAAAACTAAATTTCAGGCATGTGGGACTGATGTTTGGCTCTGTGAATGCGCACACACACATACACACACTCACACACACACTATACACACACACACATATATACACACATATACACACACACACACATATATATATAGTGGCCCCAGAGTGGTGTAAGCTGGCACCAATGTTAGTGGGCCCAGACAGGCCTATATATATACACACACACACGCACACACATATGTGTATATATATGTGTGTATATGTATGTGTGTGTATATATATACATATATAGAGAGAGAGAGTGTGTGTGTGTATGTGTGTGAGTATGTGTGTGTGTAGGGGTAGAAAAGACTGGAGAGTTGGGTTTGGGGGGATTGTAGTAAACCCAACCTAGCATCTTTGAAATCCATGGCATGAGTGACTGCCACAACTCTCTCAAACCTGGGGCTGAGTGCTTTCCTTGGCAAAGGGGTGCCNTATACACACATATACACACACACACACATATATATATAGTGGCCCCAGAGTGGTGTAAGCTGGCACCAATGTTAGTGGGCCCAGACAGGCCTATATATATACACACACACACGCACACACATATGTGTATATATATGTGTGTATATGTATGTGTGTGTATATATATACATATATAGAGAGAGAGAGTGTGTGTGTGTATGTGTGTGAGTATGTGTGTGTGTAGGGGTAGAAAAGACTGGAGAGTTGGGTTTGGGGGGATTGTAGTAAACCCAACCTAGCATCTTTGAAATCCATGGCATGAGTGACTGCCACAACTCTCTCAAACCTGGGGCTGAGTGCTTTCCTTGGCAAAGGGGTGCCCAACGGCACCCCTTTGCCAAACAGTATAATTCATGTCCTTTGGGTGTCATTCAAATGGGGACCACAACATGATCAAATGGTGGCTGGATAACCACAATGTCTGCTCCTGCCATCTCTGGTCATGAAAAACTGCTTGGAAAAGAAGAAGCAAGAAACAGAATTTTAAAAAAATCATCCAAAAGGAGTCAGACGCCTTTGGGAACTCATCAATGCCATCTTGTCACCCGTCAGAGGCAGAGCAATTGAGAGATCAAGAGCTGAGTTATCTGCTTTCTCAGTCCAGAAAGAAGAAAACTGGCTCCGTCAGGGCCAACCGAAGGAACATGCTTCCAGGATCACACAGAGTGCCTCAGCATTTCTCGCTGTCTCCACTGTGTTTTTCCGTTGACAATTCTGAAACCACGCCACAGCAACCAGCTGTCTCTGTCAACCCCAGCGTTTTCCTGTCTCTCACACTTTCCCTTGCTTTCCATCACACAAAAGAGTTCTGTTAACTAGAAGCCTTTGCAGTGTGGCTGTGAGGTCGTGGTGGTAAGAACCTCTGTTGCCCAAAGCTGCCGGTGGCTGTCTGGGGCTCCAGACATTTTTAAGATCAAAATCAGGAGGAAAAAATATCAAACCACTTTTTGAAGCTACTGCTCCAGCGTTCTTTGGAGTGCCCAGTCTCCTCCCTATGCACAGCCCCAGGCACTGTCTGACCCAGCCTTTTATGCACTTACACTCCAGAACATTTCCAAAAATACACATCCACTTTAACAAAAAGTCATCTGAGCCAGTGTTCCCTTAGTGGAAGGAGGCTCTGTTTATGCTCTAAGTCCTCTTGCTTCCAGGAGACGAAGATGGGAGGGACATGAAACCCCCAGTTGAGTAGGCAACAGCCTTATGCTTGTTAGTCCTCTCATATCCCCACCAGGTGGAATGGCTCCTACTAGGCAGAATGGCTTTCTCTGAGTAAAATGGCTCCCTCTGGGTAGAACAATTCCCCTTGACTAGAAGGATTCCCCTTAAGTAGAATAGTTTCCTACCCCCACACCCCCCTGGGTAGAATGGCTCACCCTTGGTAGAATGGTTCCACCTGGGTAGAATGGCTTCCCCTGGGTAAAATGGCTCCCTCTGGCTGAGCTTCTCCTGCCTCAGGACTCCTATGGCCATAGACGGCAAGGAGGAGCCCAAAACCTCTAGGTGACAAGTGGGTAACAATTCTAGTACTTCCACTCACTGGTTGGTGTGACCTTGGACACATCTTAACATTTTTGACCTTTGGTCAGTTTTCTTACCTACAAATTGAGACAAATAATACTTCTCTACTGGATTTGTAAGAATTAAGGTAGCAACATATGCTTAAAGCCTAATACAGTGAGCACATGGTCAATTTGTGGATACAATAGCTGGTATTACTATGTCTAAGTTATTACTATGTCTTTCCATATCTGGATCTCCCTCCTAGTTAGGGTCTCCATATGACTCATCCAGCTTTTTATGTGAGGGAATCGATGTACTTAGACACATAAAGAATAGAAACATCCAATGAGGTAAAAGTCTGACCCCTAGGAGTTGCCCTGCCCCACGAGCCAGACATAATCCTGCTACTGGGCACAGAAGAAGATGACCCAAGGCTAAGGGCCCTTAGAAGGACATCATGCCTCCAAAGATTCTTCCTCAGTCTGACTGACTGATGCCAGAATTCCCACCACAACACATTCTTTTCTATGATCTCTGTTAAAGAAATAATTCCCCAGAGGGCTTACACATTATCAGATATTTGTCCTTGTTTGTGACTGGGAAGGATGTTGACAGAAAAAAAAAATCTGTGGCTGTTTGAAAGTCAAGGAGTCATGGAGTCATAGTCAGACCTGGGAGGAACTTTCTTTGAGATCATCCTATGGTTGTTTGTATGTTTGTTTTTGTTTTTGTTTTGACAAGGAATAATCTGAAGCCCAGAGGCTTTTAAAGTTGTAGCAAAGGTGCTGTGCAGTGTGAGAAAAGACACATGAAGCAGAAATCTGGGAATCTGGAAGACCAACCTTACTGAATTTTATTTATTTATTTTTTTTTGAGACGGAGTCTAGCTCTGTCGCCCAGGCTGGAGTGCAGTGGCCAGATCTCAGCTCACTGCAAGCTCCACCTCCCGGGTTTACGCCATTCTCCTGCCTCAGCCTCCCGAGTAGCTGGGACTACAGGCGCCCGCCACCTCGCCCGGTTAGTTTTTTGTAGAGACGGGGTTTCACCGTGTTAGCCAGGATGGTCTCGATCTCCTGACCTTGTGATCCGCCCGTCTCGGCCTCCCAAAGTGCTGGGATTACAGGCTTGAGCCACCACGCCCGGCCTACTGAATTTTAGAGATGCGCCTCCAGGCCATCCATATCCACGTTCTCTCCCCCAGTTTTAGAATGAGTTTTTAGAACAACTTTAACTCTGTGGAATTGTGAAAAAATTCAAATGTCAACAGTATAAGTGGAGTTTATATTGTATATAGTAAAATAAAATTTAAGGCTTATGTTAGGAATGTTCTTAGGTAATTTTAACATAGGTAAGTTTTGATTCCTCAGTTTACTAATGGAGTTCCAGGGCAGAGTCTGTTTCTCTCATATCCAGGGCCCTTGTCCACACCTGACTGTCCTGGTGTGTCTGGCATGGAACACAGCCAGAGGTGGCCTTGACTGCAAGTTGTTTGTCAGAATGACAGCTTTTTCTGCTAAATGCTCCCTCCCTCTCATGCATGTTGGCACCAAAAATGCCAGAAAATGAAAATTGCAATAAATAAAGGACACTTGCCTCTCCGCTTCAGCATCAGATTAGAGTTCTCCAGCACACTCTCCTTTCCTTTTCTCTTCCATGGAAAGGGGAAATTGGAGGAAATTTTCTGTGGGAAATTGGAGAGTAACCTGATTAGGTCAGACTAAATGGGGAAGTTTTCTAAATGGTCTTTTGAAGTTAGCCTTCTGCCTGTCTCCATTCCCTAACTGCTCCACGTCTAACACATAGAGGAACGAGGCACATATACTTGGAAAATTCACTAGGAACTGGCTAAAGGAATTACCAAGAGAGAGAAGTCATGAATTCGCCAGTATACACTGAGCACTTGCCATGTGCCTGGAGCTCTGCTAGTCAACAGGTGAGGTGCAAATATGGCTGTTCTGTAGTGTGCAGTGATGGTGAGAAGGGAGTTAGAGATTTAAAAAGAAGATTATTTGAATATTTGGTCGCTTTATGGTGTTCTATGTGTCATCAAGGCTTTGCTCATTCTTTTAATTCTTTTTTAAAATTTTGTCTGACTGTGTTATTTCAAAAGGCCTATCTTCAAGTTCTAAGATTCTTTCATCTGCTTGATCCAGTCTATTGAAGCTTTTGGATGTATTACATTTTATATTTTATTTAATGAATTCTTCAGTTCCAGAATTTCTATTTGGTTCTTTTTTATGATATCTGTCTTTTTTGGCAGATTTCTCATTCATAGTCTGAATAATTTTTTTTCTGAATTCTTTGTATTGTTTTGCAGAATTCTCTTATATCTCACTGAGCTTCTTTAGCATCAATAAATTGAATTCCTTCTTTTCAGGATTTTGTGTATTTCATTTTAATTGGTATCTGTTGCTGGAGAGCTAATTGTGTTCCTTTGAAGGTGTCACATTTCCTTATTTTTTCATGTTTCCTGCTCTTATACTGATATCTGTGCATCTGGTGTAACAGTCACTTCTGCCAGTTTTTTGAATTTGCTTTCATAGGAGAAGACTTTTTCCTGAGGATGAATCTATGGTGTTAGTTGAATAAAGCATTTGGCTTTGATTCTGAGTGTGTGCAGTAGTATAGTCTCTATATGATTTCTTTGGATGCAAACAGTGTCAGTGGTATCTGTAATTTTCTTGGTGGCTTAATGGAGGATGTGGAGAAGTCTTGCTGGGGACTGGAATGCCAGGTGAGCTAGTCCTTGGACTCCAGTGGTGGCAGTGGTGGGCCAAGCATGTTGGTCCTTGGGTTCCCAAGTGGTGTATGCTGGCACCAATGTTAGTGGGCCCAGGCAGGCTAATTCTTGGCCCTCCAGGTGGCTTACTTAGATGCCAGTAGTAGCAGCAGGGGGTCAGATTGGTGGATGGGTTCTCATGCCCCTGGGCAGATGGTGTGGTCTGGATGTTAGCAGTATCAGTGGCAGGATGGTCCTCTGGGTTCAAGTGGTCTGTACTGGTATTGGCAGTGGCTGCAATGAGCTGGACTGGGCAACCTCCAGGCCCACAAGAGGCATGTACAGGTAGTTGCCAGCTGTAATGGTAGCAGCCTGGTAGATAAGTCCAACTTCAGTCTCCCAGGAGAAGTACCAATAGTGGTGGATTGGGTTGGGCAATCTCCTCGTTCACAGACTGTGTGCTGTGATATGGGGCAGGGGGCAGCAAGGAGCGGGAGGACTTGTTTTCAGCACTCCTGATGGTGTGAACAGGCACTAGCCATGGTAAACAGGGGTGAAGCAATTCCCAGGACACCTGCAGAATACTTGGGTGGGAGCAGCAATGGCTGCACTGCCTCCCTGCCACCGGAGAGAGCGGTGCTGCCTTCAGTGATGGCAGCCTAGACTGGCATGTGGGGAGCTCACATGCTACTCATGCCTCAGCCCCGATGGCAAATGCACTTCAGTCACTGCTGCAGTAGTCTGTGCCTGGGTCTTGCCTTTGCCCTAGGAGCAGTAGCCCCGTGATCACTCACACTTAAGCCTGGCACCTAAGCCCTGGAGTTAGCAGCTTCTCTTTCACCATAGTCCCTGCACTACTGGGCCCCAAAAGAGTGCACAGTGTATTGGGGATGGGGCTCTAAAATGGTGCTTTGCTGTAGCTGCTTAAGTCTCAGGGAGGGTGTGGACCCAGAGCAAGCATCTTCCCTAGGGCAGTGTCATTGCACAATCTCCTGGAAATTTCCAATGTTAGTTTCAGGGCCTGTGAGGGTCAAAGGGCTCTCTTATGGCTAGGACTAAAGGAGTTCACAGTGGGAATATGGACTACTGAGTGTATCACTTACTCTTTCCCCTTATTAGGGAGTTTCTCTTGGCTCCAAGGCAATCTGGCTGACCAGGTTGCCACATTTCCTTCTCCTTCCTTGCTTTAGGTATTTCCTGTCACTTTTCTGTTGAATTCAGTGTTCTCTTAGATGATCTATTTGATATGTGATTACCTACTCTATTTTGGTTCTTCTTAGTGGAGAAGGCAAGTGTGAAATGTCTTTAATCAGCCATCTTGAAGACCCAGACCTCCAAGCAATCCTCAACAAAATACTAGCAAACAAAATTCAACAGCACATTAAAAAGATGTGATCAAGTAGATTTATACCAAGGAGGCAAGGATGACTTAAAACACACAAATCAATAAACATGATATATCACATCAATGGAATGAAGGACAAATACCATATGACTATCTCAATAGGTGTAGAAGAAGTACTTTACAGAATTCAATATTCTTTCATGATAAAAACTATCAACAAACTATGCATAGAAGGAACATGTTTCAAAATAATGAAGGGTGTATATGACAGACCCACAGCTAACATCATACTGAGGAAAAACTGAAAGCTTTTCCTTTAAAAACTGGAACAAGACAAGGGTGCCCAAATTCATCATTCCTATTCAGTATAATACTAGAGGTCCTAGCCAGAGCAATTAGACAAGCAAAAGACATAAAACGCATCAAAACTGGAAAAGAGGAAGTTGAATTTTCACTCTTTGCAGATGACATGATCTTATATTAAGAAAACCAAAATACTCTACAAAAAATTTCTATAGCTGATAAGCAAACTCAGTAAAGTTGCAGGGTAAAAAGTCAACATATGAAAATCAGTAGTGTTTCTAGATACCAATAAAAGAATAGCTGAAAAACAAATCAAGAAGGCAATCCCATTTATAATAGCAACAAAAATAAAAAATACCTAGGAATACATTTAACCAAGGAGGTAAAAGATCTTTGCAAGAAAAACTGCAAAGCACTGATGAAAGAAACTGAAGTGAACGTAAATAAATGGAAAGACATCCCATGGTTATGGATTCGAAGAACTGATATCATTAAAATGATCATATTGCCCAAAGCAATGTACAGACTCAACGCAATTTCTATCAAATACCAATGACATTTTTTCACAGAAACAGAAAAAGGAATCCTAAAATTCTTGTGGAATCAAAAAAGAGCCTCAATAGCCAAAACAGTACTGAGCAAAAAGAATAAATCACACTACCTGTAGCCTTGCAAAATATACTGCAAGGCTATAGTAACCAAAATAGCTTGGTATTTTTATAAAAATTGACACATAGACCAATGGAACTGAATAGAGCATCCAGAAAATAAATCCATATGTTTATGACCAACTTATTTTCAACAAAGTCCCCAAGAAGACACACTGAGAAATTGACACTCTGTTTAATAAATGACTGTAAGAAAATTGGATATCCATAAGCAGAAGAATGAAATTGGACCCCGTCTTTCACCATATATAAAAATATACTCAAGATAGGTGAAAGACTTAAATGCAAGACTCAAAGCTATAAAACTACCGGAAGAAATCATAGGTAAAACACTCCAAGACGTTGGTCTAGGCAAAGATTTTATGTCAAAACCTCAAAAACACAAACAACTGAAGCGAACATAGACAAATGGGACTATATCAAACTCAGAAACTTCTACACAGCAAGGAAACAATCAACAGAATGAAGAGAAAACCTGTTGAATGGGAGAAAATATTTTCAAACTATTCATCCAAGAAGGAACTCAAACAACTCAATCAACCCCCCCCAAAAAAAAATCCCATTAAAAGGTGGGCAAAGAACATAAATAGACAACAAGTACCTGAAAAAATCCTCAACATCACTATGCAACAGAGAAATTAAAATCAAAACCACAATGTGATATCATCCTACCCCAATTAGAATGGCTATCATTAAAAAGACAAAAAAATAACAGATGCTGGTGAGGATGTGGAAAAAAGAGAACTCTTATACATTTTTGTTGTTAATATGAATTAGTTCAATAACTGTGGAAAACAGTATGGAGATGCCTCAAAAAACTAAAAATAGAACTACCATATGATTCAGTAATCCCATTAGTGGAGAGCCACCCAAAAGAAAAGAAATCAATATATCAAAGGGATATATGTACTTACATGTTTATTGCAACACTATTCACAATAGCAAGGACATGGAATCAACCTAAGTGTCTGTCGGTGGACAAATGGGTAAGAAAAATGTGGCATATATACATAATAAAATGCTATTCACCCATAAAAAGAATGGAATCATGTCATTTGCAGCAACATGGATAGAACTAGAGGTCACTATGTTAAGTATATAGCCCAGGCACAGAAACACAAATTTTACATGTTCTCACTCATATGTAGGACCTAAAAAGCTCGATCATATGGAGATAGAGAATAGAATGGTAGATACAAGAGGCTGAGAAGGTTGTGAAGATAGGATGAAGAAACAGAGAAGGCTGGTGATTGGGTACAAACTTACAGTGAGATAGAAGAAAAAAGTTTCAATATTAAACAGTCAATTAGGGTGACTATAGTTAGCAACAACCTATTATGTATTTCAAGTAGCTAAAACACAATCATTACGCACTCTATGCATGTAAAAAACACATGTACTCCATAAATATGTAAAATATTATATATTAACAAAAGGAAAAAGCATGTTAAAAGATAAAAAATTAAAAGGGGATGAAAAGAGAAAGTAAAATAGCCCCTGGCTTTAGAGAACTTTTACAGTAGTAGGGGTGACATTTGAGTAGCCATGTGAGCGATCAATACAAGCAGACCAAAAGAAGAGTGTTGCAGACAAGCAGGAATGAGCCCCATACAGGCATAGTCAGAGGGCTTCTTATAAGAAGTGGGACGGGACTGCACAGCATGGACATTCGTTGAGTGCCTCCTCAGATCAATGAAAGCATGGATAGAATTAAGATGGTTGAAGAAAGAGGGAACGAGGGCAAATGTTGGGATGCCTGGATAGAGAGTCTTCTGCCTAAGGTCAGAATCATCCTGGGCCCTGATGGACAGTGATGAGGGATCTGGAGTCCTAGATTAAAGGGGTCAGCTACAAAGCAGTTAGAGAGGAAACCTGAGGGGGCTGAGTGTAAAGTTGCTTGAATTCCAGGTGGGGTAATTTAGACTTGACATGTTAGATAAGGGTGAAATGTGCCTGATTATTCAATAATTATTTATTACATGCTTACTTGGTGCCAGGACTCTTCTCTCCATTGGGATGAAAATGATTAGGAACGTCAGTGAGCCAGAAGGGAGGGTGTACCTCAGAGTGAGGGAAGTTTTATCTAAACGGCAGGCTGGGGAACCTCGAGGGATGTTTCTGAGGGTGAGGATCTGTACATGCCTGGTGACTACAGGAATAAAGAGGAAGAAGAAAAAATAAGAGATTATTTTTCTTCCAAAGAATGAATCAGCAGGACTTAGTGGTAGACTGCTAAACTTGTTAAAGACCAGGAAGGAGGAATCATGTGAAATGTGTCCTTCTCATTCTCATTTCCCTGAGCTGAGTAGCAATAACAACAAAACAACAACAACAACAACAATAACAACAACAACCAAAAAAAAACCAGCTAAAAGGTAGATGTTCCAAGCCACTGAACCTGTTATTTTCTGCTATGATAGCTCCCTGTACAGCAGTATCACCACACAGCATGACCCTGGGAAGCAGAGAGAAGAACTTGTAGGTGTTCACTTAGTGGTACCCACTGGAACCTGAGAAACCATTTAGAGGCTTATCATCCCCTGCCCTCATGAAAGCATGTGCTGCTGCAGCCCTACTTTTGTTTTCTAGGAGAACAAACAGAAAGGAAGAGGATGGACAAGAAATCAAGATTAAGTTGTTCTTCATTCATTCAACCGACGTTTATTAAGGGTCAGCTTTGCGCAAAGCATCAGCAACTGTATGTACCTAACAGCTAACGATCAAAGTCTCCAGGTGCTGCAAGATTCTGAAGACATGTGCAAATGCCTTGTGCTGTAACCCTATTTGTATCCCTAGTGCTTGATCTGTAGGAACATTTGATCTGGGCTTGATAAATGGACACACAGGTGAAGGAAGAAACAAATGAAAAGTGGCATCTATGAAGGCTGGAGGACTCAGGGACAACTCCTGGATGAGATGAGCTGAGATGAGGACACAGAGGGTAAGCAAGAGTTAAATGGACAGGATAAAAATTCTACAGGTACATTAGAGCCACAGAAACAGAGAGGTCAGGATAAATTTAGCCTTTGTAGGCAAAGTTGTCTGATGAATCATTGCCTGAATTGCTTATGTATGCTCATATTCGGCAAACGTGGTCTATGTCTTATCTGGTCTTCCTTACAAGTCCCCATATCCCTTAGTGGTGACAAAGAGACTAAAGTTTAATCTACCATGGTTTAAAGCATGGTTCATTCTGTTAATGTCAACATTCCTTGAAGGTAAAATCCCAAATTTGGGGATTACTCAGTCTCTCCTATTCTTTCCTCTTCTTTCTGAGATAATCCTTGGGTATATGGCAGGGTGGGAGTGAGGGACTCACTTGGCTCTAGGATGGGACAGTGAAGAAGTGTCAATGTTGTCTTTGGATTCTCTGTTGGCCTCCAGTGATGAAGCCAGTGGCTGGTGTCACCCCCTGGGTTTGATCAAGGGCAGTAGTCCTTTCTAGCTGACTTCCCTGGCCTGCCTGGTAGACCTCTCTGTTTCTGTCTCTGCCACAGCTTCCATCTTCCCACCTAACCTCTGCTCTGAGTCCCCTTCCCTGGTCATAGTGAGCCCTATGGCAGGCCTTTTGACAGTCAGCTCAGCAGCCTTTTCTGTCTCACTGTTGAGGCTGCAGGTGGGGTGCTGTGGGGACATCTGGGTCCCATATGTACCACTGAAGCTCAAGGAGACCCACCTAAGCTAAGCCTTGAAGTGTGTTTATGTTTCACCATGCTGCAATACCAAGTCAGTGTTGCTGTGGCTGTAACCCAGGGGCAGCCTGTGAAACATCTCCTTGGACCACAGCTCCCTTGTGGTAAGAGAGAAAAACCGAAGGGCTAATGCACATATACCCGTTTGAGCCAAACCCAGCTTCCTTCTCTAACTCTGTTCTCTCTCTGTGCCTTCTTTTTTCCCATCACCCCCTAAATCCCCTGCAAAATAACTTCCTTCTTCAGTAGAGCAGTGACTCTCACAGCTTATCTGTTACAGGCCAGTGGGTTGCTTTCTTCAGACTCTGAGAAAATGCCATGAACAGAGACGTTTTGCCTTAATTCTTGGTAGACTTAAAAGGAACATCATGAAATTCAGAAAATCACATCTCAAGACAACATCACTTGTTTAGATGCAAATTCAATTATTCTTTCTACCAACAATAGCTGACTTTTAACTCTTTCTTTCTTCTGTTAAAATAAAAAAATCTCATTGTCCCCAGGGCAAATGGTCTCCTGGAAAAATTTTTTAAAAAGAAGAAAAGACAACAGCATATTGAAACACATGACAGGTGTTTCACAAGCTTCTATCTTCAAAAGAGCCCAGCATTATTCTGCAGAAGATGAAACCAAGGCACAGACAGTAAAGAGACTTGCTTAAGGCCACGCAGTTCATAGGCCCAGCTCTTCACTTCTAGGTTTTTTGCACCTTCCATAACATCACAGCATACCTAAAGTGAAGACCACAATTGGGAGCTAAGGAAAATAGGACCAGATAGGAAGAGCAGGGCTGGAAACTAGGCAGAGAAGTTAAGAATGAATAAGGCAGGAATGGAAGGCTATGGATGATTTATAGGGAAAAGGTTGGGGGGTCAGGATAGAAGCAATGTTTAAGGATAATTCCCCAGAGATCAGCTACAGGAGGTTTCTTTTCCTTACCGCCTAGGGGAAGCAAGCTGTTTGTTGCAAAACATCTCAGGAGAAGTGTTTCCAGAGATCTCTCCTCCTGGGCTCCTCCTCTGTGAATCCCCTGCTGATGAACCTGCAAAGTGGGTCTGAAGCTACCCAGTCCCTTCCTCACTCAGGGCGGGGTGGAGTGGAGCAGTGGAAAGACCCTCTGTCCTGCTCAGGGGCCTCAGCTACTCCTCAGCTTTCACAGTGATAACCCATTCTCCCTGGTGCCTTGGTGCAGCAGAGGAGGCAAGCACTATATAAATGCTAAACAGATGAGGCTGTGCTTGTCCCAGGAATAAATAGACCATCCGCTCCCGCTGTCAATTCTGTACCTTTCATGAACACAGACACGTCTCCCAAGAAGGGGAAAATGTTAGTGTCACTCTTCCATTTATTTTTGTGATTTTCTCTCAATCATGGCAGCAGAATGTTCTATATTTTGTTGGTTTTTTTTTGGTGTTATTGATTTTTTTTTTTTTCAGAAGGACTTTATGGTTATTTTAATTTCTTGAATTCACATTCAGAAAATGGGATGTTTTCTTCTGATTGCCCTTCCAAAATAACAACAATAATAACCATCATTTGTATAGTGCCCTCACAGGCATTATCTCATAAAAATTTATTAGACCTGGACTCAGATGAAATGGATTCCTGTCTTGATTTCACCGTCTACTTGCTGTGTGACCTTGAATACATGACTTGGCCTCTCTGAGTCCTAGTTGTTTCATTTGTGTAATGAACATCATGAGACATCTGTTTTTCCCAGCACAAATGCTTGTGCGAGGAGTAAATAGGATAATTTATATGAAAACTTGAGATAGGTATTGATTTTTAGATGAGAAATTTGAGGCACAGAGAAGCTAAGTGGCTTACTCCAAGTGCTATAGCTTATAAGCAGCACAGGTCGCATATAAACACAGGTCTGACAACAAGTGATCTATCCATGAACCTGCAGCTTTGAGTGATGACTGAGACTTGGAGATGGACATGGAAGCCAATATTACAAAATAGAATCACAGTTAGCATTTATTAACGCTATATGTCAGCTACTCTTCTAAGAATTTTTCTGAATTAATTCATCTAGTCCTTATAATAACCCTCTAAAGCTATCTTACATTCATTTTACAGAGATTAAGTCATTTCCCCAAGATCACAGGACCAGTAAGTGGAGTTACCTAAATTTGCACAGAGACTGACTGCAGGAACTCTGTCATTAACCACTACCTTATCCTGCTTCTCTCAGATCACTCCTGTTCCATGCTGCTGCAGGTCAGAGCAGATCTTTTTCCAAATCAGCTCCAGGGGAGGTTGGGACTCACCTGGCCTCTAGGAACCTTTGCAATAAGGAGGAGACTGGGGTGCAGGAGTATTGGGCCATTTCCCTCTGGAAACTCATTTCAAGGTCTGTCCTGGGGCTTAACTGTCTAGGTCTGTGATTCTCACACTTAACCCACATCAGAATCCCTTGGAGGTCTTGTTACAAGGCAGATGACTGGGCCCCATCCCTGGAACTTCCATCTTTCAACCTGGGGTGGGACCTGACCATGTGAATTTCTGACAAATTCTTAGGTAATGTGGGTGCTGCTACCCAGGGACGGCATTTTGGCAAACTACCCAAAATGATAAACCATGGGGCGACATCTGGGTCCCAGGTTCAGCCATCTCTGAACTGCCCCGATCTGAATAAAGAAGAACTTGATCTGGACCCTAGAAAAGCCAAAAGCCCATTCGCCGGGTCTCTGTGAAAATGTTTAGCGCTGAAAAGTGCTGGAGGTGTCTTCCCCGGGCCAGAGCTCCTCCGCAAGGGCGCTTACTGGGGCTGGCCGTGAACTGCGGGCTGAGGGCAGTGGGCTCTGCATTATGGATGGAAGAGCTCCGAAGCCCCCACTGCAGATAAAGTAAACACACAGCCGCTGCAGCCGCGGGAAAGCCCGTGACCAAGCCACCCGGCCCTCCCAGACAGAACCTTTCCTTCAGCAGTTGTTGTTTTCCTCTGCTGCTGCCTTCTCATCGCCTTGTACTGACAATAGTCGTAAATAACCGCAGTGCTGTAGAGAAATCATTTTAACAGGAGAGAGTCAAATAAATACATTAGACCTGACAGCTTAACTACGCGGAGTCCATTTGTATGTGGTGGCCGGCAGCTTCCCGAGGCTGACGGGGAACACAGAAGCCACAAGAGGGAGCGCCGAGCTCGCTGTGAACCAGGCAGACGGCGGGCGGCCTCTCCGAGCCCACCCCAAGCCCTGGAGTGGAGGCTTCCGCCTCCGCTGAAACAAAGCTCTCAGGCTCCGACTGGCGTGGAAAAATAATGCCAACCCCGCCTCCATTCCCCACGCCTCCAAAGAGTCACGATTTGGGGTTTAACTCGGCAGGGGGTTTAGGGTTACACCTGGGGTTGAGGTGGTAGGACCTGTCTTCTGGTCCTGTGTCCCCCGCAGGGGTGGTAGAGTCACCAGTACACAGCAGAAGCACCAGATGCTCATGCGTGTGCCACCCACATGCTCCTTTCCTGGCCCTGGTTTTCAGCAATGGTAGTTTCTGCGTAGCTCAGCTGATCTGGCCGATCGTGGAGCTTCTAAGACCGATTCTCTGGTTCCCAGGAGTATGTATCTGCCTCTTTTCCTCCCGGTGGCTGAGAGCCAAGATGTCCTGATTCTCAGGCTGCTCACTCTTTCAGGAAGTGCTGAGGCTCGGTCACCAGGAAGGCATGATAGACTCAGGGTACCACCTTCCTCTGGGCAAGGAAGCATCCATGGAGTGGATCCACAGAGTCTCGTGGGCTGGCTGTTCTCGGCCTGCAGCCCTCTGCTTCCACCTTGTCAGGGCTCAGCAGTCTGTGAACTAGAGGGCTTCTTTTGTGATTGAACTGCACACCAGTGAGTGGGAGAGAGGCTCTCAGTGCAGAGTTGCCTATCTTGAGTTCAAACCTGCTGACACCCAAACAGCTGGAGGTCAGGGATGGGGAGGGCAGTGGGAGATGCAGTCTTTGCATCCTCCCAGTTCTTCTCACAGAGCTGGGTCTTCAGAAGGGGACAGAGAAACATAACCAAATGCTCTGCTGCTAGTTGGTGGAGGTTTGATTTGTCTTTGTCGTCTTGCTAGGTCCCAGACTTCAAAGGCCTTGTCAGCATGGACTGGATCTTAGTTGCTGTTGAAAACCTAGAACCTAGCTGAATACTCACTGCGTGGCAGTCTTTTTGTCAGTGCTTGATTATAGGGGACACATTTTAGAAATACTTACTAGTTGTCTTTGAGTCTGTGGTCATGAGGTGAATATTTCATATTCTCTAAAGGAAGTGTAGATATGACAGGTCAGGTATAAACACTTGCTGACAATAAAATTATTAGATGCTATAATAAATTCCAAAATAGGATTGTTGTCTATATCTTGGGGACAGATTGGATCAGACCATGTCATTGTCTCCTTGAAGCTGGTAATATTTCCCTGTGGCTTTGAATGGAGTTCATGGTGGAGTGGGCTTCTATAGAACTGTCTGCTCAGCACTATCTTTTTTTTTTTTTTAATTTGAGATTTGACCCTCTGTCTATCCATAGGCTGAAGAATAGTAGCTGCATGAAGACAGCCCATCCCCCAGTGCCCAGTTTTATTATATTGGTTGAGGACTTGGCATAGGATCCATGCTGGTTTGAATATTGTAATGCCCCATAGCCATAGCAGATTGTTCCATAGTGGATACCTGACATAACCTGAGTTGATCCAAATTCTTTCCTGGGAATTTTGGCACTGAAATGGGTAAAAAGAAGTCAGTTTCTCTTTGCATTCCTTGAATGTGAGACTGAAAGCCAGGATGTGCTGGCAGCCATGTTTCTCACTTTGTGGACAAGAAGAGTAAACGAGAAAGCCTTTGAACAACACACATACATACCATGCTGAGAAAAAGACAGGCAGAGAGACAGAGAGGAGCAGAAATTTGTGATACCTAGATAACTGGATTACTGACAATATGCAAGTCTCTGCTTCCAGTTGTTTCTGAAGCCTAGCTGTATCCTTCTTCTTGAGTCCTCTGAGACATCTTAGCACTTCTATAATTTTTCTTAACAATGAAAGCAGCTCTCCCTGTCCCAAACCTGAGCTCCAGCCTGGGTATCATTACTTGCAATTAAAAGGACCTGGCTAACTGTAGCATATAAAGCAATTGACAGTAAGACCCCAACCAATTTTTACAAATTTTATTTTCAATATTCTTCAACAGAATTTATCATCGCTAAAAACAGGCTCAGCAATTTTCTGCCTTTGTACTACGTGCATGTCTTTTCTGCCCAGCATTCTGCAGAATTTATTTATCTCCTTCAGCCTTTTATAAGATGTCCCCTGTCCTCTGAAGCTGCCCCAGACACTCAGAACAGATGCATTTGTTCCCTTAGCAGTTTGCTCAGTCCTTGTAGAACATGTTTTTCTGTACTGGGATGGCAGAATTGTCTTCAGCACACGATTAGGATCTTGTCAAAAGTGGGAGCCATGCCCTTGTCATCCTTGCTTCCATAATGTCTGACACATTCTAAACACAGAGGACAGTTTGTGCAATGAGTATGAGGCTTATGTCCAAAAGCAGGGAAAGGTCCTCGTGGCCAGTAATTCCCGAAGGGTGGGATGGTGATGTGGAGGTAGCGAGGGAGTATCTATCACAGAAACAAAGTGAACACAGCCTAGTGAATATCTCCATCTGTTTTCCTTCTTTTTTTAGCCCCATTTAACTTGCACCCCTTGGTTCAACACACACACACACACACACACACACACACACTTCTCGCCACTTCCCTCTTGTGGCCCTAGCCCCGACCTAGTATTTAGAAGTGACTCACGCTTCAGTGTCTTCTACGGTATTATACTCAGAGGCTTCGCCAAGCGCTAGTCACCAGAGGGAACCCTTCAAACTCAAAGGCAAAACAGAAAATAAAAAAAAGGGTAGGGAGAAAGAGGAAAGAGGAGGTGAGGCAGAAGTAATATCCAATTTCAACATTTCCTACTTTGCCATGTAAACTTCCAGAGGCAACAACGATACAATTCGTATGTTTTGTATCCTGCCTGCTTCCTTGTGGGAGTTTCGTAAATTGATGATGATAACACAGTAGATTTCTTTTAAGTTCTTAGACATTCAGTCTTTATTGCTTTGTAAAGTCTGCTCTGGGCACAGATGAAATGAAAGCGGTGAGATTTTGCTCTGTCCATTCTGCAAGTTCCATCAGAGAATTTGCACCTGCTATGCAACTTGCATTCTGAAATAGCAAGTCATATTACCAAAGGTACCTGAGGCCAGCACCGACAGGCCCAGGATAGTGGGTGACCCAGGGAGACTGAATAGGGTCATCTCAGTGGCTGGTTGGAAAGGAAGGGACTTGATTAACGAGCATTCTAAGGGAACAGCCATGGCTTTCTGTAGCCTCCATATGCAATGAGGATTTTTGGAAAATTATGCAAAACTTATTTCCCTCCAGCCCTATAATAAAATATATGTAATGTGTAAATAGCAGAGTTTCTAATGTGGAAGTCCTAACACTCACCTGCTCTATTTAATTATTGGAATACAATGTGGTTTTTTTCCACAGCTGAATAGCTGCACTAATAGGAATATTACATTGATGGACAAACTCACTCTCCAAGCCAATACATTTTTTGCTTTTATGCTGATTTTATGAAATACAAATGTGTGTCATTTGTAGTTCACAACAGAAAACAATGAGCTCTGCAGTGTATCACTATCTGCCTATGCAGAGTCGGCCTCTTAAATTCAGCCTGGGAGAAAAGCCTTCACAATTGTTAATAAAAGGAATCAGACCTTTTCAGACAGAGTTATAAAACTGTGAGACAGACGAAAATAATCTCAGACAAGTGGATTTTCAATTCTCTTACCCTGAATCCCCCCAAATCACAGCACCCCCCACCAACACCACACACACTCACATAAACAGGATTCACTCCCTTCTTGAATGAATTAATTTATTCCAGAGTGCAAGGGTGACTTAACTCATGCTGGCTATATGCAAATGACAAGATGTAGCTGATTCTTGTTTGTGAGGAAAGAACAAACCAGACCTCCATGGTGTGGCAGTACTAAGCCAAACGAGGAGATGCTGTACTCGTGGTGCCCAGCCCAAGAGCTTTGCCCCTTCAGCTGCCGACCTCCCCGTGGTGGTCCCAGAGACACTGAGCTGAAGTGATGCCTATCACTAGTTGAGTACCTTAAAATACTGCCATTGGTTCCAAGACCTTCTGTAGCAACTGTTTCCATATAAAGTGGATGCAAATGGATCAGCAGGACATTGTGTATGCATTGTTCATCAGTATAATGAAGTTTCATTATGGCTGGGCTTGGTGTGTATGTACATTCACTTGTCAAATAAGATCCTGCATGCAGAAGAGCTTTACCAACCCTACAGTGCTTTGTAAACTACAAAACGCCATAGACACGTGGGTTTGCTATTATCAGAGTTGTGATTATGAATCCCTGAAGGGCAGACATTACAGCAGGCAGACCTGGGGTGCTCTCAGATGGAGCAAGTTGGGCTTGCAATCAGAAATGAGCTTAAGATTTACTGACTTTATTATAGGGAATAAATGCTTGGAGACAGAGGGGGACCGTTTATGACTGTCGTTAATATCTTACTTGGAAAATGCACATCGTGTTGCCTGCCACCTAGTGGCAGGAGAATAAATTTGCAATTCCCTTAAGTCCCTGAGAAAGGACTTAACAGAACATTTCTGAGAAGGGCTGGCATTAGGAATGAGGAACTGTAGGTGGAAGCACACGGTGCAGTGAGTGAGAGTGACTGTCATTGCTGCCTCTGCCAGCCCAGGGACCTGACCTCAGGCCCCACCACAATTTTTTTTTTTTTGGAGATGAAGTCTTGCTCTGTCACCCAGGTTGGAGTGCAGTGATGTGATCTCGGCTCACTGCAACCTCCGTCTCCTGCGTTCAAGTGATTCTCCTGCCTCAGCCTCCTGAGTAGCTGGGATTATAGGTGTGTGCCACCACACCCGGCTAATTTTTGTATTTTTAGTAGAGATGGGGGTTCACCATGTTGGTCAGGCTGGTCTCGAACTCCTAACCTTGTGATCCGCCCACCTCGGCCTCCCAAAGTGCTGGGGTTACAGGCTTGAGCCACTGCGCCCTGCCAGGCCCCACCACAGTTTTAACCGGCATCTCCACTGTATACATCTTAAGAGCCCTGTGGGCCGTTTAGACATTAAGTAAAAATAACAGCAGAAATGATCTGGATGGTGATTATAATATTAAGTAACATAAACAGTTATAATCATAATACCAGATTGCTTCCCTGTTCCTTTTTGGGCTCTGATGAGTAAACAGACAAAGGACTGAAGAGAGAGGAGGAGGATGCCCAGGAGGTTGCAAACAGAATATAAAATCCTCCCCTCCCTTAACCCCTCACTCCGGGAGGTTGTGCTAAATGATAATCATACCTTTGGAGCACCTATAGCTTTTGAAGACAGGGGACCCATCTTCAGTGGTCTCAGTCCATCTGGACAAATATTTCACTTTAGGATGCCCTGCACTGCCGGCCTGGACTGCCTTCTCTTCTGTATGATAGACTCAGCACCTGCAACATACCTGAGCTTCCCAGGAAGAGTTGGGCAACCATTAATAAGAAATAAATATTTGGTCTTTGTCTCCTGTTCCTGGCAGAGAGCTTCTAAAACTCTTCAGTGATGGGGTAATAGGCACATCTTTTGTAATTCATAACAAGCCTCTTTCAACTATTCCTGAGTTTATGCTAATGAAATGACTATTGGTGGGCCCCTAGATAGCTTCAGGATGGGGTGGGTTTCCAGAGGAACCAACCATGAGTTTAAAGACTTGGTTTTCAGCCCATCCCTCAACCTCCAGGAGCGGAGAGGAGATGGAGATTGAGCTCAGTCACCAATAGCCAATAATTTAATCAATCATACCTACCTCATGGAACATCTGTGAAAGACCTAAATAATAATATTCTGAGAACTTTCGAGTTGGTGAATACATCCACGTACTGGGAGGGTGATGTGCCCCAACTCCTTGGGGGCAGAGAAACACCTGTGCTCGGGACCCTCCAAACTTTACTCTATGTATCTCTTTATTTGGCTTTTCATTTGTATCCTTTATTCCTTTATTATAAACCAGTCAATGTAAGTAAATGTTTCCCTCACTTTGTGAGCCATTCCAGCAAATTGTCAAACTATCGGTAGTTAGTGTCTGACTTGAGTTGGGTTGAAGGGCAACCAGTTGATGTCCAGATGGTTAGAGAATTTGGATAGTGTCAGAAAAAAAAAAAAGAAAACCCACAAATTTAGTGTCAGAAGCGTTGTAAGTAATAGTTCACCACTGAAAGGCAGCCACAACAACTGCAGATCTAGCACTTATTTAAATTTTAAAAATCTTTTTAAATTAGTAATTTAAGGACAGCCAGCCCTCCATGTCGGCAAGTTCTGCATCCGCAGATTCAATCAACCTTGGATCAAAATATTTGTTTTAAACCCAGTAAAATGATAATACAACAATTAAAATAATACAAATTTAAAAATACAGTGTAACAGCTATTTACATAGCATTTATATTGCATTAAGTATTATAAGTAGCCTAGAAGTTATTTAAAGTATATGGGAGGTTGTGTGCAGATGCACCATTTTATTTGCTAGTTTATTTAAAGACAGGGTCTCACTCTGTTGCCCAGGATGGAGTGCAGTGGTGTGATCATAGCTCACTGCAGCCTCAAACTCTTGGGCTCAAGCAATCCTCCCATGTCAGTCTTCTGCGTCCCTAGGACCACAGGTGTGTGCCACCACGCCTGGCTAATTTTTAATTTTTTGGTTGAAACTGGAGTCTTGCTATGTGCCCAAGCTAGTCTCGAACTCCTGGCATCAAGTGATTTTCCCTGCCTCCACCTCCCAGAGTGCTAAGATTACAGGCATGAGCTACTACATCTGTCTTACTATGCCATTTTATAACAGGGACTTGAGTGCTGAATGAGAATGTTGAAGTCACTGATAAGAGCTAGCACTTATTGAATACTTACTATGTACTTGGCCCTCTACATCCTATCTCAGGTAACTTTCATAATGGTCGTATGAGGTGAAGGCAGTTACAACTCCCATTTTACAGATGGAGAAATGGAGGATTCGAAAAGTTAACAAGTTTGGTCACATAGTAAGTGATGGAAACAAAATCCAAATACAACTTGCACACACTTCACTCTTCGCACCTTATGGACTTAATTTTGCTTGTACGCAATACCAAATATCAGAATCTTGGTGTAGAAAAGAACTTTTAAACTAGCCTAATTCAATTACTCATTCAAGACAGGTATTTTCTATGGCAGTGGTTCCCAGACTCTGGCCCTTTCTAACTGGTTGCATTAAAATCATTAAAAAACAAACAAAATCAAGCCAAACCAAACCAAACGCAACCAATTAACCAAGCAAACAACAGCAGCAACAACAACAACAACAACAACAACAACAAAACAAGTTTGTGAGACACCCTGCCCTTCCCTTCCTGCTCTAACACTCTGATTCAGTGACTTTCTACTCAGGCCTGCAGATTCATACTAAAAAGCTACCTGAATTGCCAAGCCCAGCCAGGTGGGGAGCCTGTGCTCCACCGCGTCTCTATAGCACTAGAGAAGGGGCGGAGTAATACAGGACTGGGGCAAGCAACAGAGGGAGGAGTTGGGTTTGAATTATCTAGCAGCATGAAGCAGGAAAGATAAAAAAGAGCACAAGGTTAGGTTGTAGACTGGCTTCAGAGACTGTCAGATCCCCCCCCTTTTTTTTTTAAAGGGAGTGTGAAACAGTAGCATTCTTTTGTTTGTTTTTTAAAATATCAAGCAGAGATACACCAGGAGCTAGTGCCTTGCTTCTCTCCCACATACTGCCTAAGCAAATAAGGCCCATTGTTCAGGCCAAAGTTAAGTAAAGCCTTAACTGATCTGATTTTTGTGCATCCATTTTTAATAGATGGTGGAGAGCAGTGCAGCGGCAATGGTTTGCTGTAGTGCCCTTTACTCACTTGCTAATCTCATGGGCACAGTGAACTACTGCTGCTTCTCGGAGGCTAGGTGGAGTGATAAAGCAATACAGGCAGCTTCAGTGAAATGCCCATGTGGGTTAGGGTTCTCTGAGATATGAATGGGAAATCACATGCTTACTATCCTAGAAATGGGCTACCAGGGATGAGATGTCTTACAGCTGAGTGATCACTAATACAGTGTTGAAGAGGGAAAGCTTTGCCTTTGCTTTATTTTTTATTTTATTTAATGTGCATGAGCAAGGGGGAATTACAGCATAATGATTCCCCAGTAACCCAATGAGGTCCAGATACTTATGTACCCTTCTTCATAAGAGAAGGGGAGATGGAGGTTGTAAAAGTAAATCATTTTCATGGCAAAGGAATGGCCCAAAGAACAAAGGCCTGGGACAGAGTTCTTCTGTGCTGTGGGGGAGATGGCAGGAAGGTGAGGGATGGAACTTCACTGTGAACAAAAGTTGTGTTGTTATGCAGATAAAGCCTCCCAAGTAATCCCTTAGAACTGCCTGCAGAAAAATAGATGAAAAATCTGCCTGGGCATGGTGATGACTCCTAGTGTCTTCTCTTCTCTAGGGATTAATATTTCCTGGTTATTTGATGAGATTCCTAGGAAGGGGGTCTTAAGACAATTGCATTTCTCCAGAGAACGTCCCTCCTGGTGCTTCAGAAAAGAAAGAGGATCAGAGACACAGGAGAGCAGGAAAAGATCAGAGAGAGAGATCTTTGTTCTAAGAATATTTCTGAGGCTTTTCCATTGTTTAAAATTCAAAGCAGTTGGCATGTCAAAGCACCATATTTTGGGGCATCATTTTCTTGCCCTAACACTAACTGCCATGAAATGGAATCCTCATGTCATACCTCTTTGTGGTTGGTAAATGATGCTGGCTCCCTGCTTGGCCTCTGTCTTTCTAGAGGTGAACTTTTGATTATTTGAGGACTTCAGTATCTGTATGTAGCTAGTGTCTTTGCTTCCCATTAAAGTGAAAACATTTATCTGTCCAAATGAAACCACCCTAGACTATTCTAAAAGCAAATGTCCTTTAGCTATTTTGTGTCTGATGTTTGTCTTCCTGTGAATTCTGTCTTATCTGAGGACTTTGTGGATTTCTTAAAAATCAATATAAGAGGCTGAAAGTTAGCATGTTACCCATAAGAGCTACATTAATAAGAGACAGAGAAAGAAAGAAGTAAATGGAAAACAGTCCATCAGTTAGTGAAAATCTATGTGCCTTGCCCTGTGTTAGGTACTATGAGAATACAAAAAGTAAAGACAGGCTCAACTTTCATGAAACTTACAGGTATTGGAGGATGCAATTCAGCAAAGAGACTAAAAACATCAAGTGTAACCCAAAGGATCTGAGTTTAAATCTTAGCTCTGCCACTTAATGCATGACTAGTTATTTACACACTCAGAACTTCATTTATCTTATCTACAAACTGAGGATAAGAGAGACATCTTATTCATGAGAGTAAGGTGAACTTACAGTGGATTTATTAGTACATCCAACATGACAATTCAAGTAAACAATATAGCAAAATGTTTATGTGTGGACTCTTAATTTGACGTGTGAAATTGAAAATTTGCACATATAATAAATTATGACAAAAAGTAAAAAGTAACAATAATCTGATAGGCTATTCTTAGTTCACATCACAAAAACTTGTTTCCCAGGTGGGTAAAGCATTCTTACAACTTAATAATAAAGTCATGATTTAAGTCATGATTTATATGAAGAGAGAATTCACATACACACATAAAAGAAACACAAATGACTCCCTTGAACACAGAAAAAGATACCCAGTTATATTCACAATAAGATATATCTAAGTGAAAACTGAATTGATATTTGTTTTAAATATTTGTTCAAAGGTTTGAACACTATATGAGTAAGAGTGTGGTAAACAGCTCTATCATACAGTAATGGTATGTGATTTGGCAAAAATACATGAAAATTATAAACATATGTCTTTGACTCTGCAATTCTAGGAATTTATTCTACAGCTGTAGTCACACAAATGATACATCTATATGGCAACATTGTCCATAATCAAAAGATTGTTAACGATCTAAATTTTCTCTAGTGGATGACTTTTTAAATAAACGGTAGTACATCTGGAAAGTGTAATACAATATATTCATAAGTATTTTCTAAGATCTTATTAAAGATCTTAGAACATTTTCTCTAAGATACCTTAAGTAGAAAAAATTAAGGTGTATGTGCACATGCACGTGTGTGTGTGTGTGCATGTGTGTGTGTTTTGTAAGGGCAGAAAAAGGGTGAAAACTCAAAGAAGAGTCAGATAGTTGATGCTTAAATATCATCTTCACTGGGGAGATGTAAAGGAGGAAGCTGTAAATGAATGGGCCCAAAGACCAGACAATGGTGTGTCAATGATTGAAGGACAAACGATAGTTTGTGGACAAGTTACAGGAAGGTGAAAGACAGAACAAAGGTTGTCTTATTATGCAGATACAGTCTCCCAGGTAATCTCTCAGAGCTTCTCTCAGAAGAATAGATGGAAAAGTCTACTTGTTCTTAATGACAACTCCAGTCTCCTCTCTTAATCTTTTCTGTTTCTTTGAGGAAATTCCCGGAGAGAGGGTTTTAAGATGATTGCATTTCTTTTGGAAAGAAGTTTTCTTATTCATATAAGAAAATTCCAAATAAAGTCTTTTCTGATGCCTCAGAAGAGGATCAGAGAGAGGAGTCAGGGGGTCAGAAATAGATTTTGAGGCTGCTTCTTTAAGCCAGCACGTAAAAGCAACATATTTTAGGGCATTGTTTTCTGAGTCCCAACAATATTATATATATGCATATGTATATATCATGTATATATTTTACCACATGTTATATTTTGCGTGAAAATAGAAAAAATTGCTTGTTTTTGCATAGAGTATCTGAAATGTACTTAAGAAACTGTTAACATTGGTTGTCTTCAAGGAGAGTTGTGGGATGGTTAGCAGAAAGGGTTGGGAAAAAACATTCATTGTATACTTTTGGATTTTGTGAGAGTTAACTTTCTAAAGTCAAATGACACAATGGTCAATACATACTATATTTTCCTTTTGGGAAGATTTTTACAAGTGTTGTAGCATATGTACTCATGAATTTGGGGATAGATATGTATGGAGTGTTACTCTGTGCCAGACATTATTCTGTGATAGCTTATGCATGTATGGCACTTTTGTTACAGACCAAAAGAAACCAGAGGGTTCTTATGGCCTGTTGCACAGAAGAAGTCAATATACTGAGATAGCAGGTGTTGCAGTAGCAAAATAGTTTAATATTTGTGGGGCACAGAGTGAGGAAGATGAGAAATATTGCTGAAATTCACCTTCCTGAGAACTCAGAGGCTAGGGTTTTTAAGGATAATTTGGTGAGCAGGGGGCTAGGGAATGGGTGCTGCTGATTGGCTGGGTATGAACTCATAGGAATGTTGAAACTGTCTTCATGTGCTGAATCAGTTTCTGGGTGGGAGGTCACAGGACCAGTTAAGTCAGTTCCTTGGTATGAGTGGGTCCAGGTGGTGTCAGTTGTACCACTAGAATGCAAAAGTCTAAAAAATATCTAAAAGATCAGTGTTAGGTTTTACAATAGTGATGTTATCTATAAGAGCAATTGGGGAAGTTACAAGTCTTGTGACCTCCAGCGACGTGACTCCTGAGCAGTAAGCAATTATACAAAAGCAAGCTAGGGAACAATGGTTGGTTACTGTTTAATTATGTTCATGTCTTAGCAGAATTCAGACCCCTGTTATAATCCTAATTCTGTGGCCTTTTACAAAGTCTTACAAAGGCAGTCTCAGTGCCTTGAGAGGATCAGTTTTGCAAAGTGACTATTATTCTTATTTCAACATTAAGCTATAGGCCAAGTGTGGTGGCTCACATCTATAATCCCAGCACCTTGGGAGCCTGAGATGAGAGGATAGCTTGAGGTCAGGAGTTCAAGACCAGCCAGAGCAGCATAGTGAGACCCTGTCTCTACAAAAAATTTAAAAATTAGCTGGGTGTGGAAGCACATGCCTGTAGTCCCAGCTACTGGGGAGGCTAATGTAGGAGGATTGCTTGAGCCCGGAGGTTGAGGCTGCAGTGAACTATGATCATGCTACTATTCTCTAGCCTGGGCAACAGAGCAAGACTCTGTCTCTAAAAAAAAGTTAAATTATAAACTAAATTCCTCTCATAGTTTGCTCGGCCTCCCCGGAATGAGCAAGAGCAGTTAGCTTGTGAGAGTAAAAGCAAGATGGAGTTAGTTATGTTAGATTTCTCTTACTGTTATAATTTTTGCAAAGGCAGTTTTGCTTGCAGTGTACCACACCCTATTCAAATTGCTCTGCTTATACAAACTCATTTAAACTTTACAATGACCCTATGAGCACATACTATCATTATTATCCCCACCTAACAGAGGAGAAAACAGAGTTACAGAGGCAAAAATAACTTGCCAATAGTCACAAGTGGCAGAACTAGGCTTTAAAGCCAGGTAACCTGTTTATAGTTAACACCAGAAAAGGTAGGATGAACTACATAATTTGCAAGGCCCAGTGACAAATAAAAATCTGATGTTCCATATTCAAAAGTTATTACGAATTTCAAGATGGCAACAGCAGAACATTAAACCAACTATAAGGCTCTTCTGAGCATGAAGACCTGAGCAACTGCAGATCACACATTCCCTCAAAGCTGGTCCTAGTCAACACCCCACTGTCTTTCAAGGCAAACAAGGCTCCAGAGCTCATGGAGCTGACATCCTAATTTGGGGAGGGGAATGTTACATAATAAATAAATAAATTGGACATAGTATGTGCCAGTGAGATGAAGTAAGAACCCTCTTTGAGGTCTGCTGGGACCCCCCAAGCATGAAAATAAAAGAAAAATCCTGACTTCCTTCAAGAGAAATTACAGGCACCTAGCTAGCCTTAAAAAGTAAATGAATAGGCCAGGCATGGTGACTCATGCCTATAATCCCAGCACTTTGGGAGGCTGAGGCAGATGGATCACGAGGTCGGGAGATCGAGACCATCCGGGCTAACATGGTGAAACCCCATCTCTACTGAAAATACAAATAATTAGCCGGGTGTGGTGGCACACACCTGTAGTCCCAGCTACTCGGGAGGCTGAGGCAGGAGAATGGCGTGAACCAGGGAGGTGGAGCTTGCAGTGAGCCAAGATCCCACCACTGCACTCCAGCCTGGGTGACAGAGCAAGACTCGGTCTCAAAAAAAAAAAAAAAAAAAAAAGTAAATGAGGAACAGATAAGCAAGAAAATAGTAACAACAATCTCCCAAGCAAGCTGGAGTCACAAGTTGTTTTGGCTCCTTATAGAAACTAAAAGGTAACATCTTAGCATATGTTCTTAAGTTGTTTTACAGAAACTCCCACTGGCTGGAAAATGCCCACTGCTGTCACATAGACCTTAGATAAGGAGGAACTGAAAACTAAACTCTGACTGTGGTTCTTGTTTTAAATTTCTTCTTGAAGGGCCTGGAAAGAGTCACACCCATGGGCAAAACCGATATATAACCTCCATGAGTTGGTTTACAATTTTGACAGCAACTTCTGCTTTCCTGAAACCGTTGCTTGTAAGCTATCAGGTAGTTCAGGTCTCAAGTGTTAACACTCATTCTTCTTGCTTAACGCCATGCAATAAATGCCCTTTTCTCCACTGCAAATCTCAAGCATCAGTGTCTGGGTTTACTGCACCAGGCAACTGGACCCTAGTTCATTCAGTAACACCAGGAAGAAAATATCCATGTAATACGATACAGCATGCCAGGAAGCCTGAGAAGTTCTGCAGTAAAGATACCTGTTTGACTTTATTTAACCCAGGTTTGTCCTAATTTATTGACTATAGAATCTTTTACCTGAATTTAATCTAGTATTTTAATTTTTTGCTGGGCGCGGTGGCTAACGCCGGTAATCCCAGCACTTTGGGAGGCCGAGGTGGGCAGATCACAAGGTCAGGAGTTCAAGACCAGCTTGGCCAACATGGTGAAACCCCGTCTCTACTAAAAATACAAAAATTAGCCGGGCATGGTGGCAGGCATCTGTAATCCCAGCTACTCAGGAGGCTGAGACAGAAGAATCGCTTCAACCCAGGAGGCAGAGGTTGCAGTGAGCTGATATCACACCACTGCACTCTAGCCTGGGCAACAGAGCTAGATCTCGTCTCAAAAAAAAAATTTTTTTTTACCTTATATTCCCACCATCCTATGGAACTAGAGTTGTAATAAACTCATTGGGAAACTCTGATCTAAATGATTCCCCTTATACTAAAGATTAGGAAGCTGAGGCCCAGAGAGGTCATGGGGCTTGGTCAATGTCATAGATGACCGGCTGGTGGGTGCCAAAATCAGATCTCATATCCCTTAGTTCCCCTCCACCATTCTCTCTAATATGCCAGTAGTAACAGAGGCATTGCTAACTTATTTCATTTTCATTCACATATTTCTGCCATTAGAGAGACTTCGTCAAGAACCAGGTGGTGTTTGGTTGTGCTTTATAGGTAATAAGGATTTTATTTTGTGTTGTCCAATTATTTGCAGATTTTTTTTATCCTTTAGTAAGACTATTCTTTTTAAAGCCTTTTCTCCTTCTCCTTCTTTTTTTTTTTTTTTTTCCTTATTTTCAATTCGAGGCCACACATGTACCACTGTTTTCTGAAATGCAACTCAATGTTATACTTGATACCATCTTAAGAACTAAAGGATTCACTTCCAAAATAATAGGTTCCATTAAACAACAAATGTATCTATTAAGGAAAGAGTACAATCTTTGCATCTAAAACTAGTGCTTTGTCTTATTTTGTGTGTATGTGTTGGGGCGGAGAGCAGAAATACAGGCAAGTGTTTATAGAATGTTAAATTCATTCACTGTTAAAAGGATACACATAGACACTGTGACAAGGGCTCCTTAGGTTGTGGAGATAGTGACATTTTAAAAACATTTGTCTTAAATTTTGCCTTAGAGTAAAATCTCTTCACAGCCTTTTGCTTCTCATCAAAAAGGTGAACTTTAGGCTTTTCTTACTGCATTTAAATCAACTTTTTGACTGAAACGATGATTTTCTCAACTGTATTGCATGATTTCTCTTGTTTGTATTGACCAACTCAAGCAACTGTTTTGGATTCGCGTGAACTCAGGGTCAAAATGCTGATGCAGCTGAAGAATTGTAGAAATTAATTCTGAAAATGGTGGCGAAAGGAATAAGAGTCTAAGCCGGAATTCGTGCTTGGTAGGCTAAAACTGATCAATTTCCTGGTCCCTAATTAAAACAAGCCACCAAACACAACAGCAGCAGAAAATCCAGGGCTTTTTCTGGTGATGAATGCAACCAGCCTGCAAATTTCTCCTTGCTGGGAACAGGGATTTCATGTGCACAGCAGTTAAACAGAAAGTGTACTGGCAATTTATGTTTAGTAATATATATCTAGTCACTGCTCAGACCCTGCCCCTACCTACCTTCATTCCAAGCATAGGCCCCCAGTGAAATTAAACCGATAAAACAAAAGAGGAAGTTTTCTTCTTTTACATGTGCATCTTTGAAGGAGCTCATTCCTGCCTATTGAAAGGGTAAACAAATATGGCAGGATATCTAATCTTTTATATTACTCAAGTTGTGAAAATCTGTATGTGAACCAACTGCTTTTAAATTGAATCCTAGCATTCCATCAATTAGCACTATAATTTCAGATGTAATGTAGGTTAACTCCTGATTGATCTTCAATTAACACTAGTTCTTAACCATTTGCTTTATTTTAAATTCATTTTTCCCCTCCCAGATAGACAGGGTAGTTGCAGAATGACTTTCTTGCTGTTGAAATGCTGATAGCTCTTTAGGATGAAAGAATCCACATTCTTCCCACCCTCCCTTTATACTTGAGTTAGTGAAAACTCAGGTAATGCAAAGTCAGTATAATTTTATTTTCCAAAAGAACATCAAGGAAATTGCTAGGAAGACCTCATGATATGCAAATATGGCTTTTTTGTGCTTTTCTTAATTAGAATTTAGAATTGGGAATTTTTTACAAAATAAGTAAAAAATTGCTCCTGGAATTCCAAATATAATCTCACATTAAGCCTCATAAAACTTATGGAATTTGGAGATCATTTGGCTCCTTTGCTAAGGCGTAAACACTCAGGGTTAAAAGAGGTCTCAGACTTCCATCCCGTGCCCTCCCAAGGCAGGCATGCCCACCAGAGCATCCCTACCAGATGGTCGGGGAGCTTTTCCTCCTTGCCATCATTGGACAAAAAAACAGAGCCTACCCGGATGAGGTTCTGACAATGAAATTCTGGCAGCTGAGTAATAGTAATGCTCACCAACTGACATAATGCAGATACTTCCTTTGAAATCTAGAATAATATATAATATTGATAATTTCTATATGGTATATAATAATACATAATTGTGATAAATTATTATGCTCTTCTTTTATAATTTGGATTTATAAAATATTCATATCTTTAAACATGCAATTTTACCACATAAAAGACTGTCTTTTTCTTCAGAAAAAATATAACTGGTTTTATAATGGTTTTCATTACTGAAATAGATTCACTTAACAGTCATTTCTTGTATGGTCAGTTTACTGGAAGCTTTTTGTATCATTAAGCAAGGGATAGTTTTTTAATGAAAAATATACAACTTTTCTTCCTTATTATCTTCTTTTTAAAAATTATTATATGCATCACTGCTTTTTTTATTAGCATGCTGTTTTGAAAGTAGAACCACAGGGTCAATGTACTAGTTAGACCAAGTAATGCTTGCTGATATAACGAACAGACTCAAAATCTTAGTGGCTTAATACAAGAAAAGTTTATTTCTCACTTACGTCACAGACCAAAGTTCAAATTTTTCCCTGGATGGTGTCCCATATTATAGATCCACTGTCCTCCAGGGTCTTGAATCTTTTTCATTCAGCTAGCATATGAGGGGAAAAAAAGGAGGATGAAATGTGGGAGTTTTTAAGAGCCTAAACAAATTCATTGTTTCTTTATGTATGGATTTTTATACATGGATTAGAATTCAATTACTGGTCATAGCTAATTGCAAGGCTGACTGGGATGTACGGTCTAGTCATAGGGGGAGAAAACAGGGCTGTGAGCCTCAACTTGGCTCTGCCGTAGTTGTTAGTGTCTATTTAGCCTCTGCACCCTGGAGACCTATCTGTCCAGAATAGTTTCTAGAATTGCTATTGTATGTGTGCTGTTGAACTTCACTGGAAAATGAATGAAGAGGAATGCAAGGCTTTAAGTGACCCGAATTCCTGGGTATACACACGGATACACAGGGTACCCAGGGCTCCCCTCTGCCATGATCCCTGAGGGAGCTCTCTATGAACCAAGGAGTCCAGAAAGGAAAATCGCTGGAGGTTAGGCTTTGAATAGCGCTAAGCCTTGTTCCCTTTCCCACAAAGAACTGCACAAGACCGTTGATGACACTAGAGGGCGCAGCAGGCGCCGTGCAGAAGATCACCCCCTACAAGCGTGGTAACAGCAGCTGTTAGCAGTGTTGTGAGTGGCGCCAAAGACCGGAGGTTCCTGGCAAGCTTGCGATTCCTGACGAGACCAGCCTCCCTGAAAAGAGGGATTAAAAGCCTTCTTAAAAGAAGACTTGAAGACCCATAAACTTGGGCTGGCGTCCTTACTCAACCTCACCCATATAGAGTGAAAAATGTGGTCAGAGAAATTGGGCCACACACTTAAGAGGTTGCCTTAATTGAGTAGATTTTTAATAGCATTTTACCGGCAGAATCTATTTTGGCCTCTTGGCTACCCTGCTAAACTATGGAGACACATTCTTTCCTGTTTGTTAGTTTTCCATCCCAGCATACATAAGGGGCTGTACATATCTGAATACCAGCTGATACTCTCTGAAATTAGATGTGACTCATAGGCTAGTTTTCCTCTCCTCAAGTCAACTTTCTCACCCGTGGACTTACCACCTATTTTGTCCCACCATTTGGTGGGTAGATGTATTACGATATCCTATCTTCTGGGCTAAAGACGGGTGGTGCTTATTTTTGTTTATTTATTTTTTATTTGCAACTTTATTTTTTTTATTGTGGCAAGATAGACGTATCTGTCATTGTAACCACTTGTAAGTGTACAATTCACTGGCATCAAATACATTCAGAATGCTGTGTAACCATCAGTACTCTCTATGCAGATGAGTGATTCTTGCACAATTCTTAAAACATGGAGCTAGCAAGTTAGTGACAGTGAAGTCATTTCCATGTTTACTATCGAGCTGTGCACCATTTGCCAGTTAGGGTAAATGTCACCGTGACCTGTGCTATGGAGACCCTGTTTCGGCACACTGTCTATGGAAAATCTGCTTCCCCAGGACAAGGGAATCTTAGCATCTGGTCTCTACTACTCTACTACCCTGCTGAGCAGTTGCAACCATTAGCAATCTGAGTGAGAATAATATACTCACTTTTGATCTTATATTTTAATTTCTTGGATAACTTCTAGTTATTATCAAGAATATTCTGGGCTATGAAACCTTTACCCAACTTTCCCTGCAACCCACTCAGCATTCTCTCACTGGGGCTATAAATTAGTGAAATAGACCTGGAAGGAAAACATTCTGCTAAATAAGATATAATACTGCATTCCTTCACTTATTTGGATGTGTATTGATAAGGGTTTCTCAGGGAGATTCCTTTTTGGTGAAACTTGGACCTTGAAATTACTTTGTCCAATTTCCAAATTCTACTCTAAGTTTAAAAGCTTGTAGATTTTAACTCATAACAAGAGCAACAACAATAATACTAGACATTTAATGAGTTTTTACTGTATGCCAAGCACTGTTCTATACTCATTTAATCATCATAATAACATTAAGAAGCAGATGCTATTATCTATCTATCTATCTATCTATCTATCTATCTATCTACCTACCTACCTACCTACCTATATTTTTAAGACAGAGTCTTGCTCTGTCGTCCAGGCTAAAATGCAGTGGTGCAATCTTTTTTTTTTTTTTTTTTTTTTTTTTTTTTT
>NW_016809040.1:1404589-1434342 GCF_001698545.2 Rhinopithecus bieti
TTAATGATTGCCATTCTAACTGGTGTGAGATGGTATCTCATTGTGGTTTTGATTTGCATTTCTCTGATGGCGAGTGATGATGAGCATTTTTTCATGTGTCTGTTGGCTGTATGAATGTCTTCTTTTGAGAAATGTCTGTTCATATCCTTTGCCCACTTTTTGATGGGGTTGTTTGCTTTTTTCTTGTATATTTGTTTGTGTTCTTTGTAGATTCTGGATATTAGCCCTTTGTCAGATGAGTAGGTTGCAAAAATTTTCTCCCATTCTGTAGGTTGCCTGTTCACTCTGATGGTAGTTTCTAGTGGTGCAATCTTGACTCATTGCAACCTCCACCTCCCAGGTTCAGGTGATTCTCATGCCTCAGCCTTCCAAGTAGCTGAGATTACAGGCAACTGCCACCACTCCTGGCTAATTTTTTTAAAAGTAGAGATGGGGTTTCACCATGTTGGCTAGGCTGGTCTCAAACTCCTGACCTCAAGTGATCCGCCCACCTCAGCTTCCCAAACTGCTGGAATTACAGGCATGAGCCACCACACCTGGCCTCTTTTCAGTATTTTAAGTGAAAAAACCAAGGCACAAAGTGATTCATTCAACTGTATGAAAGAGTTGTATTTGAATTTAGGTGCCAATGTTATATTAGATTTGGAAAGATGTGACTGGTTTTAGGGAAGTAATTTGAAAGAACCAATGCATTCTTGGCATGATGTCCAGTACTTGAATACCTAGCCACACCTTGTAAGGGCCATGCTCACCACTTCCAAGTGGCCATCTCTCTCTGGGGTATCCTAACACACACACTTTTCCATGCTAAAACCAGCAAACAGGATTGATGACCCTTCTAACCAAAAGGGAACTCGGCACTTTGTCTTAAAACACATGCTGCCAGGACAATGTTCATCTGTATTCTTGCATGGCCCTCACATTGTTTGGCACTGTGAGAGCTATCACTGTGGACCAGGGATGTTGCCCTTTCCTCCCTTTGGGGGCTGGCAGATTAGGGGTGGCATGGAGGTTTACTCTTGTTTTACTGATGTCTAGTCAATCTATGTAAGCCTCCTGTAAAATGGCTTACTTGGTTAAAGGAAAATCTCTGCCCATAGTTCTTCCCTTAGCATTTAGGTAAGAGCCTTTAACAGGACCAAAGCAAAGCATTGCTTACTCAATAAGCCAAAGTCAGTGAAATATAGCCAAGAATAAGGAAGCAAGTACAAGAGACCCTCAATATGAAAAGAGATGTTACTAACTGAATTCAACAGTTAGGAAGGAGAGATTAACTGGGCAAAACACCAATCCCTAGAGAGACGGCCCTGAAGTCTCAAGAATGTGTATGGTCCCTTTTCCTTGGCACAGACAGTTGAGCATTGGCTCTGCTTACTTCTGTAGAATGACAAGATGAAGGGAGGCAAGGAGAGAGATATGGTTACTCTATTAAAACCTTGTTGGCTTTACATGTTCATGTAGCAAAACCAGTGCCGTTAACATCTGAAGGTCTAATTGTCCTTCCAATCCTCTGCTTTAGAGGTCAATATTAGAGAAACCTGTAGTACTTGCTCTTCCTCCAAAAAATGATTCAATTATGAGAAATAAAAACAAAATGTTAAGCCCCCCAGCCAACTGAATGGACCCCCTCTTGGCCAAGGGTACCTCAGAGAAACCTTGGAAGCTAAGTTCCTGGCTATGACAGGATGGGGATCCGACATGCCTTGTCATACCTTCTCTCTCGCTAACTGCCATTAGGCTTTCTTCCCAAAGGGTTCAACAGAAACCAGCTCTTTCAAAAGACTCCACCCCTAGTATCCACCAGCCACCTGACACTGCCCTCTCTTTTGTGGTTTCAACACAATCAACCAGCACTCCTTCCTGTTAAGAGACTACGGACCAGGGAGTGGTTCTGGCAAGTCTGTGGAGGATGTGCAGTGAGGGTTTTCATGTCCTCTGCTTCACCTTTTGATATTAGAGGCCCAAAAGTTCCACCCTTGGATCTTGCTTGCCACCATTTTTTTGAACATGGGACCCATGAAGGAGCATGAAGTTCGTGCATATTTCTCCTTTTATAAATATTAATGACTTCTCCTATAATATAATATAATATTATATTATTAATGATGTCTCCTATTATATAATATCAAGCATAATGGATTTATATATATTTATATATATATAAATTCTTTTGTATATACTTATATATATTTATGTACACATATTATATATACATACACACATATCTGTAAATAAAATATATGGAGCCATTCTGCTTTATATATTATAAATTTCCATTCCATTTATCCTTCCCTCAAAGTGTCTGTTTCTGGCTTCTGTCCAAAGGCTATCCTTTCCAGCCTATCAGAATGGCCACCCTGCAGACTGTAACCATTTATAAGAAATGAAGCTCTCCTTCCTAAATTTACAAACTCATCATTCTTCAGTTGACAGTTATAAGACTAAATCTGTTTCTCTTTTGTCATCCATGAATGGAGACCTCCACCTTCCTTTTTTTTTCTGGTCAATACATTCTTTTCCCCTTACAGGTGAGTATCTGTATGTTCAGTTCTCAGTTTGAGTTGAAATACTTTCCCCAATTCCTTTTTTCCCAAGAATCAGCCAAAAGTTGAGTAAGAAACAAATTCACTGGAGATTAGTCTTGCAATTTGCAGGGAGTTGGCTTAAGAAATCCAGATTTAAATATTTCCTAATGAGTGGCTTTAAAGTAAATAATCACTCTGACAGAGTGTCTGTTACCCAGAGGACATCACGAGCAAATCAGATGGGGTTGCTCCTGGGTGCCTTGGGAAGGATTTGGCCTTTCCAATGAAAGTGCCCACCTTTGATCTCTGATATACAGGAATGCGAGACAGAGAAGGCTGAAGGGTAATTCATCTCCCACTGTGCCTATCTCAGTGCCTTAACCACAATGGACACTTAATTTATGAATTTTTGAGTGAGCTGATGGAAGCTAGCCTGCAGGTGTGAGAACAAAAGAAAAAGAAAATTACCTAGGAAGGGTGGAATGCAGAAAGGGTGGTTTTTCTATTTTAAGACACTGAAATTCCTGAGAGGGGCCTGGGTCAGTGCATTTTGATTTCTGGAGAGATGAAACACCCTGTGTTGGACAAGAAAGGAGGGACCCCAGGAAAGCACAATTAATCTCTGAGTCTGTAAAGGATGTTGCAAGAATGTGTAGAGGTAATAAGTGCGGAAGTTGTGTCTTCCTCAAATCCCATTAGTGGAGAATGAGAGCATTTTCACAGCCATATTTTTTAAAAGTTAATGGCAAGAAACAGGATTTTTCTTTCCCTCCCCCAAAAGGGACTGAGTGAGGGGCCCTAAGCCAGCACATCCAGAATAATGGTGCAAGAGCAATAATGAGACCTTTCACTAAGGACTGATTTGTCTGCAGAAAGGGGGAAATCGTCAGGTATCCATTGTGAGAAGACTCGCCTCCTCATAACAATGGCTGTGATGAAACTGCTAGAAGGTTCTTATCAGAAAAAAAGCCTCCCAGCAGCAGGAGAAGGGGAGAGGGGAGAGAAATAATAGGCTACAAAACCCCAAATCATCCTTAAGGCTCAGCGCAGGGGAGACAGTGAGGGGGGAGACATGCTTCCTGAATGCCAAGTGATGTTGGCTGGTCAGTCAAAATGAGCCTCTAAAGAGACATATTAAAAAAGAGGAGAGAGGGCCAGTTCTCCTCAGGCAGCTTTTAGCAGGGAGTGCCAGGCTGGCTGGATTTAAGCTATGGAATTCTAAGTTTCTCAGGCTCAAGTAAATAGCTAGAGGTCACAAAAACTTATCCTCTGGCCTCCACCTGGGGATTTTCTAGACTCAGGTCACAGGGTGACTCCTTTAGCTGGATTCTGGGAGGAAAAATGAAATTCACAGCAGCAGAGTCTTGACAGGACTCTAGGCCCACTTTTGCAGATCACAGCTTCAGAAACAATGAGTGCAATAGAAGAGAGAAGAGGAAATTAATTTTGCACCTACTAAATTTAGTTAGATACTTCATTGCTTTGGACTCATTTAATTTTTATCACTTCCCAAGATGTGAGTATCATTTACCACATGATTAATGGACTCTGATGAAAACTCCAATCATATTGCCCCCTGTTCAAAATGTTTCATTGGCTCTTTCAAATTGAGTTAATCTCCATCCCCAACATTTAAAGCATCCACAATATGGCCACAACCCACCCCTGCTGCTTTTTCTTCCTATACTTACATAGATGTATCTCTTGCTTTAGTGCAATTGAAGTTGACTCCTTGATATTCTCCAAGTAAGACATCATTTCTCCATCTCCATCCTTGGTTAATGTTATTCCCTCCACCTGACAGATTGTCTTGACATCTCCTCGTGCTCTGCTCCCTCCACTTGTTGAAATTCCACCCATCTTTTAAAGTCATGTGACTTCTCCTTCATGAAGTCTTATTTTTAAAATTTATTTTTCATTTCAATAGGTTTTCAGGGAACAGGTGGTACTTGGTTACATGAATAAGTTCTTTAGAGGTGATTTCTGAGATTTTAGTGCACCCATCACTCAAGCAGTGTACACTGTATTCGATGTGTAATCTTTTATTCCTCACCCCCCTTCCACCCTTTCCCTTAAGTCGTCACCAAGGTCCATTGTATCATTCTTACACCTTTGTGTCATCATAGCTTAGCTCCCACTTATGAGTGAGATCATATGATGTTTGGTTTTCCATTCCTGAGTTACTTCACTTAGAATAATAGTCTCCAATTCCATTCAGGTTGCTGCAAATGCCATTATTTTGTTCCTTTTTATGGCTGAGTAGTATTCCTATATACTGTATATATCTGTATAGATATAGATATAGATATAGATATAGATATAGATACCACATTTTCTTTATCCACTTGTTGATGGATGGGCATTTGGGTTAGTTACATATTTTTGTAATTGCAAATTGTGCTGCTTTGGACTCATTTAATTTTTACCACTTCCTAAGATGTGAGTATCACTTACCACATGATTAATGAACTCTGATGAAAGCTCCAATCATATTGCCCCCTGTTCAAAATGTCTCATTGGCTCTTTCAAATTGAGTTAATCTCTATCCCCAGCATTTAAAGCATCTACAATATGTCCACAAACCACCCCTGCTTCTTTTCCTCTGGGTAGATACCTAATAGCAGGATTGCTGGATCAAATGGTAGATATACTTTTAGTTCTTTAAGGAATCTCCACACTGTTTTTGATAGTGCTTGTACTAGTTTACATTCCCACCAACAGTGTAAAAGTGTTCCCTTTTTACCACATCCACACCAGCTGTATTAGTCCATTTTCATGCTGCTAAAAGGAACTGCCCAAAAGTGGGTAATCTAAAGAGAAAGGAGGCATAATTGACTCATAGTTCCACAAGGCTCAGGAAATTTACAATCTTGGCAGAAGGGGAAGCAAACATGTCCTTCACAAGGAGGCAGGGAGAAGTGCAGAGTGAAGTGGGGAAAAGCACCTTATAAAACCATCAGATCTTGTCAGAACTCACTATCACAAGATCAGCATGAGGGAACCACCCCCAGGATTCAGTAACCTCTCACAAGGTTCCTACCTCAACTCATGGGGATTGCAATTTGGATTACAATTCAAGATAAGATTTGGGTGGGGACACGTAGCCAGAGTATATCATTCTGCTCCTGGCCCTTCCAAAATCTCATCTTTCTAACGTTTCAAAATACAATTATGCCTTCCCAACAGTTTCCCACTCTTAACTCATTTCAACATTAACCTGGAAGTCCAAGTCCATAGTCTTATCTGAGACAAGGCAAGTCCCTTCTGCCTATGAGCCTATAAAATCAAAAGCAAGTTAGTTAATTCCTAGATATAATGGAAGTATAGGCATTGGGTAAATACAGCTGTTCCAGATGGGAGAAAGTGGCCAAAACAAAGGGGCTAAGGGCCTCATGCATGTCCAAAATCCAGCAAGGCAATCATTAAATCTTAAAGCTCCAAAATAATCTCCTTTGATTCCATGTCTCATATCCAGGGCATGCTGATACAAGCGGTGGGTTCCCACAGCCTTGGTCAGCTCCACTCCTGTGGTTTTGCAGAGTACAGCCCGCTCTGGCTGCTTTCATGGCTGATATTGAGTGTCTACAGCTTTTCCAGGCACATGATGCAAACTGTTGGTGGATCTACCATTCTGGGTCCTAGAGGATGGTGGCTTTCTTATCACATTTCCACTGGACAGTGCCCCAATAGGGACTCTGTGTTGGGGCTTGGACCCCACATTTTCCTTCTGCACTGTTGTTCTCCATGAGGGCTGCACCCCAAAGCACACTTCTGCCTGGACATCCAGGCATTTCCGTACCTCCCCTGAAATCTAGGCAGAAGTTTCCAAACCTCAATTCTTGTCTTCTGCATACCTGCAGGACTGACACCACATGGAAGCTGTCAAGACTTGGGGCTTGCAACCTCTGAGACAATGGCCTGAGCTGTACCTTGGCCCCTTTTAGCCAAGGCTGAAGCAGCTGGAATGCAGGGCACCAAGTCCCAAGGCTGCACACAGCAGGGGGGCCCTGGACCCTGCCCAGAAAACCATTTTTTCCCTGCCAGGCCTCTGGGTGTGTGATGGGAAGAGCTGCCATGAAGTTCTCTGACATGCCCTCGAGATATTTTCCACATTGTCCTGGCAATTAGCATTTGGCTCTTCGTTACATATGCAAATTTCTGCAGCTAGTTTGAATTTCTCTCGAGAAAATGGACTTTTATTTTCTTTTGCATTGTCAGGCTGCAAACTTTCCAAACTCTTATGCTCTGTCACCTCTTGAATGCTTTGCTGCTTAGAAATTTTTTCTGCCACATACCCTAAGTCATCTCTCTCAAGTCCAAAGTTCCACAGAACTCTAGGACAGGGACAAAAAGCCACCACTCTCTTCAATAAAGCATAACAAGAGTCACCTTTATTCCAGTTCCCAATAAGTTCCTTATCTCCATCTGAGACCACCTCAGCCTGGACTTCATTGTCCATATCCCTATCAGCATTTTGGTCAAAGCCATTCAGTAAGTCTCTAGGAGGTTCCAAACTTTCCCACATTTTCCTATCTTCTTCAGAGCCCTCCAAGCAGTTCCAACCTCTTCCTGTTACACAGTTCCAAAGTTGCTTCCACATTTTTGGGTATCCTTATAGCAGTGCCCTGCCCCTTCAGTACCAATTTACTGTATTGGTCTGTTGTTACACTGCTATAAGGAACTTCCCAAGACTGGATAATTTATAAAGGAAAGAGGTTTAATTGACTCACAGTTCCACAGGGCTGGGGATGCCTCAGGAAACTTACAATCATGGCAGAAGGGAAAGCAAACACATCCTTCTTCACAAGGCAGCAGAAAGGAGAAGTGCAGAGTGAAGAGAGGAAAAGACCCTTATAAAATCATCAGATCTTGTGAGAAATCACTCACTATCATGAGAACAGCATGGGGAGACCAACCCCATGATCCAATCACCTCCCACAAGGTCCCTCCCCCAACATGTCAGGATTACAATTCAGACTACAAGATGAGATTTGGGTGGGGAAACAGAGTCAAACTGTCTCACCATCATCTGTTATTTTCTTTATTATGGCTATTCTTGCAGAAGTGAGGTGGTATCATATTGTGGTTTTGATTTGCATTTCCCTGATCATTAGTGTTGTTGAGCATTTTTCCATGTGCTTGTTGGCTATTAGTATATCTTCTTTTGATAACTGTCTATTCATGTCCTTGGCCCACTTTTTGATAGGGTTGTTTATTTTTATCTTGATGATTTGTTTGAGTTCTTTGTAGATTCTGGATATTAGTCCTTTGTGGAATGTATAGATTGTGAAGATTTTTCTCCCATTCTGTGGGGTCTGTTAACTCTGCTGATTATTTCTTTTGCTGTGCAGAAGGTTTTTACTTTAATTGAGTTCCGTCTATTTATCTTTGTTTTTGTTGCAATTGCTTTTGGGTTCTTGGCCATGAAGACTTTGCCTAACCCAATGTTTAGTAGGGTTTTTCTGATGTTATCTTCTAGAGTTTTTACGGTTTTAGTCTTAGATTTAAGTCTTTGATCCACCTTGAGTTGATTTTTGTATAAGATGAGAGATGAGGATCCAGTTTCATTCTTCTACATGTGGCTTGCCAATTATCCCAGCAGCATTTGTTGAATAGGGTGTCCTTTCCCAACTTTATGCTTTTGTTCGCTTTCTCAAATGTTGTATTTGGCTTTATTTCTGGATTCTCTATTCTGTTCCATTGCTCTATGTGCCTATTTTTATACCAGTACCATGCTGTTTTGGTGACTATGGTCTTATATATGGTGTGGGTTAAAGTCAGGTACTGTCATGCCTCCATATTTGTTATCTTTGTTTAGTCTGGTTTTAACTATGCAGGCTTTTTTTTTTTTTTTTTTGGTTCTATATGAATTTTAGAATTGTTTTCTGTAGTTCTGTGAAGAATGACGTGGTATTTTGATGGAAATTACATTGAATTTGTATATTGCTTTTGGTAGTGTGGTCATTTTCACAGTATTGATTCCACCCATTTATGAGCATGGGATGTGCTTCCAATTGTTTGTGTTGTCTATGATCTATTTCAGCAGTTTTGTAGTTTTTCTTGTAGAGGTCTTTCACATGCTTGGTTAGGTATATTCTGAAATTTTTAAATTGTTAATGCAGCTATTGTAAAAGGGGTTGAGTTTTTTATTTGATTCTCAGCTTGGTTGCTGTTGGTGTACAGCAGAACTACTGATTTGTGTACATTAATTTTGTATCCTGAAACTTTGCTGAATTTATTTACCAGTTCTAGGAGCTTTTTGGATGAATCTTTTGGGTTTTCTAGGTATACAACCATATCATCAGCAAACAGTGACAGTCTGACTTCCTCTTTACCAAGTTGAATGCCCTTGATTTCTTTCTCTTGTCTGATTGCTCTGGCTTGGACTTCCAGTAGTATGTTGACTAGAAGTGGTGAAAGTCTGCTTTCTTGTCTTGTTCCAGTTCTCAGAGGGAGTGATTTCAACTTTTCCTCATTTGGTATAACATTGGCTTCGGGTTTGTCATAGATGGCTTTTATTACCTTAAGGTGTATCACTTCTATGCTGATTTTTCTGAGGGTTTTAATCATTAAGAGATGCTGGATTTTGTCACATGTTTCTTTTGCATCTATTGAGATGATTATGTGATTTTTGTTTTTAATTCTGTTTATGTGGTGTATCACATTTATTGACTTGTGGATGTTAAACCATCCCTGTGTGCCTGGCATAAAATCCACTTGATCATGGTGTATTATCTTTTTGATATGCTGTTGGATTTGTTTAGCTAGTATTCTATTGAGGATTTTTTACATCTATGTTCATCAGGGATATTGGTCTATAGTTTTATTTTTTTATGTCTTTCCCTGGTACTGACTTCATAGAATAATTTTGGGAGGATTCCCTCTTTCTCTTTCTTGTGGAATAGTGTCAATAGGATTGGTACCAATTCTTTGAACACCTGATAGAATTCAGCTGTGAATCCATCTGGTCCTGGACTTTTTTTTGTTGGAAACTTTTTTTATTACCATTTTAATCTTGTTTCTTGTTATTGGTCTATTCAGAGATTCTATATCTTCCTGGTTTAATCTAGAAGGGTTGTTTATTTCTAGGAATCTAACTATCTCCTCTAGGTCTTCTAGTTTATGAGTATAAAGTTGTTCATAGTAGCCTTGAATAATCTTTCATATATCTGTGGTATCAGTAGGAATATCTCCCATTTCACTTCTAATTGAGCTTATTTGGATCTTCTCTCTTCCTTTCTTGGTTAATCTCACTAACGATATATCAATTTTATTTATCTTTTCAAAGAAGCTTTTTTTGTTTCATTTTTCTTTTGTATCATTTTTTTTTTTTTGTTTCAATTTCATTTAGTTCTGCTCTGATCTTTGTTATTTCTTTCCTTCAGCTGGGCTTTCATTTGGATTGTTCTGGTTTCTTCAGTTCTATGAAGTATTACCTTAGATGGTTTATTTGTGCTCTTTCAGACTTTCTGATATGGGCATTTAATGCTATGAACTTTCCTCTTATTACCACTTTTGCCAAATCCCAGAGGTTTTGATAGGTTGTGTCACTATTATCATACAGTTCAAAATTTTTTTTTAAATTTCCATATTCATTTCATTGTTGACCCAGCCATCATTCAGGAGCAGGTTATTTAATTTCCATTTATTTGGATGGTTTTGAGGAATCCTTTTGGAGTTGATTTCCAATTTTATTCTACTGTGATCTGAGAAAATACTTGATATAATTTTGATTTTCTTAAATGTACAGAGACTTGTTTTGTGGCCCATCATGTGATCTATCTTGGAGAATGTTGCATGTGCTGATGAATAGAATGTATATTCCGCAGTTGTTGGGTAGAATATTCTGTAAATATCTGTTAAGTTCATTTGTTGTAGGGTATAGTTTAAGTCCATTGTTTCTTTGTGAGTTTCTGTCTTGATGACCTGTCTAGTGCTGTCAGTGGAGTATTAAAGTCATCCACTATTACTGTGTTGCTATCTGTCTCATTTCTTAGGTCTAATAGTAATTGCTTTATACGTTTGGGAGCTCCAGTGCTAGGTACATACATATTTAGGATTGTGATATTCTCCTATTGGGCTAGTCCTTTTATCGTCATATAATGTCCCTCTTTGTCTTTTTTAACTGTTGTTGATTTAAAGTTTGTTTTGTCTGATATAAGAATAGCTACTCCTGCTCATCTTTGGTGTCCATTTGCATGGAATATGTTTTTCCACCTGCTTATCTTAAGTTTATGTGAGTCCTTATGTGTTAGGTGAGTCTCCTGAAGACAGCAGAAACTTGGTTGGTGAATTCTTATTCATTTTGCCAATCTGTATCTTTTAAGTGGTGCATTTAGGCCATTTTTATTCAATGTTAGTATTGAAATGTGAGCTACTATTCTATTCATCGTGCCATTTGTTGCCTAAATACATTGTTTATTATTATTATTTTAATTGTGTCATTGTTTTGTAGGTCCTGTGAGATTTATGCTTTAAGGAGGTTCTATTTTGGTGTATTTTGAGGATTTGTTTCAAGATCTAGAGCTCCTTTTAGCAGTTCATATAGTGCTAGCTTAGTAGTGGCATATTCTCTCAGCATTTGTTTTTCTGGGAAAAAAAAAATGTGTCTTTTCTTCATTTATGAAGCTTAGTTTCACTGGATACACAATTCTTAGCTGTAACTGTTTTGCTTAAGGAGCCTAAAATCAAGACCCCAGTCTCTTCTAGCTTATAGGTACTCTCCTGAGAAATCTGCTGATACTCTGATAGGTTTTCCTTTATATGTTACCTGATGCTTCTGCCTCTTAACTCTTAAGATTCTTTTCTTCCTCTTGACTTTAGGTAACTTAATGACTATGTGCCTAGGCAATGATCTTTTTGTGATGAATTTCCCAGTTGTTCTTTGAGCTTCTTGTATTTGGATCTCTAGATCTCTAGTAAGGCCAGGGAAGTTTTCCTTGATTATTTCCTCAAATATATTTTCCAAACTTTTAGATTTCTCTTCTTTCTCAGAAACACCAACTTTTCTTAGGTTAGGATGTTTAACATAGTCCTAAACTACTTGGAGCCTTGGTTCATTTTTTAAAAACTCTTTTTTGTTTGTCTTTGGTGGATTACTTTAACTTGAAAGCCTGGTCTCTGAGGTCTCAAGTTCTTTCTTCTGTTCATTCTATTGCTGAGACTTTCCAGTGCATTTTGCATTTTTCTAAGTGTGTTTGATTTCTAGAAGTGTGATTATTTTTTATTTATATTATCTATTTCACTGAAGATTTTTCCTTTCATATCCTGTATCATGTTTTCAATTTCTTTAAGTTGGACTGCATCTTTCTCTGGTGCCTCCTTGATTAGCTTAATAATCAACCTTCTGAATTCTTTTTCTGGCAATTCTGAGATTTCGTCTTGGTTTGGATCCATTTCTGGTGAGCTGATGTAATTTTGGGGGGTGTTAAATAAAATTATTTTGCCATATTACCAGAATTGTTTTGCTAGTTCCTTCTCATTTGGGTAGACTATGTCAGAGGTAAGATCCGGGACTCAAGGGCAGTTCAGATTCTTTTGTCCACGGGATGCTCCCTTGATGTCCTATTCTCCCCATTACCCCAGGAACGGTGCTGCCTGAGAACCTAACTGTAGTGATTGTTTTTGCTCTTCTGGGTCTAGCTACCCAGCAGAGCTACTAGGCACTGGGCTGGTACCAGGGAGTGTCTACAAAAACTCCTATGATGTGAACTGTCTTCAGGTCTTTTAGCTGTGGATACCAGCACCTACTCTGGTGGAGGTAGCAGGTGAGTGACATGGACTTTGTGAGTGTTCTTGGCTGTATTTTTGCTTAGTGTTCTGGTTTTGTGTTGGTTGACCTCCAGCCAGGAGGTGGCACTTTCAAGAGCACATTAGCTGTGGTACTACAGAGAGGAAGGAATCTTGGCTAGGGTCACCTAGTTAAGCATTTAGGTTTCTCAGGCAGTGGGTAGGGCCAAAAGCTCCCAAGAGATTATGTCCTTTTTCTTTGGCAGCCAGGGCGGGTAGAGAAAGACCAGAAGGTGGGGAAAGGGATAGGTGTGTCTGAGCTCAGCCTCTCCTTGGGCGGGGCTTGATGTGGCTGCTGTGGGAGTTGGGTGTGCAGTTCCCAGGCCAATGGAATTATGTTTGCAGGGGGATTATGGCTGCCTCTGTTGAGTCACACAGGTCACCAGGGAAGTGGGGGAAAACTGGCAGTCACAGGCCTCACCCTTCTCCCACACAGCCCGCAGTCCTAAAGGCCAGTCTCACTCCCACCTGCCCTGCAACAGCACAGAGTCTATCTTGAGACAGCCAGTGACCAGGGCTGAGAACTTGCCCCAGACCACCAGCCTCCCCACTGAGAAAGCAAGCAGACTCACAGTTTTCTGGAATCTCAGGGAGCCTGCAGCAGCAATCCAGTTCCTTCAAAAGGTCTGTGGATTCTCTCAGTTTTCCTGGTATGTTCCTGTGGTATTTCTTGGAGCAAAAGCTCACAATGTGAGCCTCTACATGCTGCTCTGTCTGACTGAATAGAAGCTGAAAGCTACTTCTGCCTCCTATCTGCCATTTTAATCCTCCTTCATGAAATCTTAATCAAAGTGGAAGCACCTTTTTCTTCCCTGGAACCCTTAAAATACCTTTCTTCTCTCTTGTGCAGCTCCTCTTATTGCACCTTATATATACAGGCATACTTTGGAGATATTGCAGGTTCAGTTCTAGACCACCATAATAAAGGGAGTCACACAGATTTTTTGGTTTCCCAGTGCATATAAAGTTATGTTTACACTATAATGAAATATATTAAGTATGCTGTAGCTTTGTGTTTAAAATAAACAATGTTCATACCTTAATTTTAAAATAAATTATTGCTTAAAAATGTTAATAATCATTTCAGCCTTCAGCCATTTGTAATCTCTTTGTTGGTGGAGGGCTTTGCCTATATATTGATGGCTACTGACTGATCAGGGTGGTGGTTGCTGAAAGTTGACATGGCTGTGGCAATTTCTTAAAATAAGACCACAATGAACTTTGCTGCATCAGTGAACTCTTCCTTTCACTAAAGCTCTCTCTGTAGCATGAGATACTGTTTTATAGCATTTTCCCACAGTAGAACTTTCAAAATTGGAGTCAATACTCTCAAACCCTGCCACTGCTTTATCAACTTAGTTTATGTAGTTTTCTAAATACTTTGACATCATTTTAACAATGTTAACAGCATCATCAGGAGCAGATTCCATTTCAAGAAACCACTTTCTTGCTCAGCTATAAAAAGCAATTCCTCATCCATTCACATTTTATCAGGAGATTGCACTAATCTGGGCACCTCTTCAGGCCCCACTTCAAGTTCTAGTTCTCTTGTTACTTCTTTTATATCTGCAGTTACTTTCTCCATTAAAGTCTTGAATCCCTTAAAGTCATTCACGAGGATTGGGATCAACTCTCCCAAACTCCTGTCAATGTTAATATTTTGGCTTCCTCTCATGAATCATGAATGTTATTAAAAGCATCTAGAATGAGGAATACTTTCCAGAAGATTTTCAATTCACTTTACCCAGATCCATCAGAAGAATCACTATTTATAGCTGCTATAGCCTTACAAAATGTATTTGTTACACGGTAAAAGTTGGAAGCTGAAATTACCCCTTAATCCATAGGGTACAGAATGGATGTTGTGTTAGCAGATACAAAAACAACATTAATTTCTATGTATATCTCTATCAGAGCTCTTGGGTGAACAGATGCATTGTCAATGAGCAGTAATAATTTGAAAGAAATAGTTTTTTCTAAGCAGTAGTTCTTAACAGTGGGCTTAAAATATTCAGTAAACCATGCTGTAAACAGATGTCTTCTTATCCAGGCTTTGTTGTTATGTTTATAAAGCATAGGCAGAGTAGCTTTAACATTTTTTAGGAGCCCTGGGATTTTCAGAATGGCAAATCAGCATTAGCTTCAACTTAAGGTTACCAGCTGCATTAGCCTCGAACAAGAGAGGCAGACTGTCCTTTGAAGCTTTGAAGCTAGGTGCTGACTTTTCTTCTCTAGCTATGATAGTCCTAAATGGCATCTTCTCTCAGTATAAGGTGGTTTTATTTATATTATCTATATTGTTTAGTATAACCACTTTCCTCAATTATGTTAGTTACATCTTCTGGATAACTTGCTGCTGCTTCTCCATCAGCACTTGCTGCTTCACCTTGTACTTTTAGGTTATGGAGAGGGCTTCTCTCCTTAAACTTCATGAACGAATCTCTGCTAGCTTCAAACTTTTCTTCTTACCTTCCTCACCTCTCTCAGCCTTCGTAGAATTGAAGAGAGTTGGGACCTTGCTGTGGATTAGGCTTTGGCCTAAGGGAATGTTGTGGCTGGCTTTGTCTTCTATCTAGACCACTAAAACTTTCTTTACATCAGCCACAAGGCTATCTCTTTCTTATTCATGTGTTCACTGAAGTGGCACTTTTAATTCCCCTCAGGAACTTTTCCTTTGCATTCACAGTTTGGATAACTGTTTGGCAAAAGGGCCCCAGCTTTCAGCCTATCTTAGCTTTTGACATGGTTTCCTCACTAAACGTAATCATTTCTAGCTTTTGATTTAACATAAAAAATGTGAGACTTGTTTTCACTTCAACACTTAGAGACCATTGTAGATTTATTAATTGGCATAATTTTAATATTATTGTCTCTGAGGGATTGCAGGGCTCAAGAAGAGAGAAGGAGGGAGATAGGGGAATGATCATGTGGCAGAGTAGTCAGAACACCCAACATTTATTGATTAAATTTACCATCTTAGCCTGGGCGCGGTGGCTCAAGCCTGTAATCCCAGCACTTTGGGAGGCCGAGACGGGCGGATCACGAGGTCAGGAGATCGAGACCATCCTGGCTAACACGGTGAAACCCCGTCTCTACTAAAATACAAAAAAAAAACTAGCCAGGCGAGGTGGCGGGCGCCTGTAGTCCCAGCTACTCGGGAGGCTGAGGCAGGAGAATGGCGTAAACCTGGGAGGCGGAGCTTGCAGTGAGCTGAGATCCGGCCACTGCACTCCAGTCCGGGCGACAGAGCGAGACTCCGCCTCAAAAAAAAAAAAAAAAAAAAAAAAAATTACCATCTTACATGGGCACAGTTCATGGTTCCCCAAAGGAAAAATGACAGTAGTAACATCAAAGATTACTGATCACAGATCGCTATAACAGATATAATAAAAATAATAAAAATGAAAAAATTGTAAATATTTTGCGAATTACCAAAATGTGACACAGAGACACAAAGTGAGCATATGCTGTTGGAAAAATGGCACCAATAAACCATGGCACCAATAGAGTTGCTCAATGCAGAGTTACCACAACCCTTAAATTTGTGAAAAAAAAAAAAAAAAAGCAGTATCTATGAAGTACAATAAATGAAGCACTATAAAACAAGGTATGCCTATTGTCATTTATGATCTTATCTAATTCTCTCTAATAAAACACATGTTCCTCAAAGGCAGGGACTATGTCCTGCTTATTTTTCTTTTTTAATCTTCCAGTGACTGTCATAATAGGTAATCATTAAATAGTAGTTGAATTGGATTTTCATTAGCATCTGGATTTCTAATTTTGAAGAAGCGTGATCTTTCTTTTGCCATTTTAAAATTGATTTGAAAAACAAATGTACGGGAAGCATCTGGATCCATAACAGCAACATTTGAGTGCTAAAAGCTTTTTAAGAGTCTTTTAAGAATGGAATAGATGGATAGCAAGATGTAGCAATGGGTACTATGTCTGTTGATTCTCATACCATTTGAGGCAATTTTGATTATCACCAGATCTGGAAGCCACTGCTCAGGTAGACAGAGTGTGAATGTGATAGTTGGAAAACTATGGTTCAAAGCCCATCGCAGCCAATGACCAGTTAAGTGAAGTTAGAGCTAGTTATGCAAACTTTGTCAACTCAGTATTCTCATCTGGAGAATGGAGAACATAATTCCCTCCTAGATGTTTATTTTAAGAACAGAAAGAAGGAATTAAATGTGATTAAATGACCGTAAAAGAGGAAAAATTGATACCATGATGCTTGATACGCAAGCAATTAGAGCACCCTTTAAACATGTTTTTTAGATATTGTCTCTTTTATTTCCTAAAAGTAACCAACTCCAGGTGATAAAAGATGTTATTTTAAGGCATGTCTACGGCTGGGCATAGTGGCTCACACCTATAATCCTAGCACTTTGGGAGGCTGAAGTGGGAGGATTGCTTGAGTCCAGGAGTTTGAGACCAGCCTGGGCAATATATTGAGACCTCATCTCTACAAATAATTTAAAAAGTGAGCCAGGCATGGTGGCACATACCTATAGTCCCAGCTACTCGAGGTGCTGAGATAGGAAGATTGTTTGGGCCCAGGAGGTTGAGGCTGCAATGAGCCATGATCATGCCGTTGCACTCCAGCCTGGGCAACAGAGTGAGACGCTAGCTCAAATAAATAATAATAATTATAATAATAATAATTCATGTCTATCTTTGTGCAAGAAGCTTTCCTGACCCAACCCTAGGCTCAGTGACTGCCCTTTCATGGTGTTTCTGGAGCACCCTATGCACACGTTCGTTTTTGTCCTGCCTCACCCTATAGTAATAATCTATAAAAGAATTTTGTCAAGATGGCCCTGAGGCAGAGCAGGACGGGTAGCAGTGTTCCATTTTTAAAAATAGCAAAGATAAGTCCAGGTGTGGTGGTTCATGCCTGTAATCCCAGCACTTTGGGAGGCCCAGGCGGGCAAATCATCTGAGGCCAGGAGTTCAAGACCAGCCTGGCCAACATGGTGAGACCCCCATCTCTATTCTTGTAAGAATACCCCATCTCTATTCTTGTAAGAATACAAAAATTAGCTGGGCATGGTGGTGCGCACCTATAATCCCCGCTACTTGGGAGGCTGAGACAGGAGAATCATTTGAACTCAGGAGGCGGAGGTTACAGTGAGCCAAGATTGTGCCACTGCACTCCAGCCTGGGTAACAGACTGAGACTGTGTCTCTAAAAAAAAAAAAAAAAAAAAAAAAGCAAAAATAATAATTTGCTTGAGACCATGATATGATTAGTTAGTGGCAGAACACAGGATCAGATATTGGAGCTAATCCAACTACATCAGGGAACAGCAACTTAGAAACTTGTCCTGTCCCAAGGAAGAGGTAACAGTCCAGAGGTAGATGAGATTGGGTTTTCTCCTCTTCTCTCTAATGTCCTTTGATTTCTTTACCCTGGTTACATGTTAATGGCTTGGCAGAAACTTCAAAATTGAACTCGTGAGAGACACCACTGTTATTAACCTTTAGGCAATTACAGTAGCTGTCAAAGGTTTTAAGCCAACATGCAACCTGACCCTTTCTAAATGACTTAGAAGTGACATTTTAATGAGAAAAGAAAGCAGAAGAGGTGGTTTTTTTCTAAACAGGAAATTTTTGTGGAGAAACTGACACTGAATTTTACTGTCTATCCCCAGGGTATGTGTGAGATGAAGAGCAGAGCCCAAGGCTGTTAGCTTCTGTTTGGTACTTCTGCTCCCCTAGTCCATCATCCACTGGAGCCTCTCCTGAGAAGTCACATAGAGGCATGCTAAGGAATGATTCCCATAGCAAGACTTTGTGCTCATGAGTGCATTTGGGGTAACTAAATTACCAGCTCCAGTCAATCTGCCTTTTCTTCTTTATCTATGGTCCTGGTCAAAGGAAATCTACGGGGTACAAATACTAAACTTTTTGGAAAAGGTATAATTCACGTATCACAAAATTCACTCCTTTAAAATGTACAATTTAGTTAGCTTTAATGTACTAGCACAGTTGTGCAACCATCACTACTATCTAATTCCAGAATATTTTCCTCACTCCTGAAAGAAACCCATATTCTTTAGCCGTCACTCCCCATTTCCTTCTTTCTCAGCCCCTGGCAATCACTAATCTACTTTCTTTTTCTATGTATTTGCCTACTTTGAACATTTTCTTAAAATGTTGTATTAAAATACATAACCTTTGTATCTAGCTTCTTTCACTTACCATAATGTTTTCGAAGTTCAGAAGTTAGAGGAACGGTCTGCAAGACCACTCTTTCTTCTGATACCAATTGCAAGTTTGGGGATTCCCAAGACCATCAAGATAAAACCCCACAAAGCTCACTGAAAGCTGTTTTGCTCATGATTATGGTTTATTACAGCTAAAGGATACAGATCAGAATCAGCCAGAGGAAGAGGTACATAGAACAGAGTTCAAAAAACGACCAAAAGTAAAACTACCAGTTGTTCTTTCCTCATGAGTCACGGACAGCATTGGCAAGAACCCTTCATATTCTTGCCAATGCCATTACTTTCCTGGTATTGATATGTGACAGTACCCAAGGAAAACTGCCAACCAGAGAAGCGCACCAAAGCCTTGGTGTCCAGATCTTTATTGGAGCTTGATTACATAAACCTGGCTAGCTGCTCACATGGCTGACTTCAGTCTTCAGACTTTCTGGAGGTCAACTGATACCATATGCCCCAAAGCCCTCATCCTAAATTAGATTGTTAGTATCTGGCGGCCCAAGGATCACAGGCAAACAAAGATATTTTATCAGGCAGGACATTCCAAGAGCCTGGAGATTACCTCCCCAGAGTCAAGGGCCAATGTCAGAACTTGCTTTGAGTAAAGTTAAATTGTTTACTACATAAAAGTTCATTCATGTTATATCCTGTATCAGTATTTCTTTCCCTTTTATGGCTGATTAATATTTCATTGTAGGGATTTACCACATTTTGTTTATCCATTTATCAGTTGACGAACATTTGGGTTGTTTCAACTTTTTGGCTATGATGAATAATACTACTGTGAACATTTGTGTACAAATTTAACTGTAGACATATGTTTTCAATTATTTTGGATAAATGCTGGATCATATGGTAACTCTTTGTTTAACAAAATACTAAACTGTTTCCAAAGTGGTTGTACCATTCTTCATTTTCACTAGTAATGTATGAGGGTTTCAGTTTCTTCATATTCTTGCCAATGCTAGTTGCTTTGAAAAATTATTATTATTATTATTATTATTATTATAGCCATCCTAGTGGGAGCAATGTGGTATCTCATTGTAGTTTTGATTTTATTTCCCTAATGAATAGGGATGTTGAGCAAAGTTTTATTGCTTATTTTCCATCTGTGTATTTTTGGAGAAATATCCATTCAGATACTTTCCCCATTTGAAAATTGGGTCATTTATCTTTTATTGTTGAGTTGTAAGAGTTTGTTATACAGTCTGCAAAGAAGTCCCTTATCAGATATATGATTCGTAAATATTTTCTCTCATTCTATGGGTTGTCTTTTCACTTTTTTAATAGTGTTCTTAAAATGTAAAATTTTACATTTTGATGAAGTCGAATTTGTCTGTTTTGTTGTTGTTGCTTGTTTTTTGGTGTCATATTGAAGAAATGCTTTCTTAATCCAAAGTCATAAAAGTTTATGTTTATGTTTTCCTCTAAGAGTTTTAGAATTTTGACTTTTACATTTAGATGTTTGAACCAATTTAATTTTGTATATGGTGCGAGGTAGGGGTCCTACTTTATTCTTTTACATGCGGATAAACATTTGTGTCAGCACTACTTGTTGAAAAGATGGTTCTTTTTCCATTGAATTGCCTTGGCACCTTGTAAAATAATATTAGTTTACCATAAATTTAAGGTTTTATTTCAAAACTCTCAATTTTATTTCATAGATCTATAAGTCTTTCTTTATGTCAGTATCACATTGTCTTAATGATTGTAGCTCTGTTTTGTTCTATAATTCTTTTTTTAAATAGTTTTGAAGTTAGGGAGTATGAGACCTCAAACTTTGTTTTGTTTTCAAAATTGCTTTGCTTATTCTAGACCTCTTGCAAATTATAGAATCAATTTGTCAATTTCTGGAAAAAAGCCAGCTGGAATTATGGTAGAGATTGCATTAAATCTGCAGATCAGTTAGGGGAGTGTTGCCAGGTTAACAATATTAGGTCTTTAGTCTGTGAACATGTGCTGTTTTTCCATTTATCTTGGTCTTCTTTTATTTCTTTCTATTATGTTTTGTAGTTTTTAGTTTATGAATCTTGCACTTCTTTTGTTAATTTTTGTGTATTCTCTTCTTTTTAATATTATTGTAAATAAAATTGTTTTCCTAATTTTATATGCAAATTGTTCGCCATGAGTGTGTAGACTGTACAATTGACTTTGCATGTTTTTCTTGTGTCCTGTAACCTTGCAGTGGTTGTTTATAAGTACTAATAATTTGTGTGTGTGCATGCATATATATTTCTTAATACTTTCCACATATAAGAGATAGTTTTATTTTTTTTTCAGTCTGGATAGCTTTTATTCCTTTTTATTTCCTACTTTCCCTGGCTAGACTCTTCAGTACAATATTGAATAGAGGTAGCAAGAGTAGACATCCTTCTCGTCTTTCCAACATTAGAAGGAAAGCATTCAGTCTTTATTAAGTATAATATTACTTGTGAGTTTTCCTTAGATGACCATCATCAGGTTGAGGAAATTCCCCTCTACTCTTAGTTTGCTGTTTGTTTTTATTTCATAAAAGATTGTTGGATTTTGTCAAATATTTTCTCTGCATTGATTGTAGTAATCATGTGGTTTTAAATTTTTTATTAATATAGCATATTGCACGGACTGATTTTTATATGTTGAGCTAACTTGGCATTTTTGAGATTTGTCCCATTTGGTCATGGTGTATACTTCCTGAGATGCTTGTGAGGTCTTCCGAAATCATAGGCTCCAAGCTCAGCTGGACAAGAAACTCTCCTCAGGACCACTGAAACTGTCAGTTTTACTGTGCTGTTAAGTATGACAATGGTCTGACTTTACTGCCAGATTGTGTTCAAATTAAAATACCTCCAGCTGAGCTCCTTGAACACAGTTACTGTGTACTTTCATCTCTGGGCCCCAATACTGACTGCAGTATGGCACAAAGTTGACATACCACAAATAATTTCAAGTGAATTAATTAATACATACATGAATGAGTTCCAAAATAAATTTCACCTCTTTGGAGGGCATCTTCTATTGTTCTGAGCTGTGGGAAGTTGTGAGGTGTGATTCTGAAGGAGAAAATGTACTACATATACAAGTTCTTCACTAAGCACTAATGATAAAATTCTACCTTATGATCATTCAGATTGATTTGAGAGGTAAAACAAAAAGCAACTGAATTCAGAAATTAGCCTTTTTTTGTTTTTAGGATACTTCGTTTTATGGCCATTTTGTATATATCTGATTGTGGGATAAAATTTAACCATTATTCTTCCTTTACATAGCTTTTGGCATATTCTCTCAGCTCTGTGTTTGTGAAAACGATGCCAACCTTGACCACATTTCTCCTCAATGACTTGCACTACCCATGGAACACATAAGTATTTGTTAAGTAAATAAAATGTACTATTATAAATACAGGTTTGAATTAAACTAAAATGGCAAAAAAGAAAACAAAAAAAAAAAAAAATAAAGAATTGGAATCAGGTACAGCAGGCTGTTCGTTACGAGGATCTTAAGTAGTCTGGTACATTTTATGTTTAAGTCAATGACATCTCCTATTTCCATTTCTTCCAGGAAATTATTTAGAAATGATCTCATCTTCCCTTTCTTTCATTCCAAGTTCTGCCCTCACCTTATAGATCGTTTCTCTTTGATGTATAGACCAGGTATCAGTGGCATAGGCATCACCTCAGACCAGAATCTCAGGCTCCTCCACAGACTTAGTAAATCAAAATCTGTATTTTAGCAAGATTCCCAGGTGATTCTCATGTATAGTAATGTTTGAGAAAAGATTATCTAAAATGTTGCCATATGCTTACTCTACATGCTTGCTTCACTATCAAATAAATCTTGGTATCTGTAGGTATGGTTCAACTTGAGATAGCAGAAATCATAGGAGAAAGTTTCATCTCCCCTGAGGCAGGAGAATGGTGTGAACCTGGGAGGCGGAGCTTGCAGTGAGCTGAGATTGTGCCACTGCACTCCAGCCTGTGCGACAGGGCGAGACTCTGTCTCAATTAAAAAAAAAAAAACAAAAAAGAAAAGAAAAAGAAAGTTTCATCTCCTATTTAAAAAAATTAAATAAGCAAATAATTATGGAAACCCTATTGGATGAGGGGTAGGTGTTTCTTTATGTGCTGCAAAGAAATGTGTCGAGGTAGTTGCTCCTTCTAAAAAAGTGTTAGGCTGTTTTTACATTGCTATAAAGAAATACCTGTGACTGGGGTAATTTATAAGAAAAGTGGTTTAGTTAGCACATGTTTCTGCAGGCTGTAAGAAAGCATGGTGCCAGAATCTGCTTCTGGCGAGGCCTCAGGAAACTTACAATCATGGTGGAAGGTGGAAACAGGAGCAGGTGTCTCATGGCAGAAGCAGGTGCAAAAGAGGGTAGTGGAGGGAGATGTCACAGACTTAAACAATCAGATCTCATGAGTACTCACTCACTATTGCAAGGACAGCACCAAGCCATGAGGAATCCGCCCCCATGACTAAAACACTTTCTATCAGGCTCCATCTCAAACACTGGGGATTATAATTCAACATGAGATTTGGCAAGGACATATATTCAAACTTTATATAAAAAATACCTCAACAGTGGCCCACAAGGGCCCAAAATTCTGTTACAATCATTCTTTTGAATTCTCATTTGTTTGTCACATCAGGTGAGACAATGAGATAAACTGCTATTATGTGAATTACTTTACCATAATTAAGAAAAATTGACATTAAATAGAAGAAAGTCCAATTTTGATGGGGGAAGAAGTAGCAAAAAAGTCCTAGAAGGCAGAGAGAGCAAAAGTGGTGAGGCTGGTTACAGGAACCTGTGGGAACAGTGTGAGGAACTGGGTGTATTAGTTATAGTTCTTCAGAGAAACAGAACCAATAGGATCAACAGAAATGTTTGAGAGAGGATTTATTATGGAAATTGGCTCACACAAACATGGAGGCTGAGAAGTCCCACCATACGCAGTCTGCAAGCTGGAGAACAAAGGAAGCTGATAGCATGGCTCAGTCCAAGTTCAAAGGCCCAAGAGCTTGGGGAGCCAATGGTGCAGTCTTAGAGTCCAAAGGCCAGAGAACCCGGATGTCCAAGAGTAAGAGAAGATGAGTGTCCCAGTTCCAGAAGACAGGAAAATTCATCTGTCCTCTGACCTTATTGTTCTATCCAGACACTGAACCAATTGTTCAGGGCCTGGCCACATTAGGTGAGGGTTGATCCTCCTTACTCAGGCCACTGATCCTAGTGCCTCTTTTCTGTAAACACCCTTATAGACATACTCAGAAAGAATGCTTTACCAGCTCTCTGGGTATCTTTTAATCCAGTCAAGTTGATGCCTAAAATTAACCATCACACTGGGGTTGCTAGAGCAAGAAAGAACGCTCTGCAGGAGGAGGTGAGAAAAAAATCCAGGATATACCCTTCATACATCACAGTGCTATATCTGTCTAGTCTTGCCTACTGAAAGCAATGCAATTATGGTTTTCTAACTCAGGCTTGATTTTTCCTTATTGAGAGCCACCCCAAGGATTCCTATTATGGAATAGTGGCAACAATGCAATAAGGCATCCTTTCTTATCCAATTCCTTTGGAGAGAGAGAGATTGATAGAAAACAATGCAAGTATCTTCCTGGCACAGATGGACAACGCATTTTGCTTGGGGCAACCGAGGCTTAGCACATTGAAGACAGTTCCAAGAACCACATCAGAAATGTTTAGGGAATGAAAGACTTGGCCGGGAAATAGCAACAGGAGCTAAATATGGACTGGCTGACTAATCATCTCTGAAAGGGGAACCAAGCAATGTGGTGATGATCTTATGGGCAAAATGCTGTGGAGAATTTGCCTGGGCTGTAAGGGACAGCATGAAGCAAATGTAAGGTGAAGGACCATCCAGGAAGAACACCTCACACCAATGGATTTGCAGGGGACTGACTCCCTCTTTCTTCTTCCCTTTCCCTAGATGATATACATTCCTCATTTTTGTTGTGTATGCACTTCTAGTGTAAGGAATCCAAGAAGACAACTTGAAAATTGTCTAAAGAAAGACCACATGGTGTGTGCTAACTTAAGCAGATGATGTGAATAGCAACACCTAGGCCTCCTTCAACTTTATGCACTTGATAGACGAACCCCATTTGAAGGTCTTTTTTCATACAATTCTGGGGTCTGTAGGGAAGAGACATGCCTTTTTCCTCATTTTGCTTTTGCTTGCCAAGGTAAGAAGACTTAAAAAAAAAAAAAAAAAGGTATGAGTCTTCAGCTTGATTTTCAAGTCAGTGAAACAGTTCAGTGGATTAAAGAGGCTTCAGTGGCTCTTTTACCAAGATAAGAAATTATTATCACGATGATACTTTTATGTTAATTGTTTTTCTTATTTTTTAATGGATTTGAGTTGATAAGGGATAATGTATTTAAAAAAGAAAACACAAATTTTATTTGTGATTGTTTTAGTTTAAGCTATTATAACAAAGTACCATAGACTATGTCAATTTTCAATAATGAGATTCAGAAAATATGATTTAAGTATAGAGTTTATTTGACCCTAAAGCTTGAGGATGGCCACCCGGAAACGTAGATTCAAGTTGCTGTGAATATACACTCTGATTAGCAGCAGTTACAAGTGGATTTTCAAGGAAAAAAAAGAGGCAGTTCCTCCATTATTTACTAATAATTTACACAGAAATAACCTAAGCTGTTGATTGGCTCTGCATTGTACTTTATGTCACAGATTCTAGGAACATGAAGATAATGGGCGAGGCAGCCAGTTTGGGGCAAAGAAGGTGTTAAACAGTCAGCCCTGGGCATGGATGTGCCCCTCCTACTGAAGTCCTATAATCATGTCTTTCTGGGCCTGGTAAGTTTTGCATACTTCACAGGACCCAGACTGCCTTATTATTATTATTTTTTTCTTAACTGGGTGGCTTAAAAACAACAGAATTTCATTTCTTACAGTTCTGCAGCCTAAAAGTCCAAGATCAGGCTGTTAGCATGGTCAGGTTCTGGTGAAGGCTGTCTTTGAGGTTGCAGACTACCACTTTCTTGTTGTACCCTCACATGGCTGAAAGAAAGCAAGCTAGCTCTCTGGCTTCTTCTTATAAAGGCACTAATTTCATTTATGAGGACTCCACCCTCATGACATAATCACCTCCGAAAGGCCCCACCTCCAAATATGATCACCCTGGAGATTAGGTTTTAACATATCAGGCAGTTTGGGGTGGCTCATATCTGTAATCCTAGCACTTTGGGAAGCCAAGTCAGGAGCATCACTTGAGCCCAGGAGTGCAAGGCTGCAGTGAGCAATGATCGTGCCACTGTGCTCCAGCCTAGCCAGCAGAGTGAGACCCTGTCTCTAAAAATATATATTTTTAAGATTTTAGGCTGGGCACAGTGGCTCACGCCTATAATCCCAGCACTGTGGGAGGCCAAGGCAGGTGGATCACAAGGTCACGAGTTTGAGACCAGCCTGACCAACATGGTGAAACCCCGTCTCTACTAAAAATACAAAATTTAGCCAGGCATGGTGGTGTGTGCCTGAAATTCCAGCTACTCAGGAGGCTGAGATAGAAGAGTCACTTGAACCTAGGAGGTGGAGGTTGTAGTGAGCCGAGATCGCGCCATCGCACTCCAGTCTGGGTGACAGAGCAAGACTCCGTCTCAAAAAAAAAAAAAAAAAAAATTTAATGTATGAAATTTGAGGGGACATAAGCATTCAGCACACAAGAGTGATCCCACACACAGATTCTCTGAGACATTTTGGGTACCACTCATAGAATACTGTGACCTTAACAGGTCCATTGCCTGAGCTGTGGCAAGTCAGTACACTGACACCAAGGGTTCTAGCAGAGAGAGTTTAAACATCACAGGGCAGCAAAATGAGGAGATGGTGGGAAACCCCAAATCCTCCTCCCCAGAGAGTTTGGGGCTAGGGATTTTAAGGGGTTTGTAATGGGTTGAGGTGTGGGGATTGTTGATTGATCAAAGAATGTAGGATGCAATCATGGAACAGGGAAGTGATGAAACTGTATTTTATACTGATTTGGTGTTTCTATGGAGGTCTTTTAAACTGGTTGGTGTCAGCTGCTTCACTGGAATCCTGAGTCTGATAAACATCTTAGGCATTTTTAAACAAGTCTTTCATTCTAACCTCAGTGGTCTTGTCTGTAAGAATGATAGAGTAGGTGGTTAGGCAAGCAAGAGCAGGGCAAGCGCAGAGCAATTTGCCAGAAATGTCAGGCGACCATCAAGTGATTGTCAGGCAGTTGTTAAATTGTTTCTCTAAAATAATAATTGGTTGTAGCTGGTACCAAGGAAAGACAATCTCCCAATAGAAAGAAAACACCTGAAGCTGGTGACCAGCAGCTTCCCAGTAAGATCTCAGGAGTTGGGTGAATGGGCTCAAGCATGTGCACTAAGAGGCAAAATGGCAGAGTTTAACCAGTATAGGACCTTCCCCTAGGAAGACTCAACTGATAACGGAAAAACGCCTCAAGTGGGCATGTGCACAACTTCAGTAAACACACTGCATGTGGACCCTCCCAAGTGCTGGCAGGCCACTGTGCATGTACACAGCCCACCCAGAGGAAAAATTAGGGAAGAAAAAATGCAAACCCCAGAACCATGCCCAGGTCAAAGGTCAGATGGCGCCCTTGGATTTCTCAAGTGGCCTACTTGGCCCTCTTCCAAGTGCACTTTACTTCCTTTTGTTCTTGCTCTAATATTTTTTAATAAACTTTCACTCCTGCTCAAAAACTTGCCTTGGTCTCTGACTCTGCATTATGCCCCTCGGCCGAATTCTCTCCCCTCCAGAAGTCAAGAATCGAGTTGCTGCACACCCAGATGGATTATCCACTGCTAACGGGAACAATGGGGATGTAAATCAGTTATTAAACTAAAGCCTTATGATTTTAACGTCAGAAATCCCATCTATACAAACAATGGGGCTGTAAATTGTCAGTATCTAGTGCTACATGATTTTCAGTTATAAGGAAGTAGGCCAGAGTGCAGTCTGATTGATGTTTAATGATAATTATATATATATTTTTTTCCAGAAGCTGGCATGTAATTCTCGTTAACCCTGTGAGCACAGTTCCAATACTGCCCTGGCCAGTGGGCAAAGGTGATTCCCAGATCTGTTGCAAATATCCAGAAATTAACTTTTGCTTTAAACAGTTTTTTTGTTTGTTTAAGTTTCATGCAACTGGTTCTGAGTAACAATGCTCTCTTCATTTATTTGGCTTTTACAAAGCAAGGTTATGACAATTAGGCTTGTCCCCCATCCTTAGATTTTCAGCTCTGGGGCAAAGGAGAGTTTAGGGCCCAAGGGAAAACTTTTGGCCTCCGAAGTTTTGCTGAGAATCTAGTGACAAAAGGCAAATTAATAGGATAAAAGGTATACAAATTTATTAACATGCACAAGAGTCTTACAAAATATAAGATCTCAAAGAAATGACCAGATGGTTGATGCTTTATACCACCTTGAAGTTACAAAAAGAATGGGGGCTTGGAGTAGGTCCAAAAACATGTTATGGTTGGTAAATCAGTTGATAGTGGCAAGACAGGTCATCAGAGGCAGAAGAGGAGGCCTGGCTAGCAAAGATGGCCTTGTTATATAGGTGAAACCACACAGGTAACAACCTTCTAAGATAATAGATGGTAAATGTTTCTTTCAGACCTTTAGAGGTGTCAGACTTTTATTTAATCTTGCCTAGATCTGGACAAGGAAGGCCCTCTGAAGAAGCCTGGCTGAATCAATGTGGATTCACTCTACAGATGCAAATCTCCCCCGAAAAGACAGCTTTTCAGTTATTCCTGTAATTCCAGCCCTTCTGAATAGCCATCTTAAAATATATCAAAAAAGTATATTTTGGGGTGAAATAGTTTGGTTTCCTTTAAAAGAATGGGAAGTGAGATCCAAGATGAAGTAGAGAAAAATATAGAGCTAGGAGCAGAACGGAGCCATAAAACTTCCTGGCAGTGGCCCTGACGCTCGAGGACTGTTGGGCTTTCAAAACGGAAGTGGAAACTTGTGTTGGTTATTTATGGGGAGCACCCCTGGAGCCTGGTCCTGAAGAAACAGCCTCATCCCATTACTCCCTGGAAGTGGTTGTAAACATTTACGGATCCTGAGCACTTTCAGCGCATGCGGGCAGGGTTTTCAGAAGCAGATTGTTCACTTGCCAGCACACCGCAGGCCACTCGTAAACACTGTCTCCTTGGAAAACGTGCTGACTTCTATTTCATATCCCTCTTACCTCCCTTTAACTTTAGGAACTAGAGTTTCAACGATTGCCAACTCCTCCTTTCAGGGGTGATACATATCAAGAGGTTAGAGGGCTGCCCTGGTATGATAGGCTTTTCCACAAGCAGCTCCCCTTTGAAGAAAAGGGTCTCCATCTTGTGTGCAGGGAAGTATTCCTGGCCCTGTGAAAGTGAACTCATTCATCACAAGGTAACCAAACTCCTGTGGAGTAGAAAATATGAAGCTGAATGACACGCATCCAGCCACAGATGTACTAATTCAATTTCATGCCCCTACATCAGCTGCTCCTCTCCACTTAAAAGGAACATTTGCATCCATCTGTCATCATCTCTTCCTTTCATTTTAAAATCTCTTTGCTCTCTTTTCTTTCCCTTCACTCCTCCCCCCTCCACCAGAACTTGATGAAATAATGGGGCACGTTTAAAATCCAAACTCAGGCAATTCAAATTCTGAACCGATGTGATTTTGTTCCATTCTAAGTCAACCTCGAAGGGTGTCTGGGGAGCAGAAATCAAGGGGCCAAACAAAAAAGCAAGTCAGGGAGAGAAGATTTCGAATGCAAATCAACCTCCTCAACCCATTTGAAACAACCTGCTGTGAACTGGGCTAGAACGTATGGCCCATTAGCACCTTGTTAGGCTGTCAGAGCCTGAGCAGCTGAACAAGGAGATAATGGGGAGGAAATGGCTGAGACCTTTCTGAGCCCAGCCCCAGTTCTTTGGCATTCTACCCTCCTCACTTCTGGGACCCAAGGGTCAGGGTCAGTAAAACAGTTGCTCAAGAGAAAAAAAAGGTAAAAGAGAACAACTTAATTAAATTTGCTAATTTTTTTAAAAACATCTTTCTAGAACAAAGGAAGACAGAGATTAATGTAAGTTTTCCAGGGTGGGGGGCAACTGATTTTTTTTTTTTTTTTTTTTTTTTTTTTTTTATTTTTTGGGGGGGGGGCCCAATTTTTTTTTATTTTTTTTCCCCCCCCCC
>NW_016809040.1:1434595-1528757 GCF_001698545.2 Rhinopithecus bieti
TTACATTTTGGTGGGGATCCCTATGTGCTTGCTATCTCTTGCTTTATCCTATATTAATTTGAGATTTGGTAAAAACATTATAGGATGTTGAAGACTGCATGGTAAAATCTCAGTGATTAAGTCTTAATTCTCATAAGGCAAATCCTCAAATTAAAAAAAAATCTATGGTTAACACGCATATCTGCAGACATCCATTTGCAAATGTGTTTAAGAATGCAATACTTACTTGCTTAGGATTAGGAGAGGAAAAGCTTACTAGAACATGCTGGATCCCTTTCTTTCTCCAATGCTTTGGTCAACAGCCCAGTCAGTGACATTGTCTGTAACACCATAATATGTAGATTGCAGAGAGCTCACAGCTTTTGCTGATGGCAATGTTTACTTCTTGATATTAAAGACATTAGATATTTCACTATTAGGCAATAGAAATATTTTATTTCTTTCTATCATAAAAATGCACAATTTAAAGGCCAGGTGCCATGGCTCACGCTTGTAATCCCAGCAATTCGGGAGGCTAAGGCGGGTGGATCACAAGGTCAGGAGTTCGAGACCAGCCTGGCCAACAGGGTGAAATCCCATCTCTACTAAAAATACAAAAATATTAGCATGGATTACAGGCATGATGGCTCATGCCTGCAACCCCAGCTACTCGAGAGACTGAGGAGAATTGCTTGAACCTGGGAGGCAAAGGTTGCAGTGAGCTGAGATCATGCCACTGCATTCCAGCCTGGGCGACAAAGCGAGACTCCATCTCAAAAAAAGAAAAAAAAAAGAAACACAATTTAGTATTAAATAAACCAGAAAAGACTTGCTGACTTTAATGACCCATTAGAGATGGTCATGGATGGAAAAAAAAATATGTTACCAAGTTTTTGAGAAGAGGTTCAACTGTGCTGGTAGTGCCTTTAAGGTCAGGCGTAATGAGCTTGGGCCAACTTAGGGTCAATGACCTTACAAACTTAGGATTTGTGCACAGAAGAAAAACAATAACAACAACAATAACCACAGGAATTAGTGTGGACATTGGGAAAAGGCAGTTACTAGAGAACCCATGGTTTCCCAAATGACTGCCATTTTCAAGTGAAAGTTCTTTGAAAATACATTTAATTGATTGTGTTGTCATTATCAGAGAAATTTTAAGTGATTTTGTGTGGAGTAAGATGATAGATTTCATGACCTCTTAAGGTCACCAGAATGTTTTTGTGCTGTCTCATATGTTTAAGTACCAATAAGAGATAGATAATCCAAGGATGTTTATTTTGGTTTTCATTTCAGTCTGGAAGCGGAGATGAGAGTTTATAATACTAGGACAATTCTTTTGTCTGTCCAGATTTTTTTCAAAAAGAGTAATAAATAACCATATTATACTTAATTTTATAAAAGTGCAAAGTAAGTGCAAAATTTTGCAAGTTTTAAAATAGTGCAACATAAGTGCTGAACGCTAATAGTCTTGCTTTCATTCCTCAGGGAGATTTCTCCCACTTTTTTTCTATAGGCTGGATCCCTGAACGCTAACTGACATCCTGCTTTTCTTAAGGGATATGGAAATTTCCCTGGGACAGCTGTGCTCTGCTGGCTAAGGAGCCCACAAGGTTAATGAACACCCACAAAGACTGAGGAGGAGAGAGAGTATTCTTCACTGGATGATTAGCATGCCGGCATTCTTTCCTCTGTGGTAATGATGGTCAAGAAGGTGCCTGGTGATAGAGGGGAGAATGAAGGGTTGCTGCTTCTTCTGCCTCAAATGCTTATTAAAATTCATTTCCATTCAAATAGCCATCCTCTGATTTTCATCATCAAATAAGCACACGCTGTACATACTTAACAGGCAGGTGACCTGTGCCGAGTTCATGTCTTTTTGAAGCAAAAGCCTGTTCTCTTAATGAGTGTCCATGCTTATCTCTGTATGTAAATTTCTCCCCTCTCCTCTTACCCACTCCACTTTCCTGCTACCCCAGTTCTGGGATCTTTGATGGGCAGCCTAGATGCCTATTATAATGATAATTCATTTGGAACGAAATGGAATCTCCTCTTCCAGTCTAGCTCATTATAAAGGTGAAGCCCTCGAGAGGGCGGGCTGAGAATGAACAGGCTTACAGAGTTCTATTTTCCTGTAAGGGGCAAAGGCAGGATGGGAGTGGTTTCCTTAGTTCTCTGGGCTTTGGGTTTCTCTCTCTTTGGAACTGGCCTCCATTCCTATGCTTGGTGATTGTCTTCTGGCTCCTGGGGACCACCATCAGCTGGCAGGCATTTCAGCTCAGGCAGTTCTTCACCAAACAGCTGCTGGGAACAACTGGGGCTGCTCTACTGTTGTCAGTGAGAAACCAAGTGGCAAATGTGAGTGTGTTGGGCTTCCTTAATGTGTTTTTGTGCTCTGATAATTCAGAACAACACAAAGATATTGTCCTCACTTGTAGTGTACCAGGTAGATCCCAGTAAGGCTTATCTTAATTTTTTTAAACATAAGAGACATAAAAAATGTCTTTGAGGACTTTGAAAATCCCTGAAGACATGATCAAGAAGCATATCAATTATGTAATTGTACAAGTGGAGAGTTCTTTTTTTTTTTGAGATGGAGTCTTGCTCTGTCGCTAGGCTGGAGTGGAGTGTAGTGGCATGATCTCGGCTCACTGCAACATTTGCCTCCTGGGTTCGAGTGATTCCCCTGCCTCAGCTGCCCGAGTAGCTGGGACTACAGGTGCGCACCACCATGCCAAGCTAATTTGTTGTTGTTTTTTTTTTTTTGTATTTTAGTAGAGATGGGGTTTTACTATGTTGGCCATCGATCTCCTGACCTCGTGATCCACCCGCCTCAGCCTCCCAAAGTGCTGGGATTACAGATGTGAGCCACTGCGCCTGGCCAAGAGTTCTATTAAACTCATGGCATGATTGCATTTTCTAGCTTGATTTACATTTGTAAATTATCTCAGTGTACTTAAAGAGCAGTCAGGGCAGGCTAACAAATAGCTTTTTAAAATTTTCTTTTTGTTTTGCTCTTACTTGCCTTTAATAATAATAATTTTAGAAAACCCTTTCAGGTCTAAAATAACCTAATTCAGTCTTGTGGGGGTTGAAAAATCATTACTACATCTGCAAAGAGTCCTTATGGAGAGTGTGAGGGAAGAAATTAATTTTGCAAAACATATGCTTAAACAAAATATAAAATAAGTGAGACTTGGGGTAAAGCAAAGAAAACATTTCTTGCTTAGGGTCTGGTTCTTGTGATTTGTTTCTTATGTTGAAGCATATTTTGTCTCCTAATTTTAGAAATGATTATTTATAGGAAGTTCATTCTGATGAAGCAGTTTCCCTGTTTTTCAACAAAGAAATTGGACAACTTCAGAAAGTTTGTCTCGTCTCATCTGACTGTCTGGAGGAAAGAGCTGCCCCCAGGATTTTGCCACAGTTGCTATGAACTCATTTTTAACCCTCAGGAGCCCCCAGAATAATTTAGACACCAAATGACCTGACAATATCTGATTCCTTATTGCTCTGGCTACAATTTTTTTTTTTTTATGTAGGGTATGGCACTCATTGCCCACTGAACAATAAGAATAAAGTTGCGCAGATGTGGAATTATTAGAGTAGCTGTTTCAGTTTCATCAATATCAAGGTTGGCAAACATTCCCCTCTCTTATCTGTAACAGAAACCAGCCAAGGCAATGTGATGGATTCCAAGAGAGGCAATATGGATGAAACCATTTATTAGATTTATAAGAGCTGAAGGAAAGTGGTAAAGCTATCCATCTTCTATACTTTATTGAGAACAGGACCAATGACTCAGACTATCAGGACAGTATCTCCAAGACAGAATTGAAATCCTAAATTAAGCGGAGAATAAGTGCATACATTTTAGGAGAAGAGGGATCAAAGGCAGAAGTAAGAAATGCACGTAAGCCTCCAAATACATTGAATACAAATCTATCTGCAACAGTTATGCAGCTACATAACTTTGTAAATAAAGACTTCATTTCAGAAGGCTTTAAAGATTTTTTTCCTTAGTCCTTTTCTCTATTGGAAATCATAGCTCTAAAAGCCAGTGACAGCAGGCAAAATTATTATTTGGGTCATGTAAGATGCATATGTATATGTGAATAAATAAAACTAAGGGTGATGTAAAGAACAAATAATACCATTTAATTCAGAAATGGCACAAAGCAGCTCCCCTCTTTTGTCATGAAGAAATTATCAGCATCAGTCAAATTGGCTGAATAAAATCTTTTCTGTGTTTAAAAATATTCTGAGCACATGCAAGTTTTGAAATTAGGTAAATCTAAAAACATTTGCTTTAGAACTTTCGAGCTTCAATAATTCAGGATTCTAACATGTTCCTCTAAGGGTTTCATGGGTTTTATTTTTTTTAGTACCAATTTCAAAATCCCTTTTTTGACCTGCATTTCATCAAACAGAGCTGATTTCAGATCCCACTTTGCTATATTACAAGTATGTGAAGTTTTATTTATCTTCTATTTAGCTCAATTTTTTCCATTACAATAATGGAATAATAATAGCCCATAGTACAAAAATAAAATGATAATGAAGTTAAAGGAATCAGATCAGTGCTTAATAATGTTGGCTATAATAATAATAATAATAATTATTATTATTATTATTATTTAGAAAAGGGGGTGATAGAGGACAGAGGCTGCAGTGAGCCGAGATGGTGCCACTGCACTCCAGCCTGGGGGACACAGCAAGATGTCATCTCAAAAAAAAAGGTGGGTGACAGAGCCCTGGCCCATTCTGGGAGAGAGTTATCATAAAGCAAGAAGAGGGCTGTGGGCAAGGAATTCTCTGGGATATCTAGTCAGTGCAGAGAATTGAAGCTAAAATTTTAATTCCATTAAAAATACATTCACTGAGCACCTATGAGGTTCAAATTGCACACTTACTACTCTCCTGTAGACTGTATTCAAGTAATGGAAACAAAATACCTACATAACTTTCTTTGCTCCAACTCAGAATAATATAAGTGCCACAAGGAAGCCACACACACAGCACTATGGGAATTTAAAGAAGAGACATGCCATTGCTGGGGTTCAGAAAATGATAACCTAACAGGAAGACCCCAGAAGGAAAGTCTCTCTCTGACCTTCCCTTGACCTCTTGTCTCTCACTTATTATTCTCCCCTGAGGCTAGCCACAGAAACTAGAATTCCTCTGCCTCAAGGTGGTTCACAGAACCAAGACCCCTTTTCCCTAAAGGAAGCCATAAAGCTTAAAAATATTACCCTAACTTTCCCCCACCTTTCTATGAAACAGCTAGCTGTGAAAAAATTACCCTCATTCCAGAGGAATCCTACTCCATCCCTAGGGGGAAGAAATGCTACAACAGAGAGGTCAAGAAGAATCTAAACAGACAGGCCTTGCTGAGGTTTCCCCGCTCAGTCTGTTACCACTAGAGCTTACCCTTTTTATCTCATCACATGTCTACATGGTTGTTCCAGCTTCGTCAGACCTAAGCATATAATCAGATAGTTTCCATTGTATCTTTGAGTCTTCATTCTGAAGACTCCCATGTCATATAAAACTGTTATTGAACACATCTGTTATGCTTTTCTCTTGTTAACTTGTCTTTGTTATAGGGGTGTCAGCTGTGACCCTCGAAGGAAAGGAATCACCCTCTTTCTGACCCTATACCACCTTCAGCAGGGATGAAGGCAGTGAGAGAAAAGTTAGTTAAAAAGTAAGTGAAGACGCTTTATTTAAGGATTAATATAACTTTAAAAGGCAGAAGTCAGAAATGTTCATTTATTTAACAAATATGTGTTGAGTATTTGCCAGATACTCATTTATATGGCAGAGATTCAGCAGTGAGCAAAGCAGATGAATTGCTTTACTTGCTGGAACCAGGAATATTTGAATAAATGTTCTTTGATTTTTAGAAAAAAAATCTAAACTTTATGATAAAAAGTAAGAGTGATCTATTAATAAATATCTTAAAGTCACAATGCCTCACTTACCTCTATCCAACAAGCATAAAATTGTAATCCATTCCTCAAAATTGGAAAATTAGAGACAAAATTTTATAGATAGACATAAAGTGATAAAATCTTAAAGCAAAAGTGTACTCTTCATTCTGTTTCCTTGACTCGTCTTCATTAAGTTTTTCTATTTGACATAAATATAATAATTTTCTATATATATTTATATCTTTCTTTCCATCTCTTGATATAAATTTCCTCAAGAACAGTATATCCAAGCTAATTTCTTTCATAACTAAGAGTCTACATTTTATCTTCTAATATGTCCACTTGGCACATTTCAGATTCTGCCCTTTTATTTCTACTTTGAGTTTACAGGATGGCACTCCTGAACATTCTCTTCACAGTTCTCAAAACAGTTTATGTAAAGGAAATGAATTGGGTTATAAAATAGGGCCCAATGATGCTGTTGGGTGCACTATCAATCTCCCTGAAGGAACAAGGAAGAAACCTAATGTTGGTGGATCCTGTCACTCTGCCCCTAAAACGCAAAATTACTGAATTAAGGAAAACATAATTATTAACAAATATGGTGACACAGTGATTTTTAAAGGTACTGTATTTTGTTTATTAGACAGGCACATTTGTCCTTCGTCAGCCTGAAGGCATCAAGTGTCCTAGGCAATATCCATCTTCATTGAGTTTTGAAATCCTAGCGGTATGAACAAACCAGATGGCCCCCCCAAATGAAGATGAATGCATATAACTGTCATTCAAAACTCAATAGTCCATGTTGCCATATGCGATGAAGAGTTTACTGCTTGTGCAAGACGGGGGGTGGGGAGCGGAGTAGAGGGGAGCAGAGTAGTGTGTTTCTGTCCGTGGTCCTGAAAAGCTTGCCTTGACTTCAGATGCAGGAAAGCCATTAATGAAGAACATTAATGAAGACATTAATGTTTCTCAGAGACACATGTGCTTCAATTATAGCTATTTTTTCACAGTGCTGATTTACTAATAGTCTTTTTAAAAACAATCAGTCTCTCTCTCTCGACCTTGGGTCATAGGAAGAAAATGTCAGGGTTTACAGGAAAGAAAGGAGCCTGTATTTATTAAAGGCAGATGGTTGAACTGAAACTAGAGTTTGTTGCTTCCCTTTATAAAATTATATTTCAAAGGTTTTACAACTCAACCATAAGAAAATTATATTGTTGGATAAAACTTAGGAAAGAAATGACTCTTTGCAGGCTAACTAATTAAGGGAAAGTTCTGTAACCTACAGGTTATACTCATGGAAAATAAAGAAGTACTGAACTGTAAGTGCCTAAGAATCTACCACCCATTGTGTGAATTATAATTTGAAAATTGATAACTAAGTAGCGTATTTAAGACTTCTACCCCCAGAGTTGTACAACACTACCCAATTAGGTTTTGTATTCAGGGAAAAACATTGATAGTACTGCCAAGAAATGGCTGAGATGTTGAAGTTCATGAGCCAGCTGTTATGCATCTGTTCTACTTTTTACCAATATCATTTTGAGGAAGAGGTTTACTGAGTTGGCAACAAAATCTAATGCCTGATGCTTTTGAAATCATTAAATAAGATGACATTACTTAATCTTACATCGGGGCCACCTGAGCCCTTTTAGAATAGGTACAGGAATTTCTCTAAATAATGACATTTAAAAGTAGGAAGTAGGGCATGTCCAGATTCAAGACATCTAATCTTTTACCATAAAGTGATTCAAATATCTCTAGCTCAGCAGAAAAATAGGGAAAAAAGAACTCTGAACTCTTTTTCCTGGAGTCGTAAAAAAAAAATACAGCCTAGAATTCTAATGTGAAACATGTTTGAAACTTGTGTTTCAGGTACCAATAACCATTAATATATTTGCCCTAAAAATTACTGGTATTGAACTATGTGGTAAATTCTTTCAGCTGTGACTATTCAGATAAAAGAAAGTAACATAGAAATGATGACTATGTAAGAGTGCTTCAGTAATTCTTGTGAATGAGTTAATTTATTAAACGTTATACCTTGATCCACTGCACTGCAGCCTGGGTGACAGAGCGAGACCCTATCTAAAACAAAAAAAGAAGTTATACATTGAACATTTTGAATAATGAATGGCACATAGCAAGCCCTTCTACTACAAATGTGTTTTGTTGTTGCTGATGTTGTTTACTTTATTGTTGTCATTACAAGAGATGGGGTCAAAAGCTTATCTTCTAGGCAGGGAAACCAATTTATCAGTTAAATATAAGCACCAGTGGTGCTTGGATTATCCTTTTCCTTTGTCCTCATTCTCTTCATGTCCATCCCATTACCTTACCTCAGTATGTGGTTTCTTGTCCTGATAATCTTGGGTTAAATTACTATAGATGAAATAAAAGCTAATTGTGAAAGGGCACAAAGATCTGCTTGGATGATCTAATAGTGATGAAAATGTTTTCATGCAAATAATAAAATATATTAAAAGGATAGTCAGGCTTTTATTCTAGAATCCAAAGGATAAAATAACAGCCTCAGTTTCCTCATATAAAAATGGAAACCATAAGGGCTGGGTGCAGTGGTTCACGCCTGTCATCTCAGCACTTTGGAAGGCCTAGGAGGGTGGATCACGAGGTCAGGAGATCGAGACCATCCTGGCTAACATGGTGAAACTCCGTCTCTACTAAAAATACAAAAAATTAACCAGGTGTGGTGGCAAGAGCCTGTAGTCCCAGCTACTCAGGAGGCTGAGGCAGGAGAATGGTGTGAACCCAGAAGCTGAGCTTGCAGTGAGCCAAGATCGCACCAGTGCACTCCAGCCTGGGCGACACAGTAAGACTCTGTCTCAAAAAAAAAAAAAAAAAAAGAGACCATAAGACATCTCATAGAATATAAGGAGGATTAAATTAAATATTTTCAAAGTAATTAGGACCATGCTTGGCACTGGTGTCTAGGTGTTTAAAAAAAAAAATTACTTACTTTGAACTTTGGTTCTCATTTGAGTTCCTGTTTTTCTCAGTTGAACCAGAGTGGGCATGGAGATCTTAGAGAATCTTAAATTGTTCTGGAAGCAGAGAGTAAAGCACTGCTTCAGAAAATTCTCATATCTGAGGTGATAAAATTAACTCGGTGTTCAAGACCCAGAGAGCTCTCATGCCAGGTGACAGAGCAAAACTCCGTCTCAAAAAACAAAAAAAAAAAAAACAAAAAAAAATCATCTTATATTATTCTGGACATTCTCCAGAATTTACTTGTGGAGAGAAGAGGATGCAAATTCTATTTATTTTAGTGTTTCAAAAATTCACTTGTATCGCTAAGCTGTTTGAATAGGCAACTGTTGAATCTTTGGCTACCCTTGTATATAGAGTAAAAAGATAATTGCTCTGATCCCAGGGTGAACCATCTGCTAGTACAAATTGCTCTGCTATCTGCTTCATTGAGACACTTGTGTTCGTTATATTATGTTGAAATGTTCATGAAACGTGGTTTATACTAAGCTGTGTTCCTGGAAAATTTGATTCTATAAATGGGCAGAACACTCTTAATTGCAAAGACTTTTCTCTCCTTAGATTTCTAAAATGCTTTGCTGATTTGATCTGGGGCCTTGGAGTGCCAGCATCCTGTGATAGTGGCTGATTGTTGATGCCTGGGAGGATAGAGCAGTGATGATCCAAATTTACAAGACTCATAATGATTTTTCAAAACCTCCTTTTAAAAAAGATGTTCCTGAGTTCTGGAATCTGAATGAAATATGTCTAGTTATTATATAATTCTAATGATCCTTGTGGATGCTACTATTAGAGTTCAGTTAGTATCTCATCTATCAGTGTAATATTTGTGTTGTAATACTAATCATGGCAAAGTATGATTTGATAAATGCTCATTCTCAAATCTTTTATTTTAGTGTGTTCATGTAAGATTAATGACCATGATGACTTGAGACAGAATTTTTTGATTTGTTGCTTTCTTTGTGTCTTCCAATATCACACAGATCTGCAAAGATGTCTATGGCACAAGGGGAGAAAATAATAATTTAACTAGAGGATAGGAGTAAGGCCTTCTATTAACAAGACACTGTTGACATTTCTAGGTAGATTTCAGAATTCTCCAGGCATGCCTGGTAGAAATTTTAGAAATAACAGCCAGGAAAGAAAGGCAGAAAGACTATGTTGGGACATTAGCAATTTCTTCCTGCCACAATAAATCTTTATTCATTGTAAGTAAATCTAATGCTAATTTATTTATCTGTCTATCCTTTGAATTACAATTTAAAATGTCATAATACAAAGATTCAGATAAGATGGCTGATTTGCTCAGATTGAACGTCACATTGATTTTTCACCACCTGAGGCCCATTGACATAGTATGCATATTAGAGAACTTAGAATCACCAAGGTGGGGTTCTCCTACTGTTGTCTTCATGATCCATGATGATTTGTACACAGTAAATATTTCTTTGAGTGCAATGACTTTACAAATGATGCATGCAGATTCTATATACAAGGCTGAGAGTAAATGGACCCGATTTCAAACAAAAGGTTATATATGTGACCAGTGAGAGTTTTCTATCATTCTCTAGTAGCTTAGACTAGGCAGAATGCAATTTAGGGCCCTGTGTCGTAAGGTGAGTTTTAAAATTCCTCCTTTATTTTCTCACTTCTTTTGGACAGCCAGGACCCAAAACAGAGCTATTTATTTGAAACCTCTCTCCTCTCTCTCTTCTTCATCTTTCATCAATTTGATTCCCTTTTTATTATCATTATTTATGTTTTGTATAACTAGAAAAATAATTTGTCATGGATTACATCTTATTTGCAAGAGGCTCTAGTAAGATGGCAACAAGGCATGCAAAATATATCATAATTTAGCAGCTTCTCTTGTAACTATACTGAACTAATGGTGGAAAAAAATACATAATAAACAACTCCAAGGACAGATTTTGAATGATCCAGTAACTTTGATTTATATTTGGTATTTGATGGAACTGTATTAGCAGTTAAAGTCAATGGCTAAATGATTCCCAGCACAAAATGAGTCAGAAGTACAAAAGAAGCTTTACAATGCACAATAGAGAGCTCTGAGCCTCCCAGCTTTAATTTCCAAATTGCAGTGTAAATTACAGGACTGCTTGTCACTTTTAACTAACAATTCTACCCAATAGGGTCTAGCTAGGTAATTCATTCATTATTCCTTTATGAAACAGTAAACACCAGCTAAATTCCATTGGCTTTTCTAAATAAAATTGCCTCATCTCTCATATCTACTGCATAGGAGTGAATGTACCTCTGACGAGAGTCCCACTCAACAAACAACATGGGAAACCTGGAATCCGTTAAAAATGCTTTTCATATTTGTTAATATGAAATTCTCTTGGTGGAAGGACTTTCACATTCTTGTATTTCCCCTCCTTACCCTATATTCTCTCTCATCCCCAAATAACTATTTTCTCTTCACTTGTTTCCTCTGTGGCTTTCCCTATCACAAAGAAGAAATGAATGAAAGCTTTGAAAGTCAAAATCTAGCACTCCAGTTACCAACATTAGCAGGAAGAGAGGAATGTTCCAAATATCAATAAGAATCTCAACAATAAAAAAAAAAAAAAAAAAAAAAAAAAAGAATCTCAAATCTAACCAAGTAAAATATGCAAGTAGGTAGGCAGATGCTGGCTTGTCAGCCACTGATATAGACTGATTTCTACCACTTCATTAATTTGACTTTCTTACTCTGGGCAATTTGATCATACCCATACAGCATATTTCTTAGCAAGAAATAGATATGATTGTTCCAGGACAGGTGGAAAAGCCAATAGATTTGCATAAATGCTTCACAGGGTGTCTGTAGTATAGCAGGGATGTGGGAAGTTTTATTCCAGAGTTTGGAAGTGGACTGCTGAATTCTCTTCCTTTAACCTAATCATACCGTTCACATGTGGAGCACAGTCAACCTTTACATGTACCTATTGGTCTTTATTGCTCAATTTTTTTGTTTTTTGAGATGGAGTCTTGCTCTGTCACCCAGGCTGGAGTGCAGGGGCGTGATCTTGGCTCACTGCAAACTCCACCCACCAGGTTCAAGTGATTCTCATGCCTTATCCTCTTGAGCAGTTGAGATTACAGGTGCATACCATCACACCCGGCTAATTTTCGTAGTTTTAGTAGAGTTGGGGTTTTGCCATGTTGGCCAGGCTGGTCTGAAACTCCTGAACTCAAGTGATCTGCCTGCCTTAGTCTCCCAAAGTGTTGGGATTACAGGCGTAAGCCACTGCAAAAAGCCTATTGCTTTATTTTGAATCAAAGGATACAATCTCTGACACTATCTTTCATTTAAAAAGAATTTTTGTAATCATCCATCATTTATTCACTTAGTAAATATTAAATATTTACTAAGCTTCTCCTTTTGCTAAGCATTATAATGGGAATTAGAGATGTAAAAACGAAAACTGCTTGGTCACTGTCTTTGCAGAACTCAAAGTCTGATGGGAAAGATAGACATGTAAATAGACTTAGAACCACAATAATTACAGTAACATGTACAAATAATAGACATAAGAACCAAGCAGTCTGGGAGCATTAAAGAGAGAGCAACTAACTGGGAGAGTTCGAAAGGATTACAAGAACAAGTGGTACTTGAACATATTTCTAAAAGAGGCCTAGGAATTTGCAACTTTTAGTAGGGAGTTTCTGTGGTGGTGAGGGTCTGTGTGACTACTACTCAATCAGGAAAATTTTATTGCTCGATAATAGTGTTTTCAGCATTGTCCTAGGTAAATTCATTATACTAACACAACTGCATTATTTACCACCTAATCTTCTAGCCAGATATCTCCTCCAGCATGGAAAAGAAGGGATAGAGTTGTAGGGCAGGAAAGAGAAAACTTTGAGGTTCATTACCTAAAGGTCACTTGGAGCAGCTCCTCTTTGGGAGTGCATCTAGTAAGGTGCCAAAATGCTGCCATTCAAGAAGACACTAGCAGAGTTTTACTCTTTAATTTCTCTGCTCATTAAGCCTTCACTTCTGAGGTGTGAAAATGACTTCAGGCTGGTAATAAACTGCTGGAGAAGTCATTATTTTAAAAATGATCTTGCTCCCAAAGGGGATGAAGTGGTACAAAGCACAATTGCTCCAAGATCAGCTCCTCTATAGGACAATGATTGTTCAAACGTTTCAGTTATCATAAGAATAAAAAAGGGCTGTCTGTTACAGCAAGACAAGATGAAGCACGAAGTACCCAGACCCACTCAATAATCACATCAGTCTATTTTTTGGAGAGAGGAGATGGTATATTTCAATGGGGGAAAATTATTGTACACTGTATTGTTAGCCTGTGTATTATAATGCAAAGAAAACGGAAGAGGTACAGAAATGATCAAAGAAGACAGAAGTGATTTTCAGGGAGTTTTGTGATGCTAAAGAAGAGACCTGGAATAAGTTGGAATAACAATCATGTTATTAATAATAGCAAAGTCCTCCTGAAGCAGTAAATGGCACTTACCATTACTCTTGAGAGAACTTAGTCCTGTATGGACAGAACCTCTTCAGTTTTGCTTTTTTCACACGGTGCGCATTTTGCCTCCAAATTAGCTACTGGGAGGAAAAGCTTCTCTTGACCAATACTTTCCTAAGGCAGTGAGTTCCAGGCCTTGAACACATTAACTTTCTGTATTCTTTTCTGTCCCTCCCTCTCTTCCTTTCTTTTTCCCTTCCTTTTCGTCCTTCCTTTTTTTCTTCCAGTTGTTTGGATTAAGACAATTTGATTTTGAGAAATTTTTGAGCATGCTGTAGAACCTAGTGAGACAATCAGAGAGCTCCTGTGTTGCTGCCTAAATGGGGTTGGTGGGAGGTATAGAGTGAAAACTGATTGATTGGATGTGGAAAAAAATGTTATTATAAGGATTCTGCTTTTCATCCACCATTTTTAAAGCCTTTGAGCAATCAGCCCCCTCTGCTTGTACCAACTAAGTGGCATGATTAAAGGGAAATTGAAGTTACTGTTTGGTGATGCAGGAATATCATTTCTTTTCAGGAGGCAATCTTTTCTCTGAGGGCAGGAATTCACTCAGTTACCACACCTCTGACCCAGAGCCAATGGGCTTCTGAGGGGGAGAAGGAATAGTAAAACCCCTATGGCCTATGCAAGGTTCTTGGCTTTTCTCCTAAGTTTGCTAAATATTTTCCTCCACAACAATTTGGTCATCATGTCCTCATTGCAGAATCACTTTACCTCCCAAGACCCATTCTCAGGTTTCCTTCAACCGCAAGGTATATTGAGTTTTTTGAACACGTAGCAGATGTTTCGCAAGGCATAAAATGACTAATTGCTCTTTGACTATCTGCTCAGGGATTCTATGGTCCATGAAACAATGACAAGTAGTAACTTATAGCTCATATCTTCTTCGACTCTTTATATTATATGGACAGTTTCTGGGTGATAAGTTATTCTTCAGCCCTTTGATAGTCAATACAGTTCCATGTGGAAACTAATGAGGACACTGAATATCGTGGATCTAAACACAAAGCCTTCTTCACAGTGAAGAAAACAATCAACAGAGTGAAAAGGCAATCTAAGAAATGGGAGAAAAGATTTGCAAACTATGTATCTGAAAAGGGGTTAATATCCAAAATACATAAGAAATTTCTACAACTCAAGAGCAAAGAAAAAAAATTTAGGCCGAGAATGGTGACTCATGCCTGTAATCCTAGCACTTTGGGAGGCCAAAGTGGGTGAATCACAAGGTCGGGAGATCAAGACCATCCTGGCCAACATGGTGAAACCGCATCTCTACTAAAATACAAGAAATTAGCTGGGCATGGTGGTGCATGCCTGTAGTTCCAGCTACTCTGAAGGCTGAGGCAGGGAAATCACTTGAACCCGGAAGGCAGAGATTGCAGTGAGCCAAGACTGAGCCACTGTACTCCAGCCTGGCAACAGAGCAAGATTCTGTCTCAAAAAAAAAAAAAAAAAAAAATTAATGGGCAAAGAACTTGAGTATATATTCTTCCAAAGAAGACATACAAATGGCCAAGAGGTATATAAAAAGATGCTCAGTATCATTAATCATCAGGAAAATACAAATCAAAATCACAATGAGATATTGTCTCGTGTTAGGATTGCTATTATCGAAAAAAAAAAACCCAGAAAATAACACGTGTTGGCAAGGATGTGATAAAATTGGAATCCTCGTACATTGTTGGTAAGAATGTAAAATGGTGCAACCTTTATGAAAAACAGCATTAAGTTTTCTCAAAAAATTAAAAATATAACTATAATATGATCCAATAATCCTACTTCTGGGTACTTATCTCAAATAATTGAAATCAGGATCTTAAAGAGATATTGGCATTCCCATGTCCACTGCAGCATTATTCACAATAGCCAAAATGTGGAAGCAACCTAAATGTCTATCAACACATGAATGGATAAAGAAAATGTAATGTATACATATACTAGAGTATTACTCAGCCATAAAAAGAAAGAAATCTTGTGATATGTAGCAACATGAATGAATTTTGAGGACAATACGGTAAGTGAAATAAGCTAGTCACAGAAGAACAAATACTTCATGATTCTACTTATATGACACATTTAAAGTAGTTAAACTCATAGAAGCAAAGTAGAATGGTGGCTCATAGAGGTAGAGAAAGAAGGAAGTGGGGAGCTGCTGTGCAGCATGTATAAAGTTTCAATTATGCAACATGAAAATAGTCCACAAATCTGTTATATGGGATTGTGCTGGTAGTTGACAATAATGTACTGTACACATAAAAAAGTATTAAGAGGGTAGATCTCCTGAGTGTGTGTGTCTGTGTGTTTACTACAATTAAAAAATGCATTAAAAATAGAACACAAAAAAGGAAGAAAACATGGTGACTTTAACTAGATTGAGATAGAATATTCCCATATTTTTTAGCCCATATTGATGAGTAAGGCTTTTCTATTGCCTAGGATATTTGGCTAATAGAAACTGTATAGCTTAATGGAGGAGCTCCAAGAACTGGTATTATCCCAATTCCAATCCCTACCAAACCAACACCTCCCCTTCTACTTCCACTTCCACCACCACCACCACCACCTCTATTACCATCACCTCCACCTTCACCCTTCACCAACATCACCTCTACCTCCATTGCCTTCACCTCCCACCTGCACCACATCCACAAACACCACTTCTACCTCCACATCCAACTGCACCACCATCACCTTCACTTCTACTACCACTACCTCCACCACCACTGCTACATTACTACTTCCATCTCTAGCTCCACAAGCACAACTACTTTATTAAGATCAGTAAATGAGCAGGCAATGAAATCTGTCAGTACTACCTCTATCTCAATCTCCAGAAGCACAACTACTTTATTAATTTAAGGCCATTATATGAGTAGGCAATGATGTGTTCCAATGAGACATTTATGAGTCTGCCAACCCTCTAGTACCTTTTATGTTGCATGCCTCATCTGATCATTTATTTTTAATTTAAAATTTGTACTTAATTTATAAAAGAATGTGACTTTCATCTTGCTTAAGATTTGGAAAACAGGGTATAAGCGGTAAAAATTCTTTCCCATACCTGCCCTCTAATCACCTTCATCACCCCAATCCTCCTCACTGAAAGCAACTTGTGTATAGTTCCAAAGACTGCCTCTTCAGTCTTCTTATATATTTTTAAATTAAATTTCAGCTCATATTAATTATTTCCTTCTATGTTATTTGGATTTATTTTGGTTTTTTTTTTTTTTTTTTGACGGAGTCTCGCTCTGTCACCCAGGCTGGAGTGCAGTGGCCAGATCTCAGCTCACTGCAAGCTCCGCCTCCCAGGTTCACGCCATTCTCCTGCCTCAGCCTCCTGAGTAGCTGGGACTACAGGCGCCGCCACCTCGCCCGGCTAGTTTTTTGTATTTTTAGTAGAGATGGGGTTTCACCGTGTTAGCCAGGATGGTCTCGATCTCCTGACCTCGTGATCCGCCCGTCTCGGCCTCCCAAAGTGCTGGGATTACAGGCTTGAGCCACCGCGCCCGGCCTTTTTTTTTTTTTTTTTTTTTTTTTTTTTTTTTTTTTATGTGGGCTTTTTTTTTTTGACAGAGTCTCATTCTGTCGCCAGGCTGGAGTCCAGTGGCATGATCTCGGCTTCACTGCAACCTCCGACTCCCTTGTTCAAGCGATTTTCCTGCCTCAGCCTCCTGAGTAGCTGGGATTACAGGCACGCACCAGCATGTCCAGCTAATTTTTGTATTTTTAGTAGAGACGGGGTTTCATCATATTGGCCAGGATGGTCTCAATCTCCTGACCTCATGATCCATCCTCCTCAGCCTCCCAAAGTGCTGGGATTACAGGCNTTTTTTTTGACAGAGTCTCATTCTGTCGCCAGGCTGGAGTCCAGTGGCATGATCTCGGCTTCACTGCAACCTCCGACTCCCTTGTTCAAGCGATTTTCCTGCCTCAGCCTCCTGAGTAGCTGGGATTACAGGCACGCACCAGCATGTCCAGCTAATTTTGTATTTTAGTAGAGACGGGGTTTCATCATATTGGCCAGGATGGTCTCAATCTCCTGACCTCATGATCCATCCTCCTCAGCCTCCCAAAGTGCTGGGATTACAGGCGTGAGCTACTGTGCCCAGCCTATTTTGGTGTTTTTATTCTAACTTCTGATGAATGCTTAGCTCGTTTATTTTCAATCTTTCTGCTTTTCTAATATAAACAATTATGGCTATAAATATGCATATATATATTCCATTAGTTTCATCCACAGTCATAGTATCAGTTTGTTATTTTTCAGTTAAAAGTATTTAAAATCTCTATTATGTTTTATTCTTTGACTTGTTAACAAGTGTGTTTCTTAATTTCCCAAAAGAGAGCTTTTCAAGTTTTCTTTTTGTTTTTTGGTTTTTGGTTTTTTGTTCATTTGTTTGTTTGTTTGACACAGAATTTTGTTCTTGTTGCCCAGGCTGGAGGGCAATGGCATGATCTCGGCTCACCGCAACCTCCGCCTCCTGGGTTCAAGTGATTCTCCTGCCTCAGCCTCCCAAGTATCTGGGATTACAGGCATGCGCCACCATGCCCGACCAATTTTGTATTTTTAGTTGAGATGGGGTTTGTCCGTGTTGGTCAGGCTGGTCTCAAACTCCTGACCTCAGGTGATCCGTCTGCCTCGGCCTCCCAAAGTGCTGGGATTACAGGCATGAGCCATCGTGCCCAGCCTCAAGTTTTCTTTTTGTTATTGATTTTTAGCTTAATTACATTGTTATCAGAGAACATATTATGTAAAGTTTATTTCTTTAAGACTAATTAATACTTTTTATGTTCCAGTAAACAATTATTTTTTAAATGTTCTATATATTCTGTAGCTATTGGTTAGTCTTCTACATGTATCTATAACCCTAATTTTGTTAATTTTGTTGTTCAAATATTCTATTTCTTTACTATTTTTTCCTGTTTTATTGATTTCTTGTTATTGTAAATTTTGCTTTATATATTTGAAGGTCATGCTATTAGGTGCATATAACTGTAAAATTGTTATTTTTTCTGCTTAAGTTTAGCTTTTATTAAAGTATTCCTCCTTATCTCAATTCTTTTATCTAAAAGTCCATTTTCACAGATATCTAACATAGCTACATGAGCTTCCTTTTGTTTAAAGTTTCTAATAATTTTTAAAAACTACTCTGTAGTTTTAAGATTTAGAGATTTCTTTTAAATAATGTATAGCGCTATATTTTTTGTAAATAGCCTTTTATTAAAATATTCTGTCTACTTATACCTAATATAATTACTGGAACATTTGGGTTTAAATTCAGCATCTTATTTTCTTCTTTGTGCTTTGTGTTGGCTCTAGCTATTCTATGTTCATTTTTTTCCTTTCTTGCTAAGTTTTAGATTGATAAACTTTGATCATTGTGTTTTTTCTACAAGTTTAGATGTAAAAAACATAGTTTCTATTTGTTTAGTAGGGAACTTAGAATTTACAACATACATGTTAGTTAAGTCTAAAATTAATTAAGGACTGGCACCATGGCTCATGCCTGTAATCCCAACGTTTTGGGAGGCTGAAACAGGCAGATCACCTGAAGCCAGGAGTTTGTGACCAGCCTGGCAAACATGGCGAAACCCCATCTCTACTAAAAATACAAAATTAGCTGGGCATGGTGCCTCTAATTCCAGCTACTTGGGAGGCTGAGGCAGAAGAATCGCTTGAATCCAGGAGGCAGAGGTTGCTGTGAGCTGAGATGGTGCCATTGCACTCCAGCCTGGGCAACAAGAGCAAAACTCCATCACAAAATAAATAAATAAATATAAAAATTAATATGTTGCTATCAAGTTTTAATACTGTCATAAAACACTCCACTAGATAGTATTTTTACTGTTTTATCCATCATTTTCAAATGTACTTATCCACATATTTACCAGTTTATTTTTCTTCCTTTTAACACCTCAGATTTCTTTTGTTTTGTTTTGTTTTGTTTTTTGGAGACAGAGTCTCACTTTGTGACCCAGGCTGGAGTGCAGTGGCACTATCTCAGCTCACTGCAACCTCCACCTCCCAGGTTCAAGCGATTATCCTGCCTCAGCCTCCCAAGCAGCTCCCAAGGATTATAGGCGTGTGCCACCAGGCCTGGCTAATTTTTGTATTTTTAGTAGAGATGGGATTTCGCCATGCTGGCCAGGCTGGTTTCGAACTCCTGACTTCAGGTGATCTCCCTGCCTTGGCCTCCCAAAGTGCTAGGATTACAGGCATGAGTCACCGTGCCTGGCCACATCTCAAATTTCTGTATAGTATCCCTTTTTATATCTTCCCTATGTGCTATGTGGGATCATTTTCCTTTAGGGAGTTTGCAATTTACATTTTCCTGAACATGTATTTATTTTCTCTCATTCTTAGAAGATATTTTTGCTAGGTGGAAAATTTTAGGCTGGTAGTTACTTAGTTTGGCACACGGAAGAATTCATTCCATAAATTTCTACCTTTCATTGTTGCTGTTGAGAATTTTACTTCTTGGTCTTACTGTCAACTTCTTTGAAGTCATGTCGTGAAAGATTGCCATTTTTCTTTCAAAAGTTACCATTTTCTCTTTTAAAAGTTTTATCATAAAACTTTTAATAGATATGAAAGTAGGAAGGTAATACAGTAAACTATGTACCGTCAACCATGTACCACATGCTGGTCATCCATCTTTGATAATTACTGACTCATTCATGTCAGTCATGTTTCATCTACAGCCTGACCACAGATTCCTCTGCTTTTTCTCTGGCAATTTATTTGTTGAAGAAATGAGTTGTTTGTCCTAGGAAGTTGTGAACATTCTGGATCTTGCTGGTTTGGTTGTTTACATAATTATGTACATTTAATATGTTTCTCTCTCCTTTATATTTCTTAGAAATTGGTCTGACTTTTTAAAATATTTTCTCTTTGCCTGTGGTTTTCTGCAGTTTCACAATGATATGTGCCATGTAGATTTTTAAAAATGTATCTTTCAAAGGATTTGTAGGGCATTTTAATTATGTGGATTGGTGTCTTTCCTCAATTCTAGATGATTCTCAAATATTTTATTTTTAAACAACTTTTTTTTTAGTGGCTGCCCTTGAGTTTATAGTATATACTTACAATTATTCAAAGTCCTCTTTCAAATATTATTAAACTACTTCACAAGTAGTGCAAGTACTATATAACAGAGTTCTCCCAATTCTTCTCTCTCATCCTTTCTAACATTGCTGTCATTCATTTCACTAATCTATCTAAAAGCTATAATCACCGAAAACATTGTTGCTATTATTTTGAACAAACTATTACCTTTTAATCAATTAAAAATAAGAATAAAATATTTCATTTTACCTGTATTTCTTCTCTAACATTCTTTCTTTATGTAAATCCAAATTTTTGGCCTATATTATTTTATCATTTTCCTTCTGTCTGTAGAATTTATTGTAACATTTCTTGCAGGTAAGTCTGCTGGTGACAAATTCCCTTAATTTCTGTTTGTATTAGAAAATATTTATTCTGACCAGGCATGGTGCCTCATGCCTGTAATCCCAGCACTTTTGGAGGCTGAGGCAGGAGGATAACGTGAGGTCAGGAGTCCAAGACCAGCCCGGCCAACATGGTGAAACCCTGTCTCCACTAAAAATACAAAATTAGCCGGGTGTGGTGGTATGTGCCTGTAATCCCAGCTACTCCAGAGGCTGAAGCAGGGGAATCACTTGAACTCGGGAGGTGGAGGTTGCAGTAAGCCGAGATCCTGCCACTGCACTCCAGCGTGGGCTACAGAGCAAGACTCGGTCTCAAAAAAGGGAAGGCAAGGGAAGGGGAGGGGAGGGGAGGGGAGGACAGGGGAGATTTATTCCTCCTTTATATTGAAGAATAAATTTGCTGTATTCAGGATTCTATGTCAGTGTTGGTTTTTTTTCTTTCAATGCTTTAAATATTCTCAATATTTCTCTCCATTTTCTTTTTGCTTTCATGGTTTCCAACAAGCCTCTTCTATAGATAAGGTTGTTTTTTCCCTCGTCCTTCCCCTATGGCTTCTTTCAAGATTTTTCTCTGTCCTTGACTTTCTACAGTCTGAATATGATATGCCTATGTATATCATGTTTGGTGTGCTCTAAAGTTCCTGGATCAGTGGTTTGTTGTCTATTATCCATTTTGGGAAATTCTTATTCATTATTTCTTCTGTTTCTTTCTTTTCCTTCTGGAACTCATACACTATATGTATTTATACTTTTTGTAATTGTTCAACAGTTCTTGGATGCTTTGTTATTTTTTTATTTCTTTTTTTTTTCATTTCAGTTTTGGATGCTTCTATTGAAATTTCTTCAAGCAAGCTGATTCTTTCCTCCACTCTGTCCTATTGATGAGCTTTTTGAAGGCATTCTTGTTTCTGCTACAATATTTTTTATTTCTAGCATTTCCTTTGATTCTATCTTAGAGTTCTCATCTCTCTGCTTGCATTATTTATCTGTTCTTGCAAGTTGTTCCCTTTTTTCATTACAGTCCTTAGAATTTTAATATTTATTTTAAATCCCTCTTCTAATAATTTCAACATCTCTGCCATATCTAGTCTGGTTCTGATATTTGCTCTGTTTCTTCAATGTTTGGGGTTTGTGTGTGTGTGTGTGTGTGTGTGTTTTGTCTTTTAGTGTGACTTGTTATATTTTATTGAAAGCTAAATATGAGGTATTAGTGAGATAGGAATAAGACAAGGTGGTCACAGGAGAATAGAAAATTCTAAGCAGCAGTTTCACATGACTAGCAAAAGGAAACTTGAAATAGCTGCATGAGCCTGATAAGACTGAAAACGAGGATGTGGACCAAGCTGGCTAAGACTGACTGGACTCAACATGGTGCTGGATTTGACCTAGGTTTCACCTAGGACCTAATTATATGCGCATTAGCATACTAAATCATATACCCACCAGCGCCAAGACAGTTCCAGGAGCATCCATATTTGGATGTTAAAATGGGTAACACCGCAGTTCCAAGAAATCTTCACCTCTTTCTGGGAATCTTCGTGAATGTTTCACACCTTGGTTAAAGAAGCCCATAAAGGTATAAACCCCAAACCCCACTGGGAGTGACTCTTTCATGAGTATGCCCACATTCTCTTTGCTTGAATGTGTACTTTTCGCTTTGCAATAAGTCTCTGTACTTTCACTGTTTTCCAACTCATCCTTAAATTCCTCCTCACAACAGTGTTAAGAGCCTGGACACTGGCCAGGCCAACGTCCCACCTGCATTCGGGGACCTCCCCCAGCCCACCAGTATCACTAGGTAAAAATAAACTGAGGTAAGGTGGCCTTTAGTAAGGTTTTATATTTATCTTGTTAAAGCTTAGGCTGTGTTTATTATTTGTTGTAACTGTCACTGTCAGAGTCTAAAATTTACTTTGGTATCCTTGTTTTTTGTCTCCCCTCTGATCTTTTGGTTTCTCTATAGAGACTTCTTAAACAAGGTCTGAGACATGCAGTTCTTTCAGTTGTATTTTCCCATTATTATACTGGAGCCACATTGAAGTGGTAGTAAAAGGTTGGGGGAGTGGAGGCCAGTGTTCTACAGCCCTGTGATCAGGTTTCAGTCTCTTAGTGAGCCTATGCCCCTGGGCTGTGCCCTTATCAAGCGCTTCTCAGTTTTGTTTTGCCTTGTTTGTTTCCCCTCTTAGGTGAGACTGGAGTGCTAGAGGGGGCTGACCTTGGGTATTTCCCTTCTTCAGGTCAGTTAGACTGATGAAAATCCAACAGGTTAGGTAGGCTCTGGTAAAATACTGTCTCTTGTAGGCGGGCCTCGTTAAGAAGAGCAGAATGCTCTGGCATCCTTCAAAATGGCAACTATTTCCATTCCCGAGAAACACAAGGGAATTTTTCTCTGATGTCCACTGTGAGAACCTGGTAGAGTTTTACCTCCTGGAGGTAAAACTCACAAAATTGTGGGTGCATACACCTAAAACTGAGCCCCTCGGAGTTTTACATTCTCAAACATGTTCATCCTGAGCCTCCAGCAATTCATTAGTTATAGTTTTAGGTTTTCTTATTCCAGTACTGGTTCCTGGAGAGGTGTTCATTCTTGGGCGTTTGCTCCAGTGTATTGTAATTGCTTGTATCTGCCTTTCTGTCTCTCCAATTCCAGGGACGTCAGTTTGCACTGTGGTCCCCGTTCTCTGATGGATCTAAGAAGTGTTGTTGATTTTTAGTTTGTTCACCTTTTATCTTGTAAGGACAAAAACGATAACTTCCAGGCATCTTATATGCCAGATTTGAAACTATTTTCCTCAAATGCTGTCATTTTAAAAAGCGGGTATTTTATTTCCTTCAAATAGTGAGTAGTTTTAAGTTTTAATTTCTAATTGCTTCAGCATCTGAAGTCTTTGGGTATCAGTTTCTGTTCCTTGTTATTGATACAGAACATCTGGGCCCCTGGCTACCCTCCCCCTACTTAAGCCTGGAACCGCAGCAGTAAGTGAGAACAGCTGACCCCATTTTTCTGCCCAAATGTTGCCTTTTTGGCCTGCCCCGCCCCTATCCTGTGCCCATAAAAAAACTTCAGCTGGCAGAGTAACGCAAGCGGCTGAGCGGCTGGGATACAAGTGGCTGAGCAGCAAGCAGAGAAGCAGCAACTGAGTGTTGGAGACCACGGATAGACGCGGCTAACTTCAAACGGTGCAGCTTCCCGGAAAGGTCACCTTCTTCCCGCACCGTCCCTTTCCCAATTCTCCATCCCGCTGAAAACCGCTTTTATTACCCAATAAACTCCTCCACACACACTACCTTCAGCCCATTCATGGGACCTGATTCTTCCTGGATGCTGGACAAGAACCCAGGTGCCGAGAGGGCAGGGGCTCGGATGCTGCAGGGCCTACACAGAGCCTGTTCCCACCAGAGAGAAGTGACCCCCGGTTCCAGTATTCACTTCCTTCAGTTCCTGCACTCACTTACTTGCATGCTCCCTCTCTCAAGAAGTGGCCAATGGCAGCCTGAGTGAAATGAGCCATTCCAGTTCTCGCCCACGAAGGGGGTCAAGGTCAAGGGAACACTCCCATCTCATCATTTCTATTGGTTCTCATTTCTTTTCTTTCCTTTTCCTTCCTTCCTTCCTTCCTTCCTTCCTTCCTTCTTTTCTTTTCTTTTTTTGACAGGGTCTTACTCTGTCATCAGGCTGGAATGCAGTGGCGTGACATGGCTCACTACAACCTCTGCCTCCCAAGCTCAAGTGATCCTCCCAGCTAGTCCCAAGTAGCTGGGACTACAGGCACACATCACTATGCTCAGCTAATTAAATTTTTTTTTTTGTAGAGATGACGTCTCACTATGTTACCCAGGCTGGTCTTGAGCTCCTGGGCTCAAACAATCATCCCATCTTGGCCTCCCAAAGTGCTGGAATTATAAATGTTAGCTACCATGTCTGGCCTTAGTTCTCATTTTTGGTAACTTGTTTCTTTGTGTAATCAAAAATCTTTCTGTGCCCCCCATGGCCCTTAAAAATTATTTGTGTATATTCTCAAAGGCCTATGTCAACAAAAAAGAGTCAAACTCTGTAAAATATTTAAAGAGGTTTATTATGAGCCAATCATGAGTGATTAAGGTGCAAGGCACAGTTTTAAGAGGTCCTGAGAACATGTACCCAAGATGGATGGGTTGCAACTTGGTTTTATACTTTTAAGGGAGACATAAGACATCAATCAATACATGTGAGGTATACATTGATTTGGCCTGGGAGGGTGGGACACTTGAAGTAGGTGATTCTAGGTCATAGGTGGATTCAAAAATTTGCTGATTCACAATTGGTTGAAAGAATTAAGTTATTATCTAAAGGCCTGGAGTCAATAAAAAGGAGTGTCTGGGTTAAGATAAGGGATTGCAGAGACCAAGGTTTTTGTTATGTAGATGAAGTCTCAAAGGTGACTGCTCTTAGAGGCAATAGATGGCAAATGTTTCCTATTCTGATCTTTAAAACATGGCAGACTCTCAGCTAATCTCTTCTGGATCAGGAAATGATCTACAGAATGTAAATTTCCCCCATAAGAGATAGCCTGGCAGGGCCATTTCAAAATATCACAAATATATTTTAGGGTAAAATAATTTCTTTCAGGGCCTGCTATCAGTCATGTGATGCTATACTACAGTTAGGTCTGAATTTGGTATCTTATTGTTACAGAGTCTGTTTTGTCAGTCTTAAGATCTCTGTTTTAATGTTAACGCTGCTCAATTGTTCCTGAATTCCACAGAGAGGAGACTATAATGAGGCATGTCTGACCCCCACCTTCCTGTCATAACGTGAACTAGTTTTCTAGGTTTACTTGGGAATCCCATTGGCTTAGAGGAGGTGGTCCATTCAGTTGGTTGCGGGGCTTAGGATTTTATTTTTGGTTTACACTAGGATAAAGATACCTCCCTCCAGAGTTGACTTGAGTTTACTTTTTCAGGTACCTGCAGAGAGTACAATCAGACTTGACATTTTTGGACCACTCAAATTATGCAAATTTGAGCAATTTCCATTGGACTATCAGAAAGTAGCTTGTTTTATAGCTACTTTTTCTGTCTCCCTCACCACCATTCTATCCTCCCTTCTAATTGTCTTTTTATCTTTTGATGTCTTTATCTCTCTCTCAGCACCATTCTATCCTCTCTCCCATTTTTTCCATCAGGATGTGGGAGATTTATTTCTAAGGAGTCACTATCCTGAGTGCCCTGAGTGCGGATAATTCTTTGACCTCCTGGCTTAGTGTGTGTGTGTGTGTGTGTGTGTGTGTGTGTGTGTCTGTGTGTGTGCGAAAGGAAAAGAGGGTTGCTCTATATGACTGTGTACTTTGGTTAGGACTTCAGATTCTGGTTTGCCCTTTTTTACATAGAAAATCCACCAACACTTTAGATCAGTTTTGCAGCCATTTCTTCTCCTTCTTCTTCTTCTTTTTTTTTTTTTTTTTTTTTTTTTTTTTTTTTGAGATGGAGTATCATTCTGTCACCCAAGCTGGAGTGACACTATCTCAGCTCACTGCAACCTCTGCCTCCTGGATTTAAGCGATTCTTCTGCCCTAGCCTCCCGAGTAGATGGGATTACAGATGCTCACTACCATGCACAGCTAATTTTTGTATTTTTGACGGAGATGGGGTTTCACCTAAAATGGAGACTCCTGACCTCAAGCAATCTGCACTTCTTGGCCTCCCCGTGTTGGGATTACAGGTGTGGGCCACCGCACCCAACCAGCCATTTCTTCTTGATTGTCAAATGCACTTAGAGTACCAGCAGTATGGCGTGTCAGCTTAATCCTCAAGTTCTCAACTCTTCCTCTATTTTATTTTATTTTATTTTATTTTATTTTATTTTATTTTATTTTATTTTTTTGAGACAGAGTCTGGCTCTGTCGCCCAGGCTGGAGTGCGGTGGCCGGATCTCAGCTCACTGCAAGCTCCGCCTCCCGGGTTTACGCCATTCTCCTGCCTCAGCCTCCCAAGTAGCTGGGACTACAGGCGCCCGCCTCGTCGCCCGGCTAGTTTTTTGTATTCTTTAGTAGAGACGGGGTTTCACCGTATTAGCCAGGGTGGTCTCGATCTCCTGACCTTGTGATCCGCCTGTCTTGGCCTCCCAAAGTGCTGGGATTACAGGCTTGAGCCACCGCGCCCGGCTCTTCCTCTATTTTAAATCTAGTAGTCACTTTGTATCCTTTTGAGCCTTTGCTACTTAGTATTTAACAAATATTTTACCTAGAATTTTCTTCCTTTTTTTTGAGACAGAGTCTTGCTCTGTCACCCAGGCTAGATCTCAGCTCACTGCAACCCCTACCTCCCAGGTTCAAGTGATTCTTCCACCTCAACCTCCCAAGTTGCTGAGATTACAGTTGCCCGTGACCACACCTGGCTAATTTTTATACTTTTGATAGAGACAGTGTTTTACCATTCAGCGTTTTACCATTTTGGCCAGGCTGATCTCGAACTCTTGACCTCAAGTGATCCACCTGCCTCATCTTCTCAAAATGCTTGAATTACAGATGTAAGCAACCATGCCCAGCCTAGAATTTTATTTTTTTTCTGCCAAAAAATGAGTTCAAATGACCAATCAGAACCAGACATCTCTGATCTTGGGTGGTCCAAAAATGTCAAGTCTGATTGTTTTCAAATTGTGACTTGATGACTCTTTTGGACTTTTGTTCAAAGGTCTGTCAGCACAACTTTTATACCAACCCTAAACATCCATTTTCAAAATCACTTGAACTTGGAATTCTGTAGAGCAGAGTCTAAGCCAATTTATTCTGTACCGATATTTATTCTTATCCACTGGACTGGGTCTGGTCCTGGGTAGAGGATAGGGGAGGGGCAGCTAGTCCTGCTTTAGTGCATGGTCTCGTAGGCATGGGATTTCAAACTGTTCACTTATATACCTATTTTATCTGCTCTTCCCTCAGGTTTTACTTCACTGGGGATTTTTTAATTTGGGGGTCATCATTGACTTTCTATTTTTCTTCCTCTCCCTCACATTGACATTATTTCTTGTGTGTTAATTCTTTACAGTTTTCAGACTATTTAGTTATTTATGATTTTATCTTTCTGCACGACATTAGGAATCCAGAGTGCCTAGATCCAAAATATAGCTGTTCCGCTTTCTAAGCCACATCCCCTTGTTAAGTCATAAACAATGACATTCATTGAGTTCTTATTGTGTGTGCTAAGTGTTTTACTCATTATCTTGCTGAACCTTTATTTTTCTCTTATGTATAATTATTTTGGTTATTTTTAACATTAGTATTACATGTGAAAAAAAACTATGCCTTAGTCAGCTTGGGCTGCCGTAATAAAATACGATAGACTGATGGTTTAAACAACAGAAATTTATTTCCTCACAGCTCTGGAGGCTGGGAGTCAAAACTCAAGATGCCAGCATGGTTGAATACTGGTGAGGGCTCTCTTCCTGGCTTGCAAATAGCCACCTTCTAGAGGTCATATGTGCTCACAGGGCCTTTCCTTGGTCCCTGTGTGTTCAGAGACAGAGAAGGAGAGCAAGTTATGTAGTGTTTCTTCTTGTAAGGGTACTAATTTCATCATGAGTGCCCACCCTCATGACCTCACCTAAACCTGATTATCTCCCAAAGGCCCCATTTCCCAATACCATCACATTGAAGGTTAGGGTTTCAACGTATGAATTTATATGGGAAGCAGGAGGGAAGATACAATTTAGTCCACTGCAAACAATCTAACAGATTTTGCACACTTTAATTATTATCATTTTCTTGTCCTTTTTTTTCTTTTTCTCCTTTCAAATGTACCTTCTCTCTTTAAACCAGTTTGAATCTTGGGAAGTCATTTAATCCAAAAATATTCTTTTCACAGATGAAGAAACTGAGACTCAAAGAGATTAATTAAAATTTTCAAAATCGCATAGGTAACTTGTGGAAGAGTTAATTTAGACTTATGGGGAGTCACAAAAATAGTGCAGAGTTCTTGTAACTCAGATTCCCCTAATGTTAACATTTCATATAGCAATGGTATATGATCAAAACTAAAGTATTAACCCTGGTAAAATACTGTTAATTAAGCTATAAATTTTCTTCAGATTTTACCAGTTTTTCCATGGATTTCCTTTTTCTATTTCAGAATTCAATCCAGTATTCCACATTGCAGTTAGTTGTTATGTGTCCTTAGTCTCCTCCAATTTCTGATAATTCCTTAGTTTTCTTTTGTCTTTCATGCCCATGCTACTTTTGGAAAACTGTGGTTAAGCTGTTTTTTATAGTATGTCCTTACTTTTTGTTTCTCTGATATTTTTTCATGATTAGATAGCGATGATTCATTATTAGGGAAAAATCCCACAGACATGACATGCCCTTTTAGAAAATCATATTGGGGAATGCATGATGCTGATGTGTTCTACAGCTGGTGAGGTTGACATTTATCACTTAGATAAGGCGGTATCTATCACGTTTCTCCATGGTAAAGGTGCTATTTTCCTTTTCAAATTAATACATATTTGGTGGGAGATACTTTGAGATACTCCAATTATTTATGGAGGATGGTGTATCCATTAAGAGATGAATGTGCTTAATGGTCATTGTTCTTGCTTTGTGTTGAGCACATCCATTTTTTCCTTCTCTTTTTGTTTCTCTCTAATCTCAGAGATGGACTTTGATAAAGGTCATGAACAAAATGACCCAAAGGAGAAAACACAGACCAACTCTTCCTTTCACCTCCTTCACTGGACAGGGAATGCTTTGATGGGAAAAATAAAGAGATTGTTGTGGTCTTTCTCTAGGTTCTTTCTTCCTCCCCTCTATTAGAATAGAACTTGGGGCAGACTCTGTCAACTGAGGAAGTTACCCGTCAGGTTTAAGAGAGTTATAGAGGGACCAGAAGAAAGGAAGTGGAGCAAGAGGGAATAAGGAGATAGGGAAAGGAGGAATACAAATCTGCTCAGTCCAGAACTTTTGGAAAAAAGTATGGTGGAGGAGCCTAGGAAGAAGGATATGCATTTGGCTGCGGTTTCCCTGTGGAATATTTTTCAGGATTCCAAGCAATGGAGGAGGGGGTAGATGGCCGGTCAAGGTGAAGTTAACACCCTATGGACTGGGAATTCAATGATCTCTGCTCTTTACTTTTCTGTTGATAATGCCAATCCCATGTCTTTAAGTTTGACAGTGGAAAGCAGACCTTCTTTGGGAGGGATACCCACTTCTCAGAATCTCTCATTTTTTTCCATACTGCTCCTAAGTTTGAAAACTTATCCTGAAATGGATAATATAGCCAGTCTAAAGCACCTTGAAATCTACCAGTTTATCAGAGACAAAGATTGTTTTTGAATCAATCACTTAGAACTCTGTATTAGTTTCCTATTAATGCTTTAACAAATTGCCACAAACTTAGTTGCTTCAAGTAACATGAATGTACTTATTTATTATTTATTTATTTTTTGGAGACAGAGTCTCACTTTGTTGCCCAGGCTGGAATGCAGTGGTATGATCATGGCTCGTTGCAGCTTTGAACTCCTCAGCTCCAGTGATCCTCTCTACTTCAGTCTCCTGAGTAGCTAGGACTATAGGTACATACCACTACATTTGGCCTTTTTTTTTTGGATGAGGTCTTGCTGTATTACCCAGGCTGGTCTTGAACTTCTGACCTCAAACAATCCTCCTACCTCAGCCTTCCAAAGCATGAACCACTTCACCCAGACTCACAAATGTATTAATTATCTTACAGTTTCTTTAGCTCAGATACCTGAAATGGTTCTTACAGGGCTAAAATCAAGATGCCTGTGTTCTTCATTGGAGGCTGTGGGAAAGGATCCACTTCCAGGCTCATTCAGGTTGTTGGCAGCTTCCTGTGGTTGTGAGACTGAAGTCCCTGTTTCTTCTTGGTTGTTGGCTGGAGGTCATTCTCAGCTCTTAGAGTCCCACCACATTCGTCAAAACCTGCAATGGTGGGTCAAGTCCTTCTCACTGTTCATATCTCTCTATCCTTGACTTCTGCCTCATTCTTCCTGATTCCCTTTTGTCACCTCTATCTCATTGATTTCAGATGAAGAAATTTCCAAGCTTTTAAGGGCTTGTGCGATTGCACTGGGCCTGCCTGGGTAATCCAGGGTAATTTCTCTGTCTTAAGGTCACTTTTACCATATTCACAGGTTCCAGGATTTAAGGCATGGATATCATTAGGAGGGCTATTATTTGACTATCATAGGCTCAAACAACACAAAAGGGAGGTTTTAAAAGGAGATGAGGGAAGAGATGTGGGGGCAGGCCACATCCTGGGAGTATAGTGATGGGTATGGGCAACTGAAAGGAGCAAGAAGGTATTGGTCCTCTGAGTGGGTAAGAGATAAGGCTTTAAAAGTAGAGATTTCCAACTGGAGGCAGAGGTGGTGGAGGACAATGTTGCCTTCTTCGATGTGCCTAAACTGCTTTTGCTGAGGAAAGTCAATGGGGTATAGAGTGTGGTTGATCTCTGGAGCACTCACGTTGCCTGAAGATTGTGTAGATCTCTATCCAGCCTCAGATAGGCCAACTGTAGAAGACAAAGCAAGATTTGGGGAATACTGGAGTGAATGACCTGCTGGTTTTAAGGCACAGGTTTCTGGCCATCTGTTTGCTTTCCTGGCAGTCCTAGTCGTCTGGCTTTGCCTGTCTACAGCACTGGTTTTGATGGTGCTGGTTTTTAAGAAGCTCCTGCACACCCCATGTCCATGCTGACTCCCCTCCCTGCATTCTACTTTCTCCTAAGGGAGCTCCGGTGTGGTCCTGTCATTGGAGGCTAGGACGCTGGGCTTAGACACATGTGGTACAATGGACTCTTCATTGCCTTGTCTCCCATTTGCTCAGCCCACTTTTTTAGCCCAGTCACTACTAGGACAGCCAGCTTCACACAGGTGCAACCTGACAGCTCCTTACTTGCTTTCTGCCTCAGGATCATCCAACACCATGGTGGAGATACTCAGAAATTAATTGGCATCTACATGTACAATTTAGAAGTGAAAGGGAGTTATAACCTATGGAATAATCTTGGGTGAATGAGAAATGGGAACTTGAGATAATGCTTCCCTGAGGGGGATGTTTCTGAAGTGCATTCTGTATTAATTCTTTAGAGGGTCCCAAGGAAATTAATGTCCAATTGTCCACAGGAGTGACCAGCTCTTTGTACTGACTTTTTACCTGTCCCAATTTTATCCTGCTACCTGACTTCTGTTTCCTGGAATCACTTCCCAAAGTAAATTACCTGCATGCAAGCCCTATGTCAGCTTCTGCTAAGGTGTGTACCAACTGCGTTAGTTGGTGAAGCGGAGGAAAACCCAAGTCAGGATAAAAATACTTTAATAAGACAAAGCTCAGTCTTTCTTTACAATACTCATCTATGAGTTGGAAGCAAGGTCTGGGAAAAAATAGCCGGAGGCATCTCTTACTACAACACCTGACTTTTGGGGAGATCCATAGCTCTGTAATGCCCTTTAAACAGCAGGCCAAGTTGTAGATGACTTGCTTGTGTAAATAAAAGAGGCAGAGAAGCATAGAGGCGCATAGTACTAGTGCTGTCAACAGCTTATATGGATAACTTGAGGAAACAAAGTAGAGAGCCTATGATATATCAATTAGTAAAATGAATTGATTGTTGCGTTTTAAGCATGCTCTTTGGAAGAAATTGGGAGGAGGCAGAATAGAGGCAGAATCTTCATACATCTTTTATCTTTAAAAATGTGCAATAGGAGCTTGGGAATGAAAAATCTTTAGGGATGCTTAAAATGCCAGGCAGCATAAGGCTCGAATGAAAACAAACACAGTAGAAAAGAGGAATACTAGGAGGAGGAATAGGCCATGAGTGAAATATATAATTTTAAAGTACTGGCTCTGCTTCTTTTCCACCTGTGAGACCTTGTTTCTAGTGGCTTAACATAACTGAACTGCAATTTTCTTATCTGGAATTTGGGGATAGATAGTAATAATTTTGTCCTGATAGATATGTTGTAAGAATAAAATTTATGTAAGAATAAATTATATACATACATGTATATATATAATTTTATGATGTGTATATATAATTTTGTATATGTATATATATGTGTGTATACATATACAAAAATTAAAATAAGCATACATTTAGTGAGAACCTACTATATACCAGGACTTCCTTGGGCACTAAGCAATAAAGAGATGAGTGTGACATTCCCTTGGAGGACCTACCAAGTTATGAAGAAGACAGAAACAGGTGCAGGTATGAATATGTAGAAGGCGATGCCATTAATGGAGGAAAGAAAAATCTGAGAAATCTAGAAAAGAACCAATCAATCTTTCTGGGTGTGGGAAATTAGCAGTTTACATCTAAGCTAGAAATTAGTAGGTTTCTTTAGGCATAACAAGAAGTGAAATAGGAGGGAGATGGCAAAGGCATTCCAAGAAGGTAGAAGAGCAGAACTAAAGGCATATGATGTGCAAGTTAGAAATAGAGAATGAAGAAGTTAGTAAACTTGTTTGGAACTTGCTAAATTCAAAGTTTCCATAGTGCCCCCAGAGTGTAATTCTTCAGTGAGTAGTTGGAATCTAAAGTCAGAGACTCAAGTGAGGGGATGAAGCTGGACATAACGACTGCTCAGAGAAAGTGAGTGTGTTGAGTGAAGCTATAATTGGCTCAAGAAATTCAAATATTTAGTAGATAGGGAAAGGAAGATGAAATAGGATGTCAAATTACGTGTTTTGACTGAGACATCAAAATACAACAGATATAAAAAAATTACAAATGAGATATCAGATCACTAGGTAGAAATGTAAACTAGGTGTTTGAGGATGTTTTGCTAGTTCTCTCACCAACAAGGAAAATATGAAAAGATCTAAAGAGATTGATAGAATTTCTAATGAGAACTTCTTTGGGAAAAATTGGTTCTGTGATTCCTGGTATTTTTCATCAAGTCTTGGGAAGGGACTTCAAAGGAGATCACTTGGAGAGTCTAACATGTAAACCTTGTATTAAGAGTGGGAGAACTATTGATTGATATCTAATCTATGCCTAGGGAATCATACAGTGAGAGAGAGGCCACCTGGTCTAGCCTCAGGTAGCAGGACAGTGGGAGATTGTTGCACTTCCTTCTGATGGTGTGTTTAAGATGCACGATTCTGGAGAAGGGATGTGGAACTCATGGTAAGAATATTAGTACAATGTCATTTAAAAATTATCTTGACCAAGAAAATTTATGTCAGAGTTCTAGTTGGAGGCTTCAGTAGGAGAGCCTCCAAAAAAATCTTCTAATTTGCTCATGACAGGAAGAGTTAGCTTTTAATTTCTGCCAGACTCTGAGATAACAGACCCACCTTAAGACAGTACCAGTCAGGGTAGAACTTTGGCATTCTTTTCCTCTCCTCCCATGGTAAGTTTAAAAACAGTGATTAGGAGAAGGTAAGAAAAAGAGCAAAAGTGAATCAAACCTCCTTTCTTGAAGGTAGTTAATCTGCTTTCAGTCATGCCTTATTTGGGGTATAAGGAGGGGAATAAGGGCTTATGCTTTTGAAGAGTTATAACTTTGAATGAAGATTTAAGTACCAATTAATATATTGAACTAGAACTTTCTGATGTCCAGACTGAGACTTGGTGGCTTAAATCATTCTTTGGCTTTATTTATTTCCCCGGGTGACTGCCCAGATTTTATCCAGGAACACGAAAAAGATATCTCCCAATAAAAAAGTATAAATGTACAATGAAACACCAAAAAAAAAATTGCATCTCACAAGTTGTGCTGTATCAAGCCTTTATATGAAGAGGATTCAGACAAAGAGAGCCTAAAAAACCAGAGAAGTCAATGAGATTAGAGTTGTAAAAACCAAGAAAATGAAAAGTATCAAGCATAGTACTAGTACAGGAAACAGATGTTTTCATCCCGACAATGAGCACAATCTGGATAAACTGTAAAATCATAATATTCTTTTTTAAAAAACCCATCATCACAGATCTGACGTTTCAGTGTATTCTAGATGAAGTAAATCTGGAGAGAGATGAGCCCTTTCTAAGCCAGAAGAATCTCATAGCTGCTTTGATTGCCAGGGGCATGGTAGAAAAAGGAGTGAACCTACCATGAAAGAGGTAATGAGAAGCCAGTCTGTTTCTTAATGAACTTTTCATGGATGCATGTGGACTGGCATGACAGGCCAGAATTTGGAAGCCCTCATTAGTCATAGGAGAGTCTGTATGCACCTAGCAACTCTTCCCATGGACCTGCACTGAGTGTACGTGGGCACTGTCCTAAAAAGCTGCGGCAGGAGCAGAAGAACTGAGAGGGATTTCCCCCTGGGTATAAGGGGTCTTTTCTAAGAGCAAAGCAAAAGCTCTTTTCTAAGAGCAAAGAATATATATATATATATTCTTCTTTCTGGGCGCAGAGCAGAAGAGGTGAAAGAAATGTCTATAAATTTCAGGCCAGGCACAGTGGCTCACACCTGTAATCTCAGCACTTTGGGAGGCCACGGTGGGCAGATCACCTGAGGTCAGGAATTCAAGACCAGCCTGGCCAACATGGTGAAACCCCCTCTCTACTAAAATACAAAAATTAGCCAGGTGTGATGGCAGGCACCTGTAATCCCAGCTACTCGGGAGGCTGAGGCAGGAAAATTTCTTGAACCTGAGAGGTGGAGTTTGCAGTGGGCCGAGATAGCACCACTGCACTCCAGCCTAGGCGACAAAAAAAAAAAAAAAAAATTCAGTGGGTCTTTTCCAAGTACAGTATGGTGGTCCAGTGAAGGCTGGGAACAGGCCTGCAGAAGATATAGTTCTTCTAAGATACAGTGAGCCAGCATTAGAGCTTGAGAGCAAAGAAAATTCTTTAGTGACTGAAAAAGTTGTCAACACAGCTGAGAAGGAGAGAGAAAGCCCGTAATGTGGAAAAATAGTGCCAAAGAAATCTACAGATTATCACAAGTACACAAATTCTGAGCACTGCTGGAGGGAAAGGCCTAATCCCTACTTTCAATCACGCCCTATTTGGGGTATGACGAGGGGAATAAGGGCTTATGTTTTAAAGGAGTTATAACTTTGAATGAAGATGTGAATACCAGTTAACATATTGAACTAGAAATTTCTAATGTCCCCCAGAATAACTGAAACCATTAGTAAGCTAAATATAACCCAGTTACTAAAAATCCCATATCTTGCTCAAGTGCAGATTAGATTCACTTTGCCCCCAAACTCTTTTCCGCCTGGGATGGGAAGAGGTATACTTTTTTTTCTGGGAAGAAATGTCATTTATTTCAGTCTTTATTGTCCTTTTACACACGATGTCTTATATACAATAAAAATTATAAAACATAGAAAGAAGGTAGAAAATGTAAGCCATAATAAAAAAAAGTCAGTTGGAGACCCACAAATGGTTCCGATACTGGAATTAGCAGACAAGGACTTTAAATAATCCATTATAACTACGTTAAATATTTCAACAGAAAATAAAAGTATAAAAAGAACCACCTGGAAATATTAGAAATAAGAAATACAGCCTCAGAAGAATTCATTCAATGACCTGAACAGTCTGGAAACATGAAAAGACATTATCAATAGAAATATAGAAGATTGTCCAAAGTGAAAATCAAAGAGAAAAAATAATGGAGACAGAGCCAAACAGAATGTCTGATACCTGTGGGACAATATCAAAAGGTTAAGAATACATATAATTAGAATTTCAGAAGGAGAAAAGGACAAGATAGTAGTGCAGAAGAAATATTTAAATGGATAATAGTCTAGAATTCTTCAAAATTGATGAAAAACATCACCATAGATCCTAAAAGTTTAGCAAACTCCAAAGAGAAAATGCAAAGAAATGATACAAATATGTCATGATCAAGCTGATGAATACCAAATATGAATGGAACAACATAAGAATGTTGGCTGATTATGCCAAGAGCACTTATTAGAAATAATGAAGGTAGAAGGCAATGAAATACTATTTTCAAAGTGATGAAAGGGGGGAAAAAAGCCTGTCAACCTAGAATTCTATATTTATTAAAATTTTCTATCAGATAAGAGCAGAGATAATTCCTCTTCAGCAGACCTGAACTACAAAAATAACATAGGATGTGTATCTGATATCAGATGGAAGCTGGTTTTTCAGGAAGGAATGAAGAGCTCTACAAAGAGTAAAACTGTTGGTAAATGTAAAAGATCTTTCTTTTTAAGACTGGGCGCGGTGGCTTAAGCCTGTAATCCCAGCACTTTGGGAGACCGAGACGGGCGGATCACGAGGTCAGGAGATCGAGACCATCCTGGCTAACATGGTGAAACCCCGCCTCTACTAAAAAATACAAAAAAAATCTAGCCGGGAGAGGTGGCAGGCGCCTGTAGTCCCAACTACTCAGGAGGCTGAGGCAAGAGAATGGCGTAAACCCGGGAGGCGGAGCTTGCAGTGAGCTGAGATCCGCCACTGCACTCCAGCCCTGGGTGACAGAGAGAGACTCCGTCTCAAAAAAAAAAAAAAAAAAAAAAAGATCTTCTTTTAAAAATTATTGTTAAAAAACTAATGACTATTAACACAAACATTTGTAACAATATAGGGTGAGTATGAAGAACTGACCAGCTCTGTGGTGTGTCTTGTGGGATTAGGACCAAGAGTTCAACTGGGGTGCAGAGTCCAGCAGGGTGGGGCCAAGGAGGCAAATCTGGGTGATTAGGACCAGTGTGGCAGTAGCCAAGAGAGGATCAGAGACTGATTAAGTGAAGAGAGACTGGGCACATAAGTAAATATTTTGAGTACAATGGCATCCAGTTTTTCACTTATATTAAAGGAGAAAGTTACAAATATGGCTGGGCATGGTGGTGCATGCCTGTAATCCTAGCACTTTGGAAGGCTGAGTTGGGAGGGCTGCTTCAGCCTAGGAGTTCTAGACTAGCCTGGGCTACATGGTGAGACCTCATCTCTAATAAAAAGTTAAAAAATTAGCTGGGCATCGTGGTATGTGCCTGTAGTCCGAGCTAGTCAGGAAGCTGAGGTGGGAGGGTTGCTGGAGCCCAGGAGGTCAAGGCTGCATGGGTCATGATGACGCCACTGTACTTTACCCTGGGCAACAGAACAAGACCCTATCTCAAAACGAAAACAAACAGGGAAAGAGGGGAGGTCACAATAAACTCTGTAGTGTTGGATTGGAATTTAGGTATTGGTGTGAACTCATGGTTTTACATCTGTTTATTTATTTACCTACCTATGTATCTAAAAAATGCACATATAGACACAAAATAGAGATGAATAGAAATAAATGTAGATGTAGGTGTGTGTGTATGAGTATTTACGAGGTTTGCCCATTGACTGGACCTAGAATCAATGACACTCAGGAGCAGTAAACACACTAAATACCATTATCCACTAAAAGAAACCAGGATTTCCTAAAGAAAATCATTGTGTTTTTTGTTTGCCTGTTTGTTTTTGTTTCTTTCTTTCTTTCTTTCTTTTTTTTTAGACTTGGTGTCTCCCTGTATTGCCCAGGCTGGAGTGCAGTGGCATAATCAGATTATGTCTCCTGGGCTCAAGTGACCTTCCTGCTTCAGTCTCCCAGCTGGCTGGGATTACAGGTGCATGCCACTATGCTTGGTTAAATTTTTTATTTTTTTAGGGATGGGGTCTTTCTGTGTTGCCCACGCTGGTCTCCAACTCCAGGTCTGAAGTGACCCTCTCACCTACACCTGGAAATAATGATGCTTGAGTCATGGAAAGTACAAGATGTGTCTGCAACATTTTCATGTGTTGGAAAGTAAGAAAGTGCTCAGAGTGATGGGGATATGACAGAAGGATATAAGAATCTGCTCCCTTGAACTTCTACTGGCCAAATTTGGAACAATTTGTACATAAAAATTAATAATGGATTTTGATTTACTCAGTACAATAGAAATCCATAATTCCATACTAATATAAACAATGGAATGGATAGATGAGAAGGGATAGTTCTACCTTGGAGTAAAATGTCAACTAAAAAGTGTTGAAGTAATATAGGCATTAGAAAAATCGCCATTTTTCAATCATCATAACATTAAATGACTCAGACAAGAATCACCAATGGATGTTAAAATTTGTGGGTAAAAGTTAGAATCAGAGCAAGATATTTTTGTATTGCCAAAGCGTTTCTCTGCGGATTACTTATTAACCTATAATTACAAAATATGAATTAACTTTATAGTGAAGCTAGCTGGTAAACTCCATTTTAATCAAGTTGATATCATCAGTAATTGGACAAATAGACTTTATGTGCTTCCTGGTATGTTTCATCATGATGAATACAGCATATATTTTGTGATATTCATGCAAAAATATATAAGTTGAAAAAATTATGAGAAAATATCAAACAGATCCAAATTGAGGGCTATTTTACAAGGCAACTGGCTGTATGTGACTATAATTTCTTTCTTTTTTAAAATAGAAGCAGTCAGATGAGCTGCCAGCTTCCATTCCAGTACAATATATAAATGGAATGCTTTCAACAGGACAAGATGAAAGGGAAAAGAATTAGCCAGCATAGGCAAGGTTTAGTAAAGACCCCTCTTCTCTCTACACATCCCTAACGTCAGTTAGAGACTTGCTTTCTAGCTAACTCCTTTTTTAAGACAAAATCCCTTATGAAAGTTAAACCTTATATTCGCACCTTAGTATAAATTTCTTTAATCAGATAATTAAATTGCTTTCTTTTGAATACTTATCTCAGAATCACAAACAGATTTTTTTTGCTTTTAATTAATTTTTTTTTTTGGGGTGGCAGTAGTGACTTGGAGCATGTAACACTTAGGAGAGAAAATTCAATCAGAGTGGGGAAGCTTTGGGAAGCTGAAGGGTAGCTGAAAAACACTGCTCCCTGAAAAAGTGAGAAGGATAAGGGAAAAGCTGAAGACTGGAAGGAGAGAAGGCCCAACCAAATTTTTTCCTTCATGTAATTGTGTGTGTGTGTGTGTGTGTGTGTGTGTGTGTGGACTCAACTCTTTGTCTTCACGCCCTGAATAATCACCCAAATGACCATTGTCCTATGGGATGAAGGTAATTACCAATTCCTTGAACAGAACTAATAGCCAGTCAAGATAGTTTCCCAGGAAATAAATGGCGAGGTTGCAGCCATCACTCATCCAATCAGAGTACTAAAAACCAAGCCATTCTCATCTGGGAGGAGTTGTTGTCCTATTAGATATATGGAAATGTCTATATATCCATATATCTGGAAATGTGACTGGAAATGTTGTGGCTGGAAATGTTATCCGGGTTGCAGAAAGATTTTACCAAAAAAACCTCCTGCTTTTGTTTGTTCTAATGCCTCAGAAATCTGTCCCCCATGCTATCTGATCATCCTGTGGCCAATCCCTAAAAGGAAAACTGTTCCAGAATGGCATATAGGACATTGAAATCTCAGATAAGTAAAAAATAATATATACAGTCACTAAATAATGCTTCCTGTAAGTAGGCCGTAAGAGAGCAGAGGTTGCTCTTATCAAACAAAGGCTAAGAGAGAAAGAAAAAAATTTAGAATGCTTTGCCATGTCCATGTAGCTTTTAATTATATTGCCTTTTCAGATTCTAATATGGGAGAAGGACCCATGTTGGAATGGCTGTGGTCAGTTGTCTACAGAGCCACCCTCTATATTGTTCAGTGGGACCTCACATGGCAGAATGAAGACCTATAGTTATAGGTGACAGTTCCAGCAATGCAATTTACTAAATGAGAATGTCATAAATGCTCTAGTGCTAAAGAGATTCATGTTAGAATGCTGAAGGTTGGAGAATAAATTTAAGTGTCATTTGGGGGTAGGCTTGGTGACCAACTAATCTGTTTGCCCAGGGCTCTCCTGTTCCATGTTGTGAACACATCTCAGTTCCAGGCAAACCTGGACAATTGATCACCCACCCAGCAGACCAGGCTTTATAAGGCTTTTTTCAAACCCTAAAATCCCTTTATTCTGATGCATGTATGTATAAGTGCAGTGTTGCTTTCATGAACTCTATAATAGAAAACAATAATGGTGTCATTCACTTAGTCTAGAGGGCAGAGTGATAGACTGGGTGGTTCTACTAGTAAACCACTGTGTGACCTTGGGAGAAACCTTTCCTCTGTGAGTCTTTTTCTCCTCTAAGAGAAAGGATTCACAGGAATCTTTTATAAGATTCTTTCCACCTCTACCATTCTATGGCTTTTTCCTGTGCATTTGAAGTGTTTCATGCTAGTCTTGAGAAGATGCTCTTGCATACCAATTCTCCATTTACCTGTGTGTTTGAGGACAGGGAGGGTGCAGTGAAGGAGGTGAGGAATGCAAGTGTGTAGAAAAAGTAAGGTGTAAAAAACTCAGCAAAAAAAACAAAAAAAAAAAAAAAAAAAAAAAAAAAAAAGAAAGAAAAAAATTCAGAGCTTTTATTCCAAGGAAATCAGAAGATATTTTATACATCTATTCATTTTCCATCACTGAATTCCTTTTGGTGGCATAACAAACAAACCCCTCCTTCTCCCATTTTAGCTACAGAGAGAAAAAGAAGTTTGTCTAAGGCTACACAGTAAATTAATGACAAAGGTAAGACGTAGAGTTTATGTCTCCAGGACTGCACTATTTACCTGCCAGGCTGTGCTGCCTATGAAGTGTCATTAATTAAAGTACCTGCTCCCTTCTCTTTTATTTTTGAACCGAAGAGGGAAGCATTATGTCTGATAAAAGAAAACAGTAGATGGGGAGTAATTTTCAGGCTCCTGCTCTTCTCCCAACTCATTGTCCAACCCTTGGCATTGTTGACAATTTCAGATACCGGTTAAATACAGCAAGGGGAAGTCAATGCTACACCTTAAAAATTAATTGTTCAAGTACTAGGACATTTCAGAGTAATGCACCGTGAAATTATGTTATTCTACAGAAGAATTTCCATAAAGTTTAACATGCCATGACGCATTCTTTTTCCATTGGAGTTAGTTTTTTAAAAAGTACATAAAAGAGTCTTTGGAGTCCAGGGGTGTGTGTAAACCTTGCTGCAGACAAAGCAGAAGGTGTTAGGCAGGGCTTTCAGAGCAGCAGATGCCGCGGGATCGCTGCTAAGGGAGACTCCATTACCCAAGCATTGCCTATAAAAGCACAGCCCGGACTGGTATCTGGTGGAGGCAAGCGCAGAAGAAGTCATTAGTCTTGGTGCTTTTTTACTGTTATTCACACTGGGATAATGAGATTATTGGAATATTTTTTTTCTTAATGAGAATGAGACAGAATACCTTGGTCTCTAAATGATTTAGTCACAGAGGGAACACATTACTCTTCCCTTGATTGCTGTCAAACGCTGGAAAATTGGAATATTATACTGATATTTATCGTGATGGGCAATATTTTTCCTGCCTTCTAGGTGTCAAATGAGATGGGAAAAATATTTGTCTGAAAAGCGGACTCCTTTACAAGGTTTACGGAAAGGAAGACAAATGAAGATGCAGGATAAGGATTTGGGGGTGGAGGTTAGAAGGATAAGATAATTGGAGGATGACTTTTGCTATTTCTTTCTTCTTTTTTTTTTTTTCTCCCAACAGTAAAACTATCCCCTTGTTTTAATTTCCTACAGACGTCTCTTCCAGTTAACTCTCCAGCGTTTGGGGCTAATTAGACACTGTTTAGATTCAGAATAGAAGGTTAATTTCAAGGGGAAAGGGTTTGTGTTGGTCTGGAGGTCATTAGTGGCAGCTAGTTAATTTGTTTCTTGGAAAGGAATAACATTCTGGGGCTGGAGAATTTTTTTGTAGGGGGAGGTAAGAAGGATTTTTCAGTCTTATTCTCAAACACCTGATACTTGTCAGCCGAAAGTTTATGGGACCATTACAGACCAATTGGTTGGCCTGGTGCAATGAGATTCAACACTGGTCATATATGGCTTCGCAGCCAAGGTGAACAAAGAAATCCCGAGTTCTAACTTCTGCTCCTGCCCCACCACCGAACTTCTTCTTCACGAAGGTCTGAAACATCTGAAAAACAGACAAACAAAAAATTAACAAGCAAAATATTCCATGCTGTCATTATGTGCTGGCTTTCAGAAGGCCATCACCCTGTTTCTACATTACAGTAAGACATTTCAGTGTTCTTGATGTAACAGGTGGAAGAATCTTACAGCATGAGCATTAGTCCTCTGATTTGCAGATACCATTAATCATTAAATTCATTCAGCGATCTTATAAATATAGAAATTTCGGCTCACCCTCTGTGGGCTTATTCATCTGTATTTTACAATTTCACAGAAAATTTTGTTGCAGACTGTCCTCAGTATTTGAGAACGAATGAAATCCAACAGACATGTTGTTATATAAGAGGGCAGGGCTTCTTAGGAAGTAAATTGACTTGTCTAAGACAACACAACTAACAAGTGATAGAGCGGAGCCTTGGTCTCAGAGCTAAATGTGGTGGGATTTGCTTGATCCATGCTGGATCCTTGTTCTCTTAATGCCTCAGTGGCCTGGTCTCCTCCTTCCTCCCTATCCTCATTTAGCAATGTGGCATGTGAATTGTCAGTAATTAATAGTTCTATGTTGTTTGTTGACATCTTCCTCTGTGCCTTCCTCTGAGGCTCTGAGACATAATCCTTACTCTTAAGGAACAATTAGATTTGCAGAAACAAAACACATAGCCATAAACATAAACTATGATGGCTGTTATAGGGAAAGGAGATGCTCTGAATGCTTAGGATAGTTGAGGAGGGGGCCAGAAATAGACATAGAAGACAATGTAGAAATGAGTGAGATGCATGATGCTAGCTGCATCATGTGGTCAAACTGAACACCTAGAAGCTTCTGGAAGCAGTTTTACATTTCATTATCAACTTGTCTGTCATTTTGTATCAAAATGTCTTCTGAGATCAAGGATTGTATCTTCTTGCCATGAATCCCCAGAAGGGTAAAATTCCTTAGTTCCAGGAAAGAGATTTTACTACATTCACCATAGAGGTAGGTTTTAGAATTTCAAAGGAGAGGTTCTTAGCCAGGGGTGGGAAATTTTGTGGAGGAGCTGGATTTTGACAATTTTATCCATGCTAAATGAATGCCCTAACTTATAATATTGGTATTTGTGTCTATAATTTAGCCCCAGTTGAACCGTATGCAATTTGAAAGCAGAAACCATGCATCTTGTTCATTTCTGTAACCCACTGCTAAAGATTTCTAGTGGGTCTTGCCTGTAATTGGTGCCTGATCTCTTTGTATTGAATTAATTGAGCAGGCAAAAAGTGGAAGGGAAACCCCTAATGCAGTGAATGGTTCTCTACTGCACCCTGACATATACCTCCCATCTCAGTCTGTTTGTGCTGCTATAACAGGATACCACAAAATAGGTAATTTATAAAGAACGGACATTTATTTCCTCACAGTTTTGGAGGCTGGAAAGTTTAAGATCTGGCTGGTGTCTTCTTACTGCGTTTTCTCACGGAGGAAGGCAGAAGGATGAGAGAGAGCAAGAGGGGCCAAACTCACCCCCAATATAATAAAATCCCTCCCAACATAATGCATAAATCCATCCATGAGGGCAGAATTAAATTTCAACATGAGTTTTGCAGGGGGCAAACATTTAAAACATTGCACCTCTTTTGTCACTTGTCACTTCTTTCTTTTTCTACTTTGATGTCTTCCCAAGAGTCATTGCAGGTTCTCAGATAATGTCTTACTTGTCTCTTTTACCTCCTTCTTTGCCTTATTCATTTTCCTTGCTCAGAGTCACCAACAGGAACATTACTTAGTCCATTAGTGGGTCTATAAGATATAGGAAAAAAAATACAAAGTGTTTTTCTCTACTCTCACACAGTCACTATAACACAGAATACTTTGCCTCTGGTCACCAAAACACCTGGGGTTTTTCTCCCACACACCAGCCAAGCAGTTCCATAGCAGACACTAGCTGGGTGTTCTCCACAGTGCAATTCAATTGTGACACTATCTACCTGGAGATAGTGTCAGATTCCACAGGTTGAAGGCTGAGTCCTACAAGTCTACCCCCAATTTCAGATGCTAGTTGCAAGTAGCAGATTGACATTTTATACTTTTGACCCACTTGTTATAAATCAGGGATTCCCATGACCCTTTCTTGTTCAATTGATTTGCTAGAATTGCCTCACGGAACTTAGGAAAATCATTTACTTACTTTAACCCATTTAATATAAAGGATATTACAAAGGATACACATAGCCAGTGGAAGAAATGTTAGGGCAATATGTGAAGGAAGGGACTTGGAGCTTCCATGCCTTTCCCAGGGACACCACCCTGCAGAAGCTCCCACATGTTCAGCTACCCAGAAGCTAGCCAAACCAGGTCCTTTGGGGGTTTTTATGAAGCATTATTATTCAGGCAATATTGATTAAATTATTGACCATTAGTAATCAACTTAGTCTTCTGCCTCTCTTTCCTGCCAGGAGTTTGGCTGGTGGGGCTAAAAACTCGATCCTCTAATCATGCCTTGGTATTTTGGAAGCTACATAGGGGTTGCCAGCCACCAGTCATCTCATTAGGTACAAAAAAAATCACTTTTTTTATTCCAGAGGTTCCAAGAGTTTTAAGACGTGTGGGCCAGGAAATGTGGAGAAAGAGGTCCAAATATATATTTCACAAGAACATAGTAGGTCAGTGGTCCTTATTGCAGCTGAGGATCATGATTAGGTTTAGGAATCTAGCATCAGTTTGTATCAGAATGCAAATGACTTCCTGGGACGTGAGATATAGTGTATTCTAGTCATGCTTAGTTAGCTTCAAGATCGCTTGCATCTCATCCCAGTAAAACCACTTATTTATAACATGTCAATGTATTGACAAGGTTGAAGAGCAATATTGTCCTGAGGTGAGATGCAAATTTCAAAGGGGTGAGCACTAATTGTTCCAGTGATTGTTTATTTATTGGCTAGGACATAATTACTCTGTTTGAGGTTACACGTCTGCCTCCAGGTTCCTGTATGCTTGTGCCTTTGGGATCAGGCCAGGGCAGATTGTGGTCACTGAGATTCAAACTCCCAGAGTAATCAGCAAGAGCTTCCTAGAGACCAAGGCCAGGCCTGATCCCTGAGAGATGCATGAGAAGGCTTGGAATCTCATTCTGCTATGGTGGTTCTCTCTTGCTCTTCTGTAAGTAGCAAAAACAGCAATGTGGGCCCAATGGTGTGGCCTAAATGATCACAAAGGTAAATGGGTAAAGGGCTCAGCAGATGAGTAAGGAGTCTTGTCCTGAGAAATTAGTACTGTGCTCTGCATTCAGAAACATGTGATAAGCATTGCCCATTGCACGTTGCCTTTATTGTGTAAGGACCTGAAGTTTCACTTTTGCATAGCTAGTGATGAATACCTGAAGGGAATTGCAGACATATTTTATTTTATTTTTAATTGACAGATGGAATTGTATATATTTATCATGTACATAATGATGCTTTAAAATACGTACATTGTGGAATGGCTAAATCCAACTAATTAACATAGAGGCATTATCTCACATAACTGTCATTTTTGTGGTGAGAAGACTAAAAATCTACCATTTTAGCATTTTTAAAGAATACAATGTGTTTTGTTAACAATAGTCACCATTTGGTACACTAGATCTCTTGAACTTCTTCCTCTTATCTCACTGAGATCTTGTAACCTTAGACTAACAGCTCCCAAGCCCTTCCCCCACCACTGCTCCACCCCTGGTAACCACCATTCTATTCTGTACTTCCTGGTAATCACCATTCTAGACACAGGGAAGACTCTCTACCCTGTGAGGGTTCAATATTTGAGTGTATGAAATAAACAGACAGTAGGCAGAATAATAGGAGAAAAACTACACAGTAGTTCCCGCTTATCTTTGATTTTTCTTTCTGCAGTTTGTTACCCTCAGTCAAAACATCAAATGGAAAATTCCAGAAATAAACAATTCATAAGTTTGAAATTGCGTTCCATTCTGAGTAGCATGATGAAACCTTGTGTCATCCCACTCTGTCCTGCTAGGGACATGAATCATCCCTTTGTCCAGTGTATTCACACTGTAGATGCTACCTGCCCATTACTGTATAGGAAAAAAATAGGATATATAGGGTTCAATACTCTTTGCAGTTTCTGGCATCCACTGGGGGTCTTGGGATGTATTCCTTGTGGGTAAGTGGGGACTATGATACAAAGGTATTACGTGTATGGGGGCATCACATGAAGGAAAAGAGAATACCCCAAATCCCAGTGAGATCTAGAAGAGTATACACCCTCTTTGTAGGAGAGAAGGCAGGGGGAAGTAGGCAACTTAGCCTAGAGTAAGTGATTTTCAGAAAAGGCGAATGGAGTCAGGTGTAATGGCTCACACTTAAAATCCTAGTACTTTGGGAGATTGAGGTAGGAGGATCGCTTGAGGCCAGGAGTTTGAGACTAGCCTGAGAAACATAGTGAGACTTTGTTTCTACAAAAACATTAAAAAGCCAGCCAGACATGGTGGTGTGCATCTGTAGTCCCAGCTTCTTGGGAGGCTGAGGTGGGAGAATTCTTTGAGCCCAGGAGATTAAGGTTGCAGTGAGTTATGATTGCACCACCACATCATAGCCTGGATGAAAGAGAGAGAACTTGCCTCTAAAAAACTTAAAAATAAATAAACAACTAAAGATGAATAGCCCTCCAGAGAAGCAGGTGACAGCCTGTGACAAAGTCTGTCTAGTCCTGGCATCAACCTCCAGGCTCCTCTGCTATGATCTGAGTTTAATCTTCCCTGGTTGATGAGATTCCCTGGGAGGGCATTCATGACAGTTGTGCTCCTTTTGGAGGACCTGTCTTTAGGTACGCTAAGGAAGTTCACTTACTATTCCCAAGTGCCCTCAGTTTTAATTCTAAAACAATACAATTTGGGGCAGCATTTTCTGAATTCCTTCAAGATCAACTTTTTTAGATTCTGCGTATGAGTGAGACCATACAGTATTTGTCTTTCTGTGCGTGGCTTATTTCACGTAACAAAATATGTTACAGCAGACGCGTTTGACCTCCATAGATCCAGCTGCGGGGAATAGACCCCAGGTTCTGTTCCTGGGTGGTAAGCAGTCATTCCCGGGCAGTATGGCTGGGATCACTTTGGACTCCTCCAGAAACCACCACCATCCTCAGGATCAGGAAGGATGAGACACTTCAGGCCCGTCTACCCTGTACAGCCTGAACCCGGGGGGGTCTTCAGCATGTAGATGGATGGATAGGTCTGATTTTTCCAACTGAAGCACACTTGCAAGGGTCAGCACAAAGCCAGAAACCCAGTAGGTTCTGCCAGCCGCAGCAGCCTGTGCCCAGCAGGAGACCTGGTTTTGGGCCTGGGGTGACTTTTGTTTACACTGTTGTCTTACTTGGCTGGGAGCTCTCCCTGGGAGAGTGAAGAACTGATGCAGAGCAATGGTTGAGTGCGGGAGAAATGGGTTTCCACCAAAGCGATTTACCCAATTTTCTTTTTCTGTATATCCTTATGCATTTTAAAGGCAGATTTATTGCTAGTAAAAGTGCTGGCTGGACAAAGCGCTCTCATGCTGTGCGTTTGCTTTTTCTTCTCTTGAATGTTTTTAAACCTCTCTAGGTGTTTTGTCTTTTTGACATAGACTGGCAGAGAAACCTGGGCATCCTGGATTCCCGGTTCACTGCTGTAGGGGCTTTGCCGGCTTGCTGGCTGCCCAGCCTGGCCAACTCCAGCCCTGCAGGGCCCACTCAGCAGGCGTACAGCACCAGATGGAGAGAGGGAAGGCAGACCCAGCAAGAATCCTCACGAAGAGGAGCTAGCAGCCCGGGGAAGAGAAAGATCGTGCAGGACCAGTTGGACAAGAGCCCAGCTCTGAGTAACTCCCTGCATTCAGGGAAAATAAAATCACAAATAAGAACAGCAGGGGGCCAAGGACCAGCTGGAGACAAAGGGGTGTTAGCTTTGGGGTGGGGGCTGTGAGACAAGCAAGGCTCTAGTGAGATGTTCCAAAGTCTGGCCTGCCATGGACAGCTGCCACCCGAGCTGCAGGCCTGGAATGTTGTCACAAGCTCAGCGAGCCATGCTGTCTGCCTCAGCCCAGGACCCGGAAAGACTGATGAGACAAGAAAGGCCTTGGGCTTCCTCTTGCCTCCTGCATCTTTAGCCTTCCCTGAACAGCCCTGGCAACTTAGCAGGTAAGGCCAAGATCCCTTCCCTTAGGCAACTGACAGCAAAAGGAGGAAAAAGAGGAGGAGGAGAGGAAAGATGAGGAGGAGGAGAGACGAGAAAGAGGAAGATAAGATCCTGAAGTTTCGAGACCACATAAGTTTCAGAGCAAAGGCTTCTCCTCACCACCCTCACCCCTGAAACTAACTCCCCACCAGCAGCTGAAATGGTCTTTCCGGAGGGTTATGAGCTCTCCACATTTCAGAACAGTGAATAGAAATATAAATCAGTAGGAAGGGGTGGCCTCAGCCTGACTGTCCCTGTCCTGTTGGGCATGCCACTTGCTCTATCTCATTCATGATTAGCAAATCATCCCTGCCTGCCTTCAGACAGAACTTTTCATCCTGGAAGATCACAGGCATGTGCCAAGTCAGAGAGCATCTCTCTGCTACCTAATAAGGCACAACTCGGAAGATTAAAGACTTCTTCCTCCTCCACCCTGCCCAGAAACAAGAGGAACATGAGTACCATTTAGTTATTTCTGTGCATTAACTGGTGATCAATGCTTGATCTGACTTAAGGCTTTTGAGGCATTTTCCCACCTGGATAAAGATAGGGCTTGAAAAAAGGAAGCCCCAGTGTGTGGAGGAGGTTAGGCTCTCTTAAGTATATAATGCAATATGCATGCACATTCATATTCATTGTGTGTGCATATAAATATATGCATACACTTATCTATGTCTATATCTATGTATAAATGAAATGTTTACACATTTCAAATATTTGTATAGTGCATTATATTAAAAAATAAAAGTATATTCATATCTTTTATCACATTTGTTGTGATTCACATGCCAACTTTGCAAGATATATATACCATCAGAACCCTCATTTTTTAGAGGAAATTAAAGTTCAGAGAGCTTGTTACTTTTTTTTTTTTTGCCTTTTCTGTCTTAAAATAAAATAAAGTACTAACTTTCATCCCTAACTCTCTCCCTCTTCTAATATATACAGACACTGCCCTTTTTGGCCTTTCATACTGTTTTCTTCCTCTGATGCATGCGGCATCTTAATCATTCTAACGTCATAGGTGGAGAAATGGAAAAGGAAACAGCATGACAAAATACTTCTGGGCCATTTTGGAATTAGTGATATTTTTCAGGGGTGATCAATTACCTTACTTAACGGGAGAGCTCACATTATAAAGAGAAATATAATTAGTGGCAAATGTGCTGAGATATATAAAGATAGATAGGCCGCCCAAGGAATGGGAGCTCATCAATTTTTCCAGGTTCCATCAGGAGGGCAGTCAAACAAGTGATTGCAGAGCAAAAGCAAGCATGCTCTGAGCATTGCCAATGCTTAAAGGAAAGAGCATCTGCTGAAAATCAGCAGGTATGTGTCTGGTCTACCCTTGATTACCAGGCTCTTCACTGATCCTGCCTGTGTCTCAGTTTCCTCCTCTGTAAAAGGGGGCTAAGAATGCCTATTTATTCTGCTTTCCTTGGAGCTCTTATGAGGCTTAAATAAACTCTATGGATGTGAACTTGCTTTGAAAATTAAAAACCCTATATACATGCAAAGGAAGATTAGGAATATTACCATCATTGAGCTGGATCTTCCAGAATGGATAGGATTTGACTCTCTGGAAATATGTGTGGGAATATCAACTGAAGGGTGCAGCATGAGTAAGGCATTGACCATATACATGCGTTCACCTATAACATAGGATATTTAATCAGAAAAGGAAAACATTATATCCAAAATGTAGGCTGAAGCAAGAACATACATGGAAACTTGGGAGCTTTGGCTTTTTTCCACAGCAAACCCTGACAAGTCCAAGCAAGGAATAGTATGACCCAGGCAGTTTTGCAGGAAGACAAAGCTGAAGGTATAAGGTAGAAGACATTCGTCAGGGGGGATTAGTTAGGAAGCTAAGGTAAGAAACAAGGGACACCTACTATGGGGCATCAGATGTGAAGAAAAGAAGTGTTGTGGGAGAAATGCTGGGCAGAACTAGCAGGAACTGGGGATAAGGGGAGAAGAGAGGAATCAAAGATTGCTTCAATAATAGGAGTCTGGGCAACTGGGAGGACGGCCAGGCCATTCACAAGAGTGCAGCTTGAGGGGCATGTTGGGGTGCAAATAGGGGGCATTATAAATGTGATACTGATTTGAAGTTGCTGATAGAACCAACCACTAAAACTACTGCAAATACGGTCAAAATTGCCAGGATAGAGCTCCGAAGATGGGTCAAGGCATTTTGAAATCATTAAGAAACAGGAAAAGCCGGGAGGGAATGAGAATAGACAGGAGAATTGAGGGAAGATTTTTAGGAAGTTTATTGGAAGGTGAGGTGGATGCCTGGACTTAACTTGCTCACTGAATTTTCTGCTTTCCTTCAAAACCTTTTACCTTTCTCCCCAGATAAGAAGGAGGAGTAAAGGAGGAGTAAGGGGGGGAAATGGTATTATCTGCTTCTGTGAGGAAGCAACTTATTGCGCACAGAAGTTCCCAGAATGTTTACTCATCCTGGTCCAATTTCTCCATGGTACGTGGCGCAGGGGGCTGGGTGTCAAGGCTAGTGACTCTGTCCAACTCACTAATGCCACGGTCAGGCACTCTGGCCTCGGGGAAATCTAGGAGATTACTCTGTAGCTAATTAGGAATTGCTCTTGAGGATCAATACGATAGTTTTGATTTCCTGTGACCAGAGCCAGAAAATTAGCTCTTCTCTGAGAGTATGGATGGTCTGTGTGGCTGCATTGCTAATAGAAAGCTACATTTTTCATGACTAGAGTGTTTTTCAAATCAGCAGCTTCTAGATATGGAGAATCATCAACTTGCGCCTGTCTTCCCTAAAACACAGTCACAGGCTCGACCCTGTCATAGGAGGAAGGAAACTAATTGAACCAACAGATGGGAAACTACAGACACACGGCTTTTGGGCTTTTGATTTCGTGGTTAAAAACTCCACCCCTGATTTCTAATGCCAAAAATGGCATCTTGGCTTTGGTATCTCCCAGTGCCTGGGTCTTATTTTATTGCGTTGTTTATGTCTGTGCATGTGCGTGTTTATTTTTGAAATCTCAGACACGTTTTACAGGAAGAGTACTGGTATTTCAGAAGTCACTGATGTTTTGGGTTATTGTATACTAGGGATGTGGGTCATTGCTGAACAACCTGACATAAACATCATCAAGCTTGCAAACGTGTTTTCAAGTGTGATATTCTAAAGCAATATTTATAGCAAAATTATGACCTCAAGGCATCTAAATGTGATCCATTTTTAAATCTCATTTTTTCCCTCTGAATCCTTCAATCTAATTAGGCTCACATCAGTATATTATTGCGGAGAGTAATCATTCCTTTCTTTTAATAACATTCATGGATAATTTTATTTCTCATTTCCAGCCTCCTACTCCTGTGGTGTAATTAGTGTCGTTGGCACCTCGTGATGCTCAGAATGAGTTGCAGCTGCTAATTGCTAATTGAAAAATTAGAAACTCAGTTAGAAAAGGATCTAATTAAAATGAAATTAGATAAAATCCCTTCAAACCAGCTCTCCTCTCTCTCACTTTTCTTTGTTTTCTTTTCCCCTTCTGCCTTCTTTTTTTTTTTTTTTTTTTTCCTGCAGAACGATTAGCACTTGCAAAATATGTGTAATTGCTGAAAGCAAAATACCTTTCCTTAGTGGGCTATACAATGGCCTTTAAGAGGGAGTTAGGGAGGGGTTTTTAAAAATTGAATTAAACTTCAGAACGTGTGCTTTCTTTCTACTCCTGATCTATCCAAAAGTATGAATTTGACCTTATCAATAAGATCTCCAGGCTGTCTCGGAAGGACAAATGTATGGTCAGCCCTGCGTGGTTTTTCTGTGTGTTTGGAAGAATTGTTGCCAGCCTCACGATTGTGAGGGGTAGGGATCCACTCACTTTCTTGCTGCAAATCCATTCCCATCCTCTTCTCTATTGCATCATCTCACCTGACAAATAATTATCTAGGAAATGCTCAGCCCTCTAGGAGATACAAGTATAAACCAAGGCTGCTTCTGTCTCCAATGTACTTATAACCTATTGAGAAGTCTAGACAAATAAGCATAAGAACAGACTAAGAGAATATATAATCAAATGCAAAATAGCAGTTCAGATATACGTGACATTTAGGTCAAGTCTTCAAATATTTTTGAGTCCCTCCTTAATACATGCCAAGCACTGTACTAGAGCCTGGTCATAAAAAACGCATACTACAGGCTGGGTGCGGTGGCTCACGCCTGTAATGCCAGCGCTTTGGGAGGCTTAGGTGGGCAGATCACCTGAGGTCAGGAGTTCAAGACCAGTCTGGCCAACATGGCAAAACCCTGTCTCTACTAAAAAATCCAAAAATTAGCCAGGTGTGGTACTGGGTGCCTGTAATCCCAGCTACTCAGGAGGCTGAGGCAGAGAGAATTGCTTGAACCCGGGAGGCGGAGTTTGCAGTGAACTGAGATCACACCACTACACTCCAACCTGGGCAACAGAGGGAGACTCCATCTCAAAAAAAACAAAGCAAACCCCAAAAAACATACTACATTGCTCCTACTCTCAAGGAGTGTATATCTGGATATATGTGAATAAGTAATTTATAATATTATACGATGAAGGCAACGATAGCAAATGTAGAAGCTGCCTAATTAATGCAGAAATATGGGTAATGAGTTTTGGTAGGCCAGAGGGAGAGGACTTCAGGGGACGATTTATGTAGAGGAAGTGACACCACTTATAAAAAGTTTCAGGATGAGTAGGAGTTCACCAGTCGACACGCATTTTAGACGAAGAAACCTGTTCCAAAAATCAGACACAAAAAGCAGTATGGTAACTTCTGGAACTGTAAGTGATTTGGCATTTCTGATGCCTAAATTGGAAGGTGCGCGGCAGGAGATGAGCCTGGGGAAGTGGATGGGGGTCGGATTACAAAGAATCTTGTGTGCTTTTGCAGTTTAAAAGGGTGAGAGGTGGGTGAGACTCTTCGAGGGAAAGTTTCTTAGACAATATGGAATTTAGATGATAGTAGGAGGGGATTTTGTGGGGTGAGAGAAATATTCTAGATAAAGCAACAAAAACGTACCACATTGAGTGGCCCAGCTTGACTACAACAGAGGGAGGAATTTAATAATACATGGAGAAACATAAAATGAGTTCAAATTATGGTTAAAATCAGGCAAGGACATTTATTTTAAAAAGCAATATAAATAGCCACTTTCATTGCATGCCTTTTTTTGCAGATATAAATGGACTCTTTTTAAGATGTGGAAACCGAGGCTCAGGAAGCTTCAATAATTTATTCAAGGTCAGAGAGCTAATTTGTGATTTAGAGAGATTTCAACACCAAGTCTGGCTCCCAAAGCTCTTCCCTCCACACTCCACCAACATGCTGCCTCAGGCCCCCAACTCATTTTCGTGTTCATTGCCCCATCATCTGCTCTCTGCACATTCTAAAGGAGGCAACTTATGCTCCGCACAGTTGGCAAATGCACTCTTCCTTGGTCCATGGCAGACAGAGGAAATAGAGCCTGCATTCTTTTGGCTTGCCAGTTCTTCTTGGTTCAGCAATAGAGGCAGCCACTACCAATTGATCTGTGAACTGGCAGTTAGGGGAAGCCATCCTATTTTTTAAGAATTCTCAGTCAACCAAAAACACAGAGATGAATGAGAAAAAGTGGCAGACTAACGGGCTAAGGGAGTAGTTCCCTGTGTGTGCTGTGAAAGGACAGAGCCGGAAACACTAATACCAGAAATTCATTCAGCAATAATCTAATGTTCTGGAAAGTGCCAACAATCGATTTTCTGCTTTGGGAGTAACTACTTAAACAATTCTGAAAACATAGGTATTAATGTTGTTTCTCATGACTTATACTGATCCAAAAAGATAATGGAATGGAAATTTTAAATATTCTTTGCCTTCAAGAAGTTCTTCTTTATTGCTAACCTACATTTTTTCATGCTGCAATTCAGTTTACTTCCGTTTATTACCACAAAACCCAATGCTTTAAACGAACCTACATCTTCCAGAATAATTAAACTGCTCCCTTTTTCTCATGACTCAACATGCTACATAGAGCTAAGGTGAACTGGTGAGATGGTAAAATATGTGAGTGTTGAATCAAACTACCTGGATTCAAACTCTCACTCTTCTGTGTCATTGTGCAAGTCTGTAAACCTCTTAATGATGATGATGATGATGATGATGATGATGATGATGATGATGAAAATGATAGCATTTATAGGATTTGGGTACATTAAATGAAGTAGTATGTGAGGTGCTCAGCACACATTTAACATGAACTGTGTTTGGTAAATGTTAGCTATTATTATTGTTATTGGGACAAAAGAGTAGGAAGAAAACTAAGGTGGAGAGATAGGGAGGAAAGAGATGGCTGGCCCTATTTACAGCACTCAGCACTCAGGGCTGTGCCTGGCAGAGATGAAGCCCTCTATGTTTATGGCTTGGGCATCAAGTGGATGCCTGAATGGCACCAATTCTTTACTTGATTTGCTGCATGCCAGTTTCAGCCCTCTAAGCTACATGAGGCCTATGCAATTTTGGTGAAGCGAGATGTCCTAAAGCATACTGAGATAGGAAAGGACATATGGCAGTCTCTTGTTTGCTACTTCTGGAATAAGACTGAACAGTAAGGAAAAAGGATTGGGAACTGGTCAAGAATCAGCTTAAATTCAGTTTTTGGAACCAGTGGCAACTCTTCGGTGGCAGGGGCTGTTCCTCTCAAGCTTCTCCATCCTGGTCAGTCTCCTGGTTTTCCTTTACCCTGGGTCTCTCCTGTGAAGTTCTCTGGAAGCTTTTTCCTCCTCCTAGAGCCTGAAAACTGGCTAATATGTAAGTAAAAATGATGAGAAATTTAAGTGAAATTACCGCCTACTGGGAAGGAAAGTTAAGGGCAAATTTTCTACTTATGCCAATTTACTCCGAAAGGTTTATTTTAAAAACAGGCCCCTAAGGCTAGTCAAGAGGAACATTTATGTATTACAAGTAATAACACCCTTGCAATTCAGTAGCCATCAGCCCAGGTCTCAGGAAATAGATGGGTAACTTGCCCCTTTGTTAAGTCATTGCCCTGTTCAGCACATCTTTCTCTTTTCCTCTTACACAAAGTACCACTGCACATCAGCAAAAAGTATTTCAGCATAACGTACCAGTGGAGGAGCATTTTTCCCACTTTGCCCTAACCTCTCTACTCAAATATATATCAGGAAAGCTCTCTAGTTGCTCAGGCTCTATACTCTAAAGGAAAAAAATGAGTAATTGCCTCTTAAGAAAGATAGTATATGAGGTTGGTTCCGATATATGGAATTGCTGATAGTAAATTTGTGATTACTGTGGCAATCCATATTCAAGGCATGATCCTGTTGGACAGGTCGGTTCTTCTGGGGTTCAACTCACTTCCACCCCAACATACCCTATGAACTGCAGCCACGATAGCAAATCTATTGTTATTCTGTGTCATAGTGAAGGGATTTTCAAAGAAGGGTGACTTTGAAGGATTCAAGGTGAAAGTCACTATCAGTTGGCAGAGCTGGTTGTTTGCAGAGAATGAATTCACTAGGGGATATAAGAAGGGCTGGGGGCTTTAAGTCCTTGATATGGCTAAGCTTCCCATCTCAGAGAAACAGTTCGTCCTGCTAATTATCTGTCATGTCACCCTGGCTCTCCATAGAGACAGATAATTTTCTTCACCGAGTTTTCAAATCCATTTATAGTTGTGGAAAACCCTCCCCACCCTGTCTTTCAGAGAGTCTAGGTGGAAACATGAGTAAAGGTGGTGACCACTCAAACATTTTTCTTCAAGGACTTTTGAGTTTGTTAACATCATTGCAGGAAGGCAAATGCTCTCAGTCCCAACAGCACCTTATAGGGAATAGGTGCTGTGTTATGGTTTCTAATATCCTGGGCAGGGGCCTAGGGATGGCAAGTATGAAAATAATGTTAAGGGAAAACTTACACAAGGGGAATAATACAGTTTATTATGAGATTTGGAAATATGTTATCCATAGGACTTGGACAGTCTGGCCTAAAGGGTTATGGTACCAACACCAAATATTCTACTAAAGCCAGATTTTGTCTTGTGCAAACATTTTGAATCATAATACATAGTGTAGAAGTTGTCATGGAGGAATCATAGTAAAAGGAAATACAGAGGAATGTCACCAAGAGAGGTCTGGCTTCTAAAAGGCTTAATAAGACTGCTGAATTCATTAAGGTTTGGAGACCATCTTTCAGCTTTACAGGTTCAGAGACTCAATGTTATCTGTATCCTAGAGTTCACCAGGGAGACTGATACTCACCATCAATAATAACATCAAAGTGTTCAATACAGCTGCACCTATTGCGTGCTCTTTATGTTAGAGGATGGCAGCCTCCAGTGTTTGGAAGAGAGTGAGCCCTTGGGAAAATGAATTGTGTACAATTTATCTTTGAAGCTTCAGTGTCCAGCCCATTCCCTGGTCCCTAAAGCATTTTACTGGATGGTAAATGACTGCTAAATTTACTTGAATGGCTGGCTGGCTGGGTAGATGAGTGAGTAGACAGGTGGAGGGTACATGGGTGGAAAGATAAGCAGGCAGCAGAGAAAAAGAGAAAGGGAAAAGAACACAGTGACAGTACTAGCTGACATTTATTGGACAATACTATGTGCCCAGCACTGTGCTAAATACATGCGTTAATCACTAAGCACTCACAGCAAACCCAGGAGAATGGTGAGGTTGTATTTTCCGTTGTGTAGATGAGGAATCTGAGATTTAGAGGCAAGTAACATGCCCAAGGACTCTCAACTAGTAAATGGTAAAGTCAGAATAAATTTACAAGAGACTAACATTTTTATTAGCACACAATTTTTTAATTTTTTAATTTTTTTTTTTTTTTGGTGAGATGGAGTCTCACTCAGTCACCCAGGCTGGAGTGCAGTGGTACAATCTCCACTCACTGCAACCTCTGACACCCAGGCTTAAACAATTCTCCTGCCTCAGCTTCCTTAGTAACTGAGATTATGGGCATGTGCCACCACGCCTGGCTAATTTTTGTATTTTTAGTAGAGAGGGGGTTCCACGTTATTGGCTAGGCTGGTCTTGAACTCCTGACCTCAGGTGATCTGCCTGCCTTGACCTCCCAAAGTGCTGGAATTACAGGTGTGAGCCACCGCACGTGGCCTAGCACACAATTTCAGCTAGAACTTCCAAGGTGACACTACACTTGCATTTTCTGGCCAACATAATCTCTTCCTCTAGATAAGCTGCATGAGAAGCCAACTAGGAATTAGAAGGGGTTCTTGTGGAGCTTAGCCTCAGGGGGAAGTGTCTGTGGGGCTTCTAGGTTTAATACTGCCCAGAGCCTCCCTACATGTCCACAATAGGGGTCCACCTGCCAGGTGCCTCGAACCCCCATTAACCCTTCAGAGCACTTTCTCTGCTGAGCAGTACTCAGATAGATGGCTCTGTTTCCCTGTGTTCTTTGTTTCCATTGCTCATCTTTTAAATGGACACTATTCTGGAAATTAGACTCCCTTTCAGACCATTTTAAAGGTTTCCACTCCAATACACTTTGCATGAAATTAATCGTTTTCAACAGCTACTCCTGTTTTCCTCATTTTTCAATTCCTGGGGCATGCCTCAGTGTCATCTAAAGTTAGCCCTAGGTAGGTGGCAGGCATGGGGAAGGCAAGTGACCCGCACAGCTGAATAGGGCCAAGTCTCCTGATCCCTGCCTGGTACTTTCCCACTGTATTACACTCAGTGGTTGAGTGGATTAATAGCATTCGCAAAATCTTATATCCATCAAATTAAAGTTGATTTTAATGAGATGTGTCATGGTTTTTAAATGCCCCATGAGGCCGGTGGAACACAGGATCTTGCAGCACTTAAAGGCTTTCTGCCTGTTCTCCCTGATCTAGCCCAGCCAGGGACCTGCTCCCAGCCTGTAGGCTACTGGCACTGGTCTGCCCAGTCTGAGTGGGTCTCTGACTCATGGCTTAAGTAGTTTGGAAACACACTATAGATTATAAAAATGACTCCTCATGTGAAATAAGCAGACACTATATGGACACACCTTTTAAATCCACATACCTGCTTCCAGTAATTTTATTTTGACATAAAAATGTCAAGATTACTGGGTGTTCTGGACACCTGTCAACCCCACAGTTAATCATAAAATCTCTGCTGTAGTAAGACTTCTATACTTTCTTCTTAACCTTGCAGCACTCTGAAGGCAAACTGATGACACCAGACGTTCTAGGGAGGCTGAGAATGTGTTGTGAGATATTTTGTTTCCCAAGGAGGGAGCTATATGAAAACATGACTACCATGGGGGATAATCTGATGGGTCAGGTTACTTTCTGCAAAAAACAAGGATCTGTTTGCAGGGACTTTTCTCCCTGTGCCCCTCTTCATCCTTATACACACCTGTGCATGCACACACACACACACACACCCCTTTGTCTCCAGTGGAAAGCCTGAGAACTAATCAAAACTGGCCTTACAAAGCTGAATAGGCCTTGCTTTTATTTTTTTTTTACCTATATATTTTTTCTATTTCTGGTAAATGTTGTATCCTATAAATTCTCCAAGTACTTCATTATCTGCTTGTTTTCTGTTTGATTTATTTGCCCCCATTCCTGGCTAGCAATTTAACTGGTACAGCTCAAAATTACTTTTAATGTTTTTGTTTTTTTCTGAACTCATTTGAAAACACCTCCCTTCCCCAATCTTTTCATGCTAGACTTGGCTTTCTCCTAAACTAATCTCTGTGGTAGAAAATTAAGGTCAATATATATTAAATATAACACTAATCAGAGTTTATAATGAGAATCCTTCCAGTTATTAGTTTTGTTTTAAATTAAGTGGAATGATAAATAGAAGGTACTCAGAGCATTGAGAATCATGGTCTAAATTATTGCATTCAAGAACAGGAAGGGAGTCAATGGCACAGAGATGGTGCACTTCAGACCCTTCTGTGTAAGCCCAGGCTGAGGTACATCGCCTTATAGCAAGCAAATACCCTCAACCTGTCTACGGGTTCTGAACAGGCCTGCTCCTAATGGTTATGAACCCCAGGGCAAAAGTACCAAATGGAGGCTCACATTCCATATGTCTACCTATTTAAACATTTTAAATCAAACCAACTAACTGTTAAATAAGTTATGTTCTAAATGTCTACATCGACATTTATACCTAAGTAACAGCCTTACTCCCCAGTGTGCATGCAGAACTCTTAGACCCCTCAGAATTCTGTTGCTGAACATGGTAGCATGGGGACATGGGGACACCTGGTCCCTGACCTATGACCCTTCTTTTTCTTCCCACTGCTGTCTGTGAGTTGCATCCCAAGGGCCTCAGTGAGCATGCATGTGAAGGCCACAGTCTATATAATCCAACTGTGTCCAATCTTTATCACTAAACCTCTTTCTGCCTCTCAACCTGAGGTGTGGGAAAACAGAAAGACCTGAGAGGAAGTCTACCTAGCTGCTGGCAGTGAACTCCAAGCTGATTGGGCAGGGGATTGTGGGGGGCTAGGTGCTCTGAGTGTGGTCTAGATAGATGAGGTGGGAGAGAGACCACAGCCACTGGGTAGGCACTTCCTTTCTGCCCATGGACTTTTCATTCCATGGGGTAGAGAGCAGTTGGAAGAGTGGGACAGAGAGGAGCCTGCTAAATTGTGGGGCTCAGAGTAGACCCCTCTGGTGGAGTCAAATGGTAGCACTAGTGTTAGAAACTCAGTGAGTTTTGGCCAGAGAAGTTAACGTGAGAAGAATCAGAGCTGACATCAAATTATTACTTTAAGGATATTTCCATCTTATTTTTATTAAGTAGTTTCCATTATTATAAGCAATAACCATTTTTTATTAAATTTATAAGCATTATACACTCTGAAGAATTCTCATAAATCATTCAGACTTCTGCTGATGAAATAACTAGATGAAATAATCTGTCAACTCTGTAGCATCCACCTCTCTCTCGTTCAACTCAACCCACATCATTAACAACACATGTATGCATGCACATACGAATACACACTGAATATCTGAGGCAAATTTTAGCCTAGATTGAACCTTGCAGGTATAACTTGTACAGTAAACTTTTAGATATGGAAGTACCATGAAAAATCCTTGTTATCTGCCCCTATCCCTTTGTTTGGGGTAAGAACTGAAGTCTAGAGAGGGAAGATAATTTGCCAGTGTTTTGTTTGCTGACCCTTACTTCATCAGAGCCAGGATATTCATATCTGGGATACTCAGAGCTGTGGCCGTGAAAATAGGAGTACAGGAGCCACTGACAGCATCCATTCTGGGGAAAGAAAAGTAATAAAGTGTCCCTTGACCAGGGCTAACTGGGGTAATCCATTAAGAAACCAACTTTGTCCCCTTCTGTATTAGAAAACTTCTCTCTACTCTTGGGAGAAGTTAACTAATTAGAAGGAATTGACATGTTTTTACTTACCTTTAGAAGCAAGAGATAGGTTAGAATGTTTATAAGAACTGAATCATTTTTTACCCTAAAAGGAAGGTGAAAATATATCTATATATTTTCTAAAATATATATGTATGTGTGTGTGTGTATATATATATATATATTTAAATCAGGATTACGGAGATAAAATTTACATATGATAAAACTCACCAACTTCAAGAGTACAAGTTGATGAGGTTTGACAAATATCAAATATTTGCAGTCATAACTACCAGCACAATCATGACATAGACCATTTTCACGTACCCAGAAGTTCCCACCTACATCACAGTTCGTTTATACATTCACCGGTTGATGAACATTTGGATTGTTTTCAGTTTTTGACTGAAAAGAAAAAAGAAAAAGGTTATCCTCTGACATTTGAAAGCTGGCCTGAGGCTCACAGCTAGGTTGAATTATTTTCCTATTGGATGCAAACAATCTCACAAAATCAGAACTCAGATATGGTTACTCTGAGACCATGATAAAACGAAGCAAAAACAAACCCACTTCATAAGCCCACCTTGTAATTTTGTCTAAGCACAAACAGAAACAATGTCATTGTGCCATCCGCAAAATACTAAACATCCCCTCTTGGCTAAAATGAATAACTCCTACGTCTTTACTAATTGCAACTGCATGCTCCCTTAGATAAGATTTATTGAATTACCCAATCATAGAATTTCCTTATCTTTCTGACAGCCCCAATCTAGAGTCAACTCCTACTTCCTTAGGCTGCCCAACAAATCATCCAAGCAAACTCCAAATCCTGCAAGAGCTTCTTTTTTATGCCCTCTTACTGAGATACCCAAGGTTCCCCACGGTATCTGCTCTTCCTCACTGCAATGAGTAATAAACTCAGCTTGTTCAACTCTAGGTATGTTACTGGGGACTTTTGGCTGAAGCGCTGTTACTTTAAACACTCATGACAAGTCTTTGTGTGTACATACGTGTTTTCCTTTCTTTTGGGTGAATCTCAAAGTCGAATGGTTTGGTTGTGTTAAAAAGCATATGCTTAAATTTATAGGAAACTACCAAATTGTTTCCCAAAGTGACAGCAACATTTTGTGTTCCTATCAGCAATGTATGAGTGTTTCAGTTGCCCCACACCCTCACCAGCACTCTGTTTTGTCTTTTAAATTTGGCCACTCTAGTGGGTATATTCTGATAGCTCATTGTGGTTTTAATTTTCATTTTCCTCTTCGCTAGTTACATTGAACAACTCATAATGTGCTTATATATACTCTATATTTGGTGAAATGATTTAAAATATTTTGCCCATTTTTAAATTGGGTTTCTTCTGTTATCTTCTAATAACTTAAAATTTTAAAATTATATTTTAGATTCACCTCTTTTTTCAATTTTTTTTTTTTTTTTTTTTTTTTTGCAAATATTCCTGCTCCTCTGCAGTTTACCTTTATATTTTCTTAAAATTTTCTTTTGAAGAGCAAAAGCTTGAAGAGTAATCTTTTAAAATTTGGATATCTAATTTATCAATTTTAAAATTTTGTGTTTTGGCTTTTTTCCAAATTCTTCAAATTTGGAAAACTTTTGACCTAGGATACCTTTCTTACCCTAAGGACACAGAGATTTTTCTCCTATATTTTTTTCTAGAAATTTTCAAAAGCCTGTATGTACTTCATACCTACAGCATATTTTACTTTATTCTAACTACAACTCAGTAGCTTCATGTGGCGAGGCCAGTGGCTACCATATTTGACAGTTCAATACCTGAGGCATATTAATCATACTGGTCTTTTCAAAGGGTCCGCTTATGATTCTTGAATTTTTCTCTGCTGAGGTTCTGTTTTCAACCTAACTTATTTCTGTTCTCATCTTTTTTAGTTTTACTCTTCTGATATTTTGGTTTCAATGTTTTCTTCTTTGTCTGGTTTCTTAAGACAGAAATTTAGACAATAGATTCGAGACTTTTTTCTTTTCTATAAAGTTCTACCCACAAATACATTGTGATATATTTCACTTTCATTTTCATACATTCAAAGATATATTCTGATTTTCTCTTTAATTTCTTCTTTTACTCATGTGTTATTTAGAACTGTATTTTTTGTTTTAAAATACTTTGGCGCTTTCTAGCTAGCTCTCTGCTGTCCATTTCCATTTTTATTCTGCTATAGTCAGAGAACAAAAGCTTTTAATTTTCTTAAATTATTTGATACATGTTTCAAAATATGGTCTATCTGGTGAATGTTTTTACATGTCTACATAAAAAATGAGTACTATACTGCTGTCGGGTAGACTATTCTATAGATGCTAATTGGTCATGTTTGTTGATGTTATTGTTCAACTATTCTGTATACCTAACTTTGTGTGTGTGTGTGTGTGTGTGTAACTACATAGCTTATTAATTACTGGGAGAAGAGTGTTGGAGTCTCTAACAATAATCGTGGATTTCTGTAGTTCTTCTTTTAGTTCCATCAGTTTTTGCATGCTGAGTTTTGAAGTTCTGTTGTTATGTACATATATTTAGAAAAATTATGTCCTTATAATAAATTGACCCTGTTATAACTGTAACCTATTCTTCCATTTTCCTGGTTCAAATTCTGGTTCTGAAGTCTGTATGTCTGTACTAATGTAGCAATTTAAACATTCTTTTCATTAGTGTTTGTATAGGGTGTCTTTCACCCTTTAACTTTTGACCTACAAAAGTTTCTATATACAGGATGGGTTTCTTATAGATAGCGTATAATTGGGTCTTGCTTTTTTATACATTCTCACGAGTTCTTCCTTTTGACTAAAATTGTTGACTCATTTACATTTAACATAATTATCAGTATAGTTGGGTTAAATCTACCACCTTGCTATTTTCTTTCTATTTGTCATATCTGTTCTTTGTTCTTATTTCTCTCTTTTTCTGTCTTCTTTTGGGTTAATTAAATTTAAAAAATAGTTTCACTCTATGAGCACTATGAGTTTATTACTCACAGTTCTTTGTTTTATAATTTTAGTGATTGCTCTAGATTGTAATATACAGTTTTAACTCATCACATTATACTTTTAAGTAAATAACTTTATGTGTAGTGTAAGAACCTAACAGTGTTATAGTTCCCTTACCTCTCCTGTCTTCTCTGCAATTTTTGTCACTTATTTTACTTTTACAGTCATACATTATGTTGTTACTATATTTGTTTTAACTTGTTAACTATTTAAAAGATTATAAAATGAAATAAAATGTTATTTATATTTAATTCCGTATTTACCACACATGGTGCTATTCATTCCTTTCAGTAGATTAAATCTAATATAATTTACTTTCTTCTTGAAAACCCTCTTTTAGCATCTCTTATAATTCAGGTAGCTGGCAATAAATTATGTCATCTTTTGTTTGTCTGTTTTGTTTATTTCACCTTCATTCATTACTTACATTTTTCCTGGATATAGAATTCTAGGTCAATAGTTTGTTTCCTTCAGTACTTAAAACATGATGTTCTATTGTCTTCTATGTGTATGGTTTCTGATGATGAGTCTACTTAACTCTTATCTTTGTTACTTTGTGTGCAGTGCTTTTTTTTTCCTCTCCAGCTTCTTTTAAGGTTTTCTTATCACTGTTTCTCTGAAATTTCATCATGATGCACTTGATGTGCTTTTCTTTACTTTTTTCTGCTTGAGTTCCTTTGCGCTTGCTGTGTTTATGTGTGGATATTTTTCTTCAAATTTGGAAAACTTTTGACCATTATTTCTTTAAGCATTTTGTCTATCCCTCTCCTTATCCATCTGGGACTGCTATTATACACAATGACATTGTTCTACAAACAGATGCTCTGTTCACGTCTTTTAAAGATTTTTCCTTTCCTCCTTCATTTGGATAGATTATATTGCTATATCTTCAAATTTACTAATCTTTTCTTCTCCTCTGTTTCATCTACTGTGAACTCCACCCAATGTCTTTTTCATTGCAGATATTCTATTTTTCATCTCTATAAAATTAAGTGCTACTCAACAATTTAAAAATAAACTTTTATTATGTGCAATAACATGTATAGATCTCACAGCATTATGCTGAGTGGAAGAAACCAGACACAAAAGTTGGTATACTGTTTGATTCCATTTATATGAAATCTAGAAAACACAAAATAATACAGGCAGAGAGTTGATCACTTGATGGACACTGGGAGTAGATGCCACTATTGACTGCAAAAGGGCATGAGGGAAATTTTGGGTGTATAAAAATTGCCTATGTCATGATTGTGATAGTAGTAATGACTGTAATATTTGTCAAAACTGATTAAGTTGTATTCTTAAAGTTGGAGTAGGAATGGTTCAGTTCTTTGATTTCTCTAGTTTATCTCCTTTCTCTAGAGTTAAGTAAAAACATTTTCTTTCCTTCTCTCTTCTTTTCTTTACTTTTTTGGATTAGTTAACATACCTCAAGTAGACAAAAGTTTTCTAACTTCTACATCTGCATCTCCAGAAGTTCTGCTTGGACACACACATACACACAAGTGCGCACGCGCGCGCACACACACACACACACACACACACACACACACACACAGACACACACACAGAAAGTTCGTTTCTCTTCTCATTATGCTTATGTCTTTTTTTTTAACCTTTTTGAGCTTATGAAGCATTTTTATGATAACTATCTTAATATCTTTATTGGCTAATTCTATCACCTGTTATTTTGGGTCTGCTTTAATTAATCAGGTTTTCTCCTGGTTGCAGTTCATATTTTTGTACTTCATTGCACATTTTTGATTGAATGCAGATATTATGAATTTTTTATGTTGGATTGTTGGATTTTGTTATATTATTTTAAAGAGCATCACACTTTATTTTGGTTTGTACTTAAGTTACTTCAGATTAGTTTGATTTTTATAAGGTTTGCTCTTTAACTTTCTAGGCCAGGGTTAGAGCAGACTTTTGTATAGCGCTAATTTAGTTCCACTACTAAGGCAATTTTACTCAAGGAATTTATACATAATCTAATCTCACATATTGGAAGTCTTTCCATTCTGACTGGTGCAAGAATAAATTGTTCTCATCCCCATTTGATCTCCAGATAGTGTTCTGCCTTCTATTTTCTGGTGATTCTTTTTCCATTTTCAGGTTATTTTCTTACATGCATACTCATAGCAGCTCTCAGCCAAAGGTTTCAGGGACCCTTTCTTCAGACCCCTGGAGCTCTCTCTGTGAATATCTCCTCTACTATGTCCTTCCTCCAACTTCTAGCTACCTTGGTCTCCTTTAATTTCAGTCTCCATCTCTTCAACTCAGCAAGACCATCAAACCCTTGTTGGTTTCATTTCCCTGAAAAGTAACCTAGAAATTGCTTTCAGACTGTTATATTCTACAATTATAGGGGCCACTTCATTTATTTATTGTTTTCTCTGAGAACTCACAGTACTGTGGAACCTGTGCTCAATGATTGAAAATCGTGTGTGTGTGTGTGTGTGTGTGTGTGTATGTGTGTATTTAGTCTGGTTTTGTGGTTGTTATTATTGTTGTTTAAGGCAGAAGGACAAATCTGATTTTGGTTTTTCCATTATAGTCAGAAGCAGAAGTCCCTGGTAAACATGTTTTTTCCTTTTTCACATCAGGAGGTTCTCCTTGTTTCTATGCCATCAGTGGTATGGAAGGGCACTAAGCTGAGTAAAATAATCATACTAAATGGTTAGTAATTTATGTTCCCCTCTTCATAAGATTTTTATTTTTAAAAGAAGAGTTTGTTAACCCCAAAGAGTTGAACTTGAATGTATATACCTTTAGCAAATATGGGTTGAGCAAGGGGCATCTGTCCCATGGATAATCAGGGTTAGGAAAATGCAATGGGAAATATTCTGGCTTATTTGACTTTCTCAATTCAAGCACAGAATAGATTTAATCAATAGTGTAAGATCAGATTTAATTTCTACACCTCCTAGAAATCCAGACCACATTTATTCATTATCTTTGTTGAGAACAATCAACAGTTAAATACTTAGAGAACATTTATGACATCTAAGTTTACAGTATTATAGTGAGAAATATTTTCCTGTTTTGCAGAGGGGCAAATGAAAGCCTGAAAATTCTTGGTCCAAATAATTGAAAACACAGAAAGAAAATCAGGACCCTTATTCCTGGACTGCTTTTGTTGGCCCTGGAGTCCCTCCTTGTTGATGCTATCAGCTGTGCAGTGAACACTCCCTCTCCTTTGGATGAGAAAGTGGGCAATGGTGGAGCTGAGTTGCAAAATGCAGCCAGTCCCTGGAGCATTTACAACTTCTCAAAATGTAGTCACCTTGTCTTCCTCGCTTGAGGTGAATAAACCACAAGCAAACTTCTGCTCAGCCCTCCTATGCAGCTGCTTACTTTTGGGACATCTTGCTCACTAGTTATTTTAGCAGTGTTTCAGCCGGCTGTGCAGCCAAGCAGAAATACCACACTCTGTGAAAACCTGAGGTCAGCACAGTTTCTTCCCAGGGAAATTGTAACCTTTCGTGCTGAGATTGGGATACCTGGGTTAGAGAAAGGGAGTGAAAAACCAGTTTCAGGGGTCCCCAAAGCCCTTATCGCTTTCCAGAGCACCAGAGCTAAGATCACAAGTTCATTCTTGGCACAAGGGCAGCCTCCCATCTCTTAAGGCTGCTAACAGAATGTGGGGCTTTTTGCAAGTTCTCCATATCGCCAGGAACGCTTACATCTTAGTGACATGTGAGTTTGGGTTCCCTGATGTCTTGCACTTGCCACTGTGCTTTTTTATGTGCTCATCGTTCTGTGTGACATGGCCTGCCTTCTTTAGACTAATTATCTTCCATCTTCAAAGACTCAACTCTTAAAAGAGGCCTTTAATCAACTTTACATTTTACATCCACTTCTCTTTCCCCAACAACTCTAGGTAGTTGAACTTCCTTGCTCTCAGATCCTCTTTGCATACAGCCAACCTGGAGAGTGAAAGACATAGGACCTATATTATAGTCTTCTCTTTACATATCTGTGTCTCGCATTGGTTCACAAGAGCAAGGACCATATTTTGTTAATCAATATGTCTTGAGGTCTTAGGGATTAGTTTAAAAACTATTGAGTCCGAGACACCTGGATTCATATCCATTCCATCTCTTACTATGCTCATGAACTTCATTTCCTCATCTATAAAATAAAGATAGATGGTGGCTCATGCTTATAATCCCAGCACTCTATGAGACCAAGTCTGGAGGGTTGCTTGAGCCCAGGCATTGGAGAGCAGCCTGGGCAACACAGAAAGACCTCATCCCCCCGAAAATTTAAAACATTAGCTAGGTGTGGTGGAATGTGCCTGTGGTCCTAGCTACTTGGAAGGCTGAGGTGGAAGGATCACCTGAGCCCAGGAGATCAAGGACGCAGTGAGCCATGATCGCACCACTGTACTCCAGCCTGAGTGAAAGAGTGAGACCCAGTCTCTTTAAAAAATAAAAAAAAGATAATTGCATTGAAGATTAATGTAATTTTAAAAATATGCATAAGCTCCTTGGAAAAAAAGATTTTACAAAAGAACTCTACGTAGGTTAAGGTGATTGTAAGACAGAGAAAGATGTGTACAGTAAAGCAGCCAATCTTTTGGTGACCTGGGCACAAGTGTTGGTGGGATGTTATTGGCTGATTCTAAGTATGTAGGTTTTCTACGTCTAATGCATTGCAAACTAGCTGTGCAACAAACTTCTTGTCAGTCTGAGGCCACTTCTCCCATGCGATCTCCAAACCTACACCCTTCAGTGCGTGACCCTGAGTATTAACCTGGTATTACCAGGTTTTTGGACAGACATGATGTCAAAATAAGGATCTAGGGGAATGGCTTTTTTTTTTTTTTTTTTTTTTTTTTTTTTTTTAAAATTTTCGGGCAAAAAAAAAACCCACTTTAGCGGGCCCCCCCCTCCCTTTTTTTTTTTAAATATTCAGGTCAAAGACTAAGCCACATTAGCTGGGCCCCGTCTCTCATTTATGTATTTAGACAGAGTCTTGCTCTGTTGCCCAGGCTGGAGTGTAGTGGTGTGATCTCGGCTCATTGCAACCTCCACCTCTCAGGTTCAAGTGATTCTTTTGCCTCAGCCTCCCAAGTAGCCGGGACCACAAGTGGGCGCCACCATGCCTGGCTAATTTTTTTGTGTTTTTAGTAAAGATGGGGTTTCACCATATTGGCCAGGCTGGTCTCGAACTCCTGACCTCGTGATCTGCCCGCCTCGGCCTCCCAAAGTGCTGGGATTATAGGCATGAGCCACCGCGCCTGGCCTGGACCCTGTCTCTTTCTTTTAAAGACTTAGAATGATTCTATTAGTTCAAATGGACTTCCATTTGTGTGGAAACATGGTAATAATATAGGTCTATTTCTTGTCTCACCTTCCTGAAGAAAAACAATGTTAAGATTTCGTCAGTTCATGATCACACCCAGGAAAGTACGAATTTAGATGGCAAGAATTCTGGGGTAGGAGATGAAGCAGTGGCTCTCAATGTTCTGATTCTTCAGATATTCACTGAACAAGGATTCCTTGAACATTTCTGACATACCAGTTTTTTTAAGTGCACTATTTCTCTTACTCTTCACAACACATGAAGGTAGCTTTACAACATGTGAGACAGCTATTATTATTGCTATTTCATACATGAAGAAATAGAGTCACTGCGGTAAGATGACCCATTCAAAAAGACAAAGGCCGCAGGCGGAAGACCTGGGATTTGAACCCAAGTCTCTTAGCTTCTTCCCCTTAACTTCAGTAGTTTCCTCACTTTGCCTCCAAGAAGTACAAATGCTGAGATCTAGTATGCTATGGTTTGAATATTTGTCCCCTCCAAAATTCATGTAGAAATTAATCCCCAATGTGGCAACATTAAGAGGTGAGGGGTGTGTGTGTGTGTGTGTGTGTGTGTGTGTGTGTGTGTTGTTTGTTTGTTTTGAAACAGAGTTTTGCTCTTGTCACCCAGGTTGGAGTGCAGTGTCATGATCTTGGCTCACTACAACCTCTGCCTCCCAGGTTCAAGCGATTCTTTGCCTTAGTCTCCTGAGTAGCTGGGATTACAGGCACCTGCCACCATGCCCAGCTGATTTTTTTTTTTTTTTTTTTTGTATTTTAGTAGAGACGGGGTTTCACCATGCTGGCTAGGCTGATCTCGAACTCCTGACCTCAGGTGATCCACCCGCCTTGGCCTCCCAAAGTGCTGGGATTATAGGCATAAGCCATTGCACCAGTCAGGAGGTGACGTTTTTAAGAGGTGATTGGGTCATGACGGCAGAATCTTAACGGAATAGATTAATCCATTTATGGCTTAATGGATTAACGGGTATATGGATTACTGAGTTATCATGGGAATGGACTTAGTGGCTTTATAAGAGGAGACAGACCTGGCCTACCATGCTCAGTTTCCTTGCCATGTGATACCCTGTGTTCCCCTGAGACTCTACAGAGCATTGCCACCAGCAAGAAGGCCCTCACCAGGTACGGCTCCTCAACCTTGAACTTTCCAGCCTCTAAACTGTAAGCAGTAAATTTCTTTTTCTCTGTAAAGCACCCAGTTTCAGGTATTCCGTTATAAGCAACAGAAAATGGACTAAGACATAGTAAAACCCTCCATTTTATAATTTTGCGAACCCTAGGTTCACTTGTAAATTTGGCAAAAACTATAGGTCTTCCTAGTGGAAAAAAATGAATGTATGTATCAAATTTTACATCTGATTTCTAGGACTTAACAAAATCCTGAGTCCCATCCATGGGCCTCATGTTAAATCTCCTCAGGTGAAACCCTAAGTCCCATCTCTGGGTGTCCTGATCTGGCCAATCAGTTTACTTATGGAAAAGCCAACACCAAGACAAAGGAGAAGGGGATATTTAGTCAGTTACTTAGGACTGAAACCCAGTCTTCCATATCTTACTCTACTTTTCTTTCATTACACAATGGGACCTCTCACATTCAACTGTGTGCTATAAATAAAACTACCTTCAGGAAAATAATTTAAGTCAAGGTGACGGAAGGAAAAGGCTTTAATTATATAAACACTGATTTCTAGGCCCAAATTACTGCCAGCTGTGAAGGCATTGGCCTAGAGAGTGAAGGCAGGGCATGCTGGTGACTTTTCCTCCTTTAGGTGTTTATTAGTCCAAGAAGCCTGAATTCCCAAGGCACCTCATTTATTAAGGAGCAGCTTATACATAGAGAGAATCTGTGACATCAATATTCTAGCCTCCCCTCACGCCCTACAGATCAATGGCTTGTTCTGATCTGACAGCAGCCACTGACATATGTCCTTGGGATCGAAGAAGGAAGGGAAGAAATTGCAGGGAGTATTTGCAGCTGCCTGGCATATCGTGTTTTTATTGAAAGGCTTTACTGTCCCACATTGCCTGGATCTCCAAAATCCATGCAGTCAAGAGTCTCAGCATGCATGGGAAAGTAATAGAAGGGCCCTGTCAGTAAACTTCTACTATTATACGTTAGTTGGCTCCTTACCATATTGGACTATCATCTTCAAGGGCCCTGACTCTTATCCTGGCAATTCCCTATTTTTATTAGAGAATAAGCAGAGGAAATCCGTGCCATGTATAAATGCAGATCCATACACACACTTGTTTAGGGTGCTCCTTAAGATGAACTACATGCATTGTTAGATGAGATTTAGGATTTATTCGTATTATTTATTATTTATTATTCTATTTATTTATTTATTTATTTATTTTGAGACAGAGTCTCACTCTGTCGCCCAGCGCCTTGGAGTGCAGTGGCCAGATCTCAGCCTCCACTGCCAAGGCCCGCCTCCAGGTTTACGCCCCCATTCCCTGCCCCTCAGCCTCCCGAGTAGCTGGGACTATTAGGGCGGCCGCACCCACCCAGCTAGTTTTTTGTATTTTTTTTAGTAGGAGCACGGGTCGTTTCACTGCTGTTAGGCCAGGCATCGGCTCTCGATCTCCTGACCTCGTTATCCGCCTCTCGCCTCCCAAAGTGCTGGATTACAGGCTTGAGCCACCGCGCCCGGCCCTGAGATTTAGGATTTATAAAGGGGAAAAATGCATGAAGGTATGCTATAATTTTGATTAGTTGCAGAAAAGCACCCCTCATGTAAAATCAGTTTTACAAACTCATATTGAGTATGTGCCTGACTGTGGTAGGTAATGGGGATGTAAGATGAGTAAGAGTCAAGGCATTCATTCATTGATTCATTCATTCACTCTCTCAACTATTCATCCATCCATTCTTTCAGGAAAAAAAAATGGTCTAGTGTTTCTACAGGACCATAGGAAAAGTAAATGTAAATTAAATTAAAGGATCAGGTAGAACCACCTGGAAGAAGTGGCCATTAAGCTGAATTTTAACACTGGTTAGGGGCACTCTGGATATACCAGAGGGAGATTGGGCCGGGATAAGCAGGGTATTCATTGCATACATGGAAGACAGCATGTATACTCACATGCAAGCATTAATTAGCATGATGGGCACTCTAATTTGAGTGTGTCCCTTCCAAATTCAGGTGTTGAAACTTAATGGTCAATGTAATGCTATTAAGAGTTGGGGCCTTTAAGAGGTAATTAGGCCATGAAGGCTCTTCCCTTGTGAAAGTAATTAAGGCCTCAAACAGCACTTGGTTTTGCTTGCTCTTCCACCTTTATCCATGTAAGGACAAAGAATTTGTCCCCTCCAGAGGATGCAGCATTAAGACACCATCTTAAAAGTGGAGAGTGGCCCTTACCAGACACCTAATCTGTCAGCGTCTTGATCATGGACATCCCAGCCTCCATAACTGTGAGAAGTAAGTTTCTGTTCTGATAAATCACCCAGTCTCAGGTATTATGCTTTACCACATAAACGGACTAAGGCAATGGGTTTAGGGAATTGCATGTACTTCAGTATTGTTGGAGTAAGGGATATGCAAGGTAGAATAGTGGGGCAGGGAGGAAGGAAGCTGGAGTATTATTCAGGGGAGAGATCACAAAGAGCTTTATGTGCTAAGCTAAGGAGTTTGAACTTTATCTTGAAAACTAAGGGGAGCTATTGAAGGATTTTAATAGGGGTAAGTGGCAGGATTAGATTTATATTTTGGACAGATTACTCCATCAGGGAGGAGAATGTGTTGGAAAGATGCCAGACTGGAGGTTGAGAGATGGGTAAGGAGGCTAGTGCAGCCATCCAGATGGGATCAAGAATGAAGTAACAGTTGCTAAAGACAGGAAAGCAGATGTATTAAAAAGATGTTAAGAGGTAGGATATAAAAAGCTTGAACTATTTGTATGTAGAATAAAGAAGAGGGAGGAATCAAGGATTTTGCTTTGGGAAATTGTTTTGTAGGGTGGTGCCATTTACCAAGATTGTGAATATAATCAGAACAGCACATGCAAGAGCAGCAACTAAGGCAAAATAATTCTTTAGGGGATATTTTGAATGTAAGGCTAGAAGAATGCTCAAATAGATACCAGTATAGCTGTAGGCTATAAGGGTATCAGGGAAGCAATTTGAGCTGAATATATGGATTTGGATTTATCGTTCCTAGATGGTTATGAGTGAGATCACCTAATGACAGTGTAAAGGCTGAGAAGAATAAAGGATAAGGATGAGGTCCAGGAAGGAAACCAAAGTGTGGCCAGCAGGGTAGAAGGAAAACTGGAAAAGAGTTATCTCAACAAATGTCAAAAGAGGAGAGAGTTTTAATAAGAATTCTACAGTGTTAAGTCTCTAAAAGACAGAGTTTAGTCATATGGTGGACTTTGGTGTCCAAAGGAAGATCAACATTCAGAGAGAATGTTCTGAATGAATGTTCTGAATGAGAATGAAGATCACCTTCACATTGGAAGGTGAATGTGAGAAATTAGAACTTATAAGGTATTAGAAAGAGCTGATGTAGTTAATACTTTCAAGGAGGTAATAAAGGGAAGGAGGGGAGGTAGGAAGGTTGAGCAAGAAGGTATTTTTTTGATTTGTGTGTTTGTGCTTTTGTTTTAATGGGAGAGATTCAAAGGTATTTGTTTGCTGAATAAGAACCATTATAAAGGGAGAAGTTGAATAAACAAGAGGGATAATTGATGGAGCAGCATTCATGAGGTGGTAAAATGGGATGCGATCTAAAACGTTAATAGAGAAAGTATGCATGGACATCAAACCAGAAGGAAGAAAGAAAAAGCATAGTGGACATCTGTGTACAGGAGGCAGGGGAGGGAGCTGAGAAGTTGCCTGGAGGCTTGTATTTTTGCCATAATGACATAAGCAAAGGCACATCTGAGAATGACTAGGGTGGCACCCCCGAGGGGATAACTGGATCAGGAACTAGTTAGAGAGCATTGCAGGATTACTGGGCAGCGCTGAGGGCCCAGCTGGGATAGCAGACCTTGAGGTTTTAGTGGCACCAACCTGTGCTGCAGAGTAACCAACTGCAGAATAGCTTGAGTGCTGTCCACACACCAATCAGTTGTCTGCAACACAATCCTTTCCATCCACAGGACATCAGGGAGCCCCTGGGGTGCAGCAGGCAATACACTGAGAGGGTGGCTGAAAATCCAGGTCTTCTTCTGACAAGACCTGGTTCTAGTTGTGTGACCTTTGGCTGGTAACTTTACTTTCTAACCCTCAGTTTTCTTATCCATAAATGGGCTAGAGTTGCGTATCTCAGAAGGTAGTTACTATGTATGAGAATTCACCCTGTTCATTATTTAATAACATAAAAAATGATGGATGTTTTCCGAATATGAAAAATGAATGTACAACCTTTGAAGATCTTACTGTCTCACATAGAATAAAAATACTATAAATGTAAATTGAAAAGGTGCTGAGCAGAAAGCACCTTTGAGATTAAAGATGAAGAAGTCAGAAAGTTTCTTTTTTTGGAAGCAAAAATTTTAAAGTTACAAGGTAAGTTGCAGTGACCAAGGTGCAAAAATATCTTCACTCTAAGAATCCCATCTGGCAGTGAAAACTAAAGGAACCCTTGCTGGTTGACTATCTTGGAAACAAATATGAAAAATAAGGAGGGAAAATGGAGGAGGATGTTGGGACGGAACTCTAAGAGGCTGTTCCAAGAGACATGCAGATGCAATACCTTTAAGATCCCTTTTGTTAATAAAGGAGGAAGGGGCTTGTCATTTTCTAGAAAACTTCAGGACATTTTGTGAGGCAACTGAGGATGGACTCCCCCTTCTCTTTCTCAACCAAGTTACCTTTTATGGCCCTGACTGGACCGGGCACCAGAGCATCATATCAGATGCTGAGTGATTGTGTGTGTGTGTGTGTGTGTGTGTGTGTGTGTGTGTGTACACATAAAGGACTGCCACAACCAACCTCTTATGTATAAAATCAATTTAATTTCCAGAAAACCCTATGTTCTGAAATGCCATTTTGTGCAAAACAATTTCAGGAGGAAACAACTGGTAATGATTATAGAACAGTAGAAGGTGGCATGTAACCTGGAATGAAATTGTGAGTTATGAATTATAAGAATTACAGAATTCCATAGGAAGGGATTGGGCATTAGAGACTGGAAGATCTGAGTTAAAAAACATCAAAATTGGAAGGATCCTGGAAAGAACACAGTTTAAAAATTTTATCCCTTTCCAAACACATTTCCATTTTACAGATGAGAAGAGTGAGGCTCAGAAAGGTGAAGTCACTTGCCTGGGGTCAGAGAGTGAGTGGTAGAGCTATACCAGAACAAGTAACAACTGGCAGAAGCAGTCCAGAAGTGGTTGGTCAAAGTCAAGAAGGATGTGGTAATAGCAACTATTATTACAAAAACAATTTCCACTGATGGGATGCTTTGCACCAGTCACTGTGTTAGTCATTAGGTATGCATTGTTTTTTTCCTTTTTTTTTTTTTCAGTTGGAGTCTTGCTCTGTCACCCAAGCTGGAGTGCGGTGGCACGATCTCAGCTCACTGCAATCTCCACCTCCCAGGTTCAAGCGATTCTCCTGTCTCAGCCTCCGGAGTAGCTAGAATTACAGGCGCACACCACCACGCCCGGCTAGTTTTTGTATTTTCAGTGGAGACAGGGTTTCGCCCTGTTGGCCAGGCTGGTCTCAAACGCCTGACCTCTCATGATCCACTGGCCTCGGCCTTCCAAAGTGCTGGCATTACAGGCGTGAGCCACCGCACCCGGCTGCATTGTTCTTTTAATAAGTGACAGGTCTTTGAGATAAGTCATAGGCAAAGGTAATAAACATTTGTGTTTCTTTTTTTTTTTTTAATTTGGCTATTCAAAATCTGAATCCTCTTCTTAGGTTTGAAGAAATTGTTGCTTTTTGAAGTGGTCAGTGACCACCTCTGTCAATGTTGAAAATGCCAGATGAAGAGCAGAAAGGAGTATTCCCAATGATGGCAGGGTCTGGAGCTGGATAATTTAGGGTTTAATCCCAGCTCTGCACATAGTGCTGTGCACCTTGGTTAAGTTACATGACTCTTCTGTGTCTCTGTTTCCTCATCAGTGAAAATACTGATTTCACAGAGGTCTTTTGGGAATTAAGTGGATTAATATATGAAAATACAACAAAAGTGCCTGGCACATAGTACATACTCGGTAAATAATAGCTACCATTATCATTCAATTTCCAGCCCCATTAGCAGCTAGGGCATGGGCCCACGACCTGGATTCCACCAATGAGACATTCACTTTACATACTGACAAGAAAAAGCAGGACCTACCAAAAAAATCTTTTCTAGTGAGTATCATGTGGCTGCAACAGCAGTTAACTATAACTGGTTCTGAAGACTTCAGTGGCAGCCTTTGTCTTGCTGGTGCTTCCAGTAAACTATACAATATCCCTTTAACACATTCCTTTAGCACATTTCTGTTCTTGAATTACTAGTGAGTGTCAATTGCTTTTATCTAAGAATGCTAATGCATTAAAGAAGCATTATTGGCCAGGCGCGGTGGCTCAAGCCCGCAATCCCAGCACTTTGGGAGGCTGAGGAGGGCGGATCACGAGGTCAGGAGATCGAGACCATCCTGGCTAACATGGTGAAACTTCACCTCTACTAAATATACAAAAAAATTAGCCAGGCATCGTGACAGGTGCCTGTAGTCCCACCTACTCGGGAGGCTGAGGCAGGAGAATGGCGGGAACCAGGGAGGCAGAGCTTGCAGTAAGCCAGGATCTCGCCACTGCATTTCAGCCTAGGTGACAGAGTAAGATGTCATCTCAACAACAACAACAAAAATAAAAATTAAAAAATTAAAAAAAAATAAAAAAAAAGAAGCAGCAGCATTATTATTTTCGGCTCTTGGCGAAATTTTTTGTAGGTCAAGTAGTTAGTGTGTAGTGAAACCAGAATTCCAAACCAAATTTTTCTCATTTCAAATCCTTGCTGTTAAGCACAATGCTGTTTTGTCACAGAGACTCATGGACTCCTATGTTTATGAACATTAGGAAGGCATCTAGTCCACCCTTCAGTGCAGGAATCTCTCAGACAATACCCTAGCTGGTAGTCAACCTACCTCTATTTGAACCCTATTCATAATAGGGTAATTGTTACCCTGTAATTGTTACTCTGTGCATCTGTATCTACAAAAAGAATAGCAGCCAAAAATGTGTCTGATAATTGATAATGATCAGATATCTCACAGTTATCAGACACCTTTTGGCTACTATTCTTTTTGTAGATACACATACACAGAGTGGATAGTGGATCAAAAAACAGTTTTTGGTAAACACCGTTGTATTAGTTTTCTATGACTGCTGTACTGACTTACCACAAACTGGGTGGCTTACAACAATGGAAATTTATTATATTACTGTTTAGGAGGCCTGAAGTCCAAAATCAGGGTGTCAGCAGGATTGCTTCCTTCTGGAGGCTTCAGGGAGAATCTGTTTCACGCCTCTCTCCTAGCTTTTAGTGCCCCTTGGAGTTCCTTGTCTAGCAGCTGCAGCACTTCAATCTTTGCCTCCCTCATCACATGGTCATCTTCTGTCAGTGTGTCTTTTCTGTATCTTTGTGTCAAAATAGCCCTCTCCTTTCTCTTGTAGAGAGTACCCCAATTCCACATGACCTCATCTTAACTTGACTACAATGGCAAAAACCTATTTTCAAATAAGGTCACATTCACAGGTATGAGCATTAGGACTTGAACATATATTTTGGGTGACATAATTCAACTCACAACAACTGATAAGCAAAATTAAAAGACACACTGGTCGATGTGAGAAAGAGGCATATAGGAAAATGAAAGGGCAAGGGACCAGCAGGCAGATCTGTCTGCTGGAGATGGGTCCTGTTCCTCCCTGGGAAAGTGCACTAGATCTTGGAAAAGGTTCCAGCACTGACACACATATAGATTAAAACATTAACATTTATCTCCCTGGAACCCCACCTTTCCAAGAGATAATTACTACTATGGGAATTTTTTCAGCCCTGTTTAAAAAATGATTTTCTCTATTAAGACATAATTTTTTTTTTTTTTTTTTTTTTTTGAAACAGAGTCTTGCTCTGTCGCCCAGGCTGGAGTGCAGTGGCGGGATCTCGGCTCACTGCAAACTCCGCCTCCTGGGTTCATGCCATTCTCCTGCCTCAGCCTCCCGCGTAGCTGGGACTACAGGTGCCCACCACCAGGCCCGGCTAATTTTTTTTAGTATTTTTAGTAGAGACGGGGTTTCACCATGTTAGCCAGGGTGGTCTCGATCTCCTGACCTCATGTATTAATGCATAAATTTTTTTTTAAGAATGTGAGTTCATGCTGTGTTATAATTCTTATTTGTATTGTTTTCCATCTGGGTATTTTCTCTTAGATTTGTGTCTTACATCAGCAAATACATCTACCTTATTCTTAGTCGTTCCACCTTTGATCTGCAGTTAGTGTTTCTAGTTTTTCACCATTACAAGTAAACATAAGTTAACAAACATGCAAAAAGAAATCTTCGTACACCTATGCAAGCATTTTAGAGTTGATCTCAACAAGCACTATTATTACGTCAAAGGGTATGTATTTAAAATTTTTCTTAGATATTACTGTCTTCTAGAAATTAGTTTATTGGCTGGTTCTCTCACAAATAGTACATGATTGCCTGTTTTTGTGTGTTCTCGCCCATGCTGACATTTTATTTTTTGCTAATATAGAAAAAAAATATATATAAACTATATATATATATATATATAGCGAGAGAGAGAGAGAGAAAAGCATATATATTTTTTCACTTCTTATTTATTATTTATTTATTTATTTATTGAGATGGAGTCTCACTCTGTCACCCAGGCTTAAGAACAGTGACATGATCTTGGCTCACTGCAACCTCCGCCTCCCGGGTTCAAGTGATTCTCCTACTTCAGTCTCCCAAGTAGCTGGGACTACAGGCACGTGCCACCATGCCCAGCTAATTTTTGTATTTTTAGTAGAGACGGTGTTTCACCATGTTGGCCAGGCTGGTCTCAAACTCCTGACCTCAGGTGATCCACCCACCTTGTCCTCCCAGAGTGCTGGGCTTACAGATGTGAGCCACCATGCCCGGCCGACCTCTTTCTTATTACTGGTGAGGCTGAGCAACTTAATCTTCATTGACTGTTTGATTTATTCTGTGAATTTCCTGTTTGTATTTTTTAAAATTTAGTCTATATATTTTTTAATTACTTTGTAGGTATGATTTATATATTTTGGATATTAATCCTTTGTTTCAATACAATCATTGCAAATATTTTCTCCCAGTCTTTCCTGGTGTTTTATAATTACTTTCAGTCTTTTGAGTATAGAAGCTTTAAAGTTTTATGTAGTCACATCTGTTATTTTTTGTGTGTTTCTGTGTCTTCTACCTTTTCTGATACTTTTATAGTTTTATTTTCACATTTAGATACTTGCATTTAAATGGATTTTATTTTTGCGCATAGTGGGAGAGTTCAGACTTATTTCAAAAAAGCTAATTTCAACACTATTTATTGATTAGTCTACAGAAGAAGTTGGCAAACTATAGCCCAAAGGCCACATTTTGCTCAGTACCTGTTTTTGTACAAAAAGTTTTGTTGGAACACAGCTATTTGTTTAGTATTGCCTATGGCTGTTTTCACACTACAGAAGCAGAGTTGACTAGTTGCAACAGAGACTTTGTCCCACAGTCTAAAATATGTATAATATTGTCTTGTAAAGAAAAAGTTTTCTGACCCCTGATTCCCCACTGATCTGAAATATATATATATACACACACACACTAAATGTCTGTTTGTATAATGACTGAGTGTTAGTTTGCTCCACTTATTTGTGAATCTATTCCTGGGTCAATACCATGCCATACAATTGTAGGTTTATAGTATGATTTGATATCTGGTATGACAAATGCTCATTTGTTATTGTTTTCCAAAAATTTCTTTGCTCTTTTACATAAGTCATTTTATGTATAAACTTTAGAAATGTCAAATTTTAAAACAAATGAGCAAATAAAAACTCTGTGATTCTGATAGAAAATTTTAGTGAACTTGTACATCTAGAGAAGATTGACATATTTATCATATTGATGCTTCTGCTTCAGAAACATGGTATGCCTTGACATTAATATTAGACTCTTCTCCTTCATTGACGAAAGTTTTATAGTTTTCTTCTATAGGTCTTGCATAATTTCTTTGTAGATTTGTGCATGTATATTCAGCAGATTTTGATTGCTAGTGCACGTTGGACATTGTAATTTTGCTATTTTGCCAGCCACACTCCTTTTCTACGTTGAGAGAATCTCAAGGCATGGGAAAGGAGGGCCTCTGTTTCCTACCTGTCTCTCACTACAGAAGATAAAGTAGTGGGGGCATTTTATCTTCCCACCCTGGGTAGCTAGAGAATGGACATATAATTTAAGCTTGGTTAATGAAATGCCACTCTCAGGTTGTAAACCGTAAGGTAATAAGGCAAAGGGTTAGTTAGAGACTTTTTTCTGGCATAGCAGGTGCCTGGAGGCCAGAGTTCTGTTCAGTGGCGTGGTGGTGCAATTGCTGGGATGGAGCAGTCCAGCAGCATGGTAGTGGGCGTCCGATGGTGGCGTCACTAGTGGCGTGCTATGCCAATTGCCTTTGGCATGATCTTGGCTGAACATTGTTTGCCTCGGTTCTTCCTGAACCCCTGTCCCCAGTCAATGCAGTGGACTACGTAATACCCTACCAGTAAGCTTTGTTTTTGCGTAAGATAGCCAGAATCAGTTTCTGTTGTTTATAACCAAGAACCCTGACAAGAGTCCATCTTGCATTACAATTTACGATTGGTTATTTTTGATGCATATAGAAGCCATCGATGTTTGCAGTAGTCTTAGAAGTCAAAGATAAAACTGATTATTTTACCCTCAGGTCATTCATAGTTAGAGGATTTTGAAGCTGAAATAATCCTAAGACCTCCTGACTACTGAACACCTACTATATGGCAGACACATATATTCTGTATTGCTTTCAGTCTCCTTAATTATCTTAGAGAACTGGCATTTTTTATTTCTACTTTTACAAATAAGGAAATGGGGTTTTGGAGAGATTAAGAAACATGTCATGGTTATAATTCACGAGGAGTGGAGCCCAATTTTGAACTTGTGTTTGTTCTATTACTAAGTCTCTGATGTTTTGAGTTCCTCAAGCTGACTTTCTAAATAAATGTTGTCTTTTAAATATTTACTTGCCAGAGCCTGGGTGACAGAGTGAGACTCCGTCTCAAAATAAAGAAAGAAAGAAAGAAATGAAATAAATAAATAAATAATTTACTTCCCAGATATGCATATGCAATATTCATCACTTTTTTCTCTAAGAACGTTTACCATGATCTCAGGTTCAATTCAGACCTTCAAGTTTTGTTCTTGTCATCTTCTTTGCCTTTCACTGCCTCTGCACGTGAAACTAGACAATTTTTGTTCCCTTGTCACAAATGTATCGTTCTTTCCCTCCCTTTCTCCATTTTATATATTTGAGTTCTTCATGAAGCCTCTGTGAGTCCTATGGCCCATGATGTTCTCTCTTCTTTTCTGAACTTCTGCAGCATATCTCAGTTCCATTCACTTGACACTTAAACTTATACAGCTTTGCACTTTCATTGGCTGTTTAGGCATGTCTACCTTATCACTCATACAAAACTGTTCTGATTCTAGAGAAAAAAAAATGTACTCTATTCATCCCTGTGGTCCCTGTAGCATCCATGTTAAATGGCGTGCCCATGGTAACTCTAGAAACATCAACAATCTATAAAGCTCTGAGGTCTTAAAAAACAATTGACTTTTGTATGAAACAGTTCAACTTGTGGGTGCTGTCTATCTGGAGAGCATATACCTTTATGGAGGTAGTTTTCTGATTCTGTCTTTAAATTACTTCAGATTTGGAAAGTTTTATTACAAATGCCTAAAGCATGGGTTGTGACCAGTTGACAATCTCCACCACCATGAGACCTGGGTGGGAGGCCGTGGGCAGACCTGGAGCACATGGTAGGACACGGACATGGGGTAAGGTGGCTCTGCAGCCCAGTCTGCACTGTACTCCCAATCCTGCTTCCCTGAACCAGGGCTATGCCACCTGGAGGTCAAGGCACCCTCTTCTAATTTGCACAAAAATTATCTAGGCTCACAGAGGCCCTGGCTATGGGTTTTGCCTAAAGCAGGAAATATTGGGGGTAGATCACATAAAGCATTTTCTTAGTCAGAAATCAAGACATTGATACTGGTGGTTTTTCCTTCTATAGAAATGTTAATATCAAAAATGACCACAATCTCAGAGAACCTTAGTTTTATATTTACCTGAAGACAAGGGGAATAAATGTATCCATGGATTGCTAATTTTGGTAAATCGCTTAAATTGTAAAGGGTGTTAAGATTCATTGCTCAGAGGAGTTGTAGGAGAACAGGGGTGGGGGCTGATGTACCAACTGTGCCTCAGACTGGAACTGGAAGGGATCATCATCCCCAATGTCCTTGCCCCTTTTCCATGTGTATGCCCATCCTGTGTCCCTCTGTCACCTCTCCTTGGAATGGATACTAAATCATGGTGTGTTCAGATTTCTGATCTGTCTTAGATTTTGTTAGTGCAATTCTACATTAATAATGGAGCCTTAGGTCTCTCTCCCAATACCTGAATCTAAAGCTAGTTCCTTGCCCAGCACCTCAGGTCATTCTGTCTTGTCTAAGGGGGTTACCCACACACAGGCACTGAGGCCACTCTCCCTCAGAGTCTCTCTGCCTTATCAGCCAAAGAAGAGAGTCCTACCCTATTTGGTTTCACAAATGCCTCTCAGGACCGCAGAAACTCTCATTCTGGCTTTAGAGTCATTATTTTCCTCCTTCTAGAGGTCTCGGCGACTTCAGTTTATAAGCTCTAATTTTGCCCCTGAGGAAAGATTGATTTTTCTGAAACATATTCATCAATACTATTCAGGCTGATTCTACCCCCCTAAACTAATATGCTGATCCAGTGTCCTCAGGATTTAGTGGCCACATTTTCTAAATGCAAAATTGGAATACATGGTCTGACAAGGTGATAGAATATTTGAAATCGGGACTGACCTAGAAAATTCAGGACACGCAGCTGTCATACATAATGGCAACACGGCCTAGATAACACACACCATTTTCCCTGAAGCCTGTCTGCATCATGACAGCTTCATTTGATGGTCCGAGATAGCCTGTCTCTTTCTGTTTTGGGTCACCCAGTTAGTATATCCTCATTTCCTTTTGGAGGGATGAATCCTGCGTTCAGCTTATTTACAACACAGGGATGACTGACAAGCTGTGTACCCAACTCCACCCACTCTGACAGGTCAACTTGACTATATGTGAAGGAAGCATCCTCCAGGATCTCTGGTAACTGAAGGAACCAGCCTAACCACACTGAACATCAGACTGTGGGGGGATCTGGAAAGCTCTCCTTCAGCCTGTGTGTGTGAGTTAATGTTCGTGGAGTGTGGATACAGTCTTTATTTGGGAGATAAAGGAAAGGAAGGCATTTTGTACATAAATACGTGGGGAAACATGGGGAAAGTGAAAGGAAAGCTTGCTTTTCCTGTGCTAGACTGAAAGAAAGAGCTGGAATTGATCTTCACGATAGAGAGAGCTGCAGGATAGTTTCCTTGGGAAGTTTTATGAAATTCCAAGCATGAATATTGTTGCTCAGGATCTAGTAGGTAAAGGAGAGAACTGAGTTTAGGAGAGGGGCTTTCTTCCTATTTTGGGAGTTCAGGTACCTCTAGGATTTATGGTGTGGGGAGGACTAGAAGAGAATACCTGTTATGTAGTGAATTGTGTCTCCCCATAATTTGCATGCTGAAGCCTTAAGCCCTCCATGTGACTGAATTGGAGACAGGGCCTTTCAGGAGGTGATTAAGGTTAAGTCAGGTCATGAGGTGGGGCCCTGATCTGATGGAGCTGGCGTCTTCATGAAAGGAAGAGACCTCGGCGATCTTGTTCTCTCTGCCATGCGAGGACACAGGGAGAAGGCAGCTGTCTGCACACCAGGAGGAGGGCCCTCAGTAGAAAGCAAATCCTATCAGAACCTTAATCTTGAACTTCCTAGCCTCCAAAACTGTGAGGAAATAAATTTCAGTTTAAGGCACCCAGGCAATGGTATTTTGTTATGATAGCAGACTAAGACAGCACCCTTATCATAGATGTTATTGGTTTTTTATTTATTTATTTATTTTTATTATACTTTAAGTTCTAGTGTACATGTACATAACGTGCAGGTTTGTTACATATGTATACTTGTGCCACGTTGGTGTGCTGCACCCATCAACTCGTCAGCACCCATCAATTCATCATTTGTATCATGTATAACTCCCCAATGCAATCCTTCCCCCGCACCCCATGATAAGCCCCAGTGTGTGATGTTCCCCTTCCCGAGTCCAAGTGATCTCATTGTTCAGTTCCCACCTATGAGTGAGAACATGCGGTGTTTGGTTTTCTCTTCTTGTGATAGTTTGCTAAGAATGATGGTTTCCAGCTATTGGTGACCTAGGTGTGGGAGGATAGGAGAATACAGAGACTCAGCAGGGAGGTTCTAGAGTCGGACTGAGTGGATTTGTATCCTGAGCTGCCACTCACTAGCTCTGTAACCTTTAGTAAGTTACTTGACCTCTTTGTGCCTTGATTTCCTCATCTGAAAAATGGGTCTAATATTTAAAGATTAAGTTAACAAATACATGTAAAGGGCTTAAAGCAGTGACTAGCATACGGAAAGGTCTCAGAAAGCGTTTGCTATTATTGGTGTTATTTTTGTTTTTGCTATAAGGAAGTCAGACTAGAATAACATTAATAGAATTATTTTTGAGCTCAGTAAATACCTTGCTGGAGCTTCCACAAACAACCTGCACAGGCTTTCACAGGGGGCATTGAGGGTCTATGGTCAATCAATTGATATACATGTATTTGCAAATTTGGACATAAATATTAATGTAATCTTATTTATATCCATGCGTTGATGAGGCCAGAGAGCATCAGTGCAACATATAATTACAGTTTTATAGTGCTCCATGCAGCAGAAACTGCTAGCTTCTCTCTGAAGTCTGTACTTTCTACTTCCTGGGCAGAAAGACTATGATGCTAGCCTCTCTTGTTGGTAGGTGCATTTATGTGATAGAAGTCCAGCCAGTGGAAGGTGACACAGCAATGACATGTGCCACTCCCAGGCTTGGCCTCTGAAAATTCCCATGCATGTCTTCTTCATTGTGTCTTCAAGGTGGCAGAAACGAGAATATATAAAGAACAATAACCACATCTTGAAAATGGCATAGCCTCCATTAGTCTGGGTCCTTGAATAATTGCCAACTGTTCATCCAACCAGCAAGAAATAATTTTGTGTGTGTGTTTGTATTACACATTTTGAAGGGTTCTTTGCTATAGTAGCCTAATGTACTTCAAATATCGTGAGTCTATCAAAAGCACAAAATGTCTCTTATTTCTTCAGAAGGGTTATTTACTCACAGCATTATAGGTGTTGCTGTAACTATGAATAGTCAGGCCTCATGGGATTTGATCACAAAGCACTTTTATATTTATCTTCTACTGCTCTTTTACACTTGCTCAGTGGTAGTGGCCCTACCTTTCCATGGATACAAACTAGGATAAACAGCTTGACTTTTCTGGTCAGTTTCAGGAAAGATAAAGTCTATGTTTACTTAAAATTGCAAACACAGACTCAGCTTGGAAATTAAAAATGTCCATTCCTATACATTAATAATAACAAAAGACTTCAGCTTCATCAAAAGGTCACATTTTACTCTCTCACTTTCTCTCCTGCTAGTAGCATGTTGCAGATGAGATTCCTGCCTTGGGGAAACATGATGTGGTTGGTTTCTTCTCTTTTTCTATCTGACTCTCCCAGGTTAAACTGGACTATAGAATATGGGAGGTGGTACGGATGTAAGGAGATGTAAGAGGAGTAGAGAAGTTTTTAGCTTACAGGCACTGTTGAGATGACGGACGTTGACCTGAGAGATGTTTCCATCTATCTGTCTCTACCATGAGATTTTGCTCTTTGGAAACTTATCATAGATATTCTGTCATCTGGAATTTCCTTAATCTGGATATATGCTTCTCTATCTGACTTTGTTCTTCTTCAGTCCTTAAAAATCAACAGTCTACTTCCAGATTCTCTTTGTTAAGGTTAAGACCTTAACCTAAGGTGCCCTTTAGGTGAACTATTTTAAAAAGCATTTTAAATCCCCTAATTGTGACTCTCTTTGGTATCCTTTGATCAGTCAAACTTTGAGCATGTCAACACAGAAGAAACCCTTCTTTGTTTTACCACCAGTGCAGTTAGCCAGCTTATCTTAGATTCCCAGAACGGCAATAAGACATCAGCCCACTGCAGGTACCCCAACCCCATTTAACTGTAAGGACACATATGAGACCCATTGATTATTTCCATGTGACTCTTGTCTTGAAGTTAGGTGGACAAGAGGGAATGCTCATAACACCACTATTTCCAAAGAGATTCTCATCACAAATATTCTCCTCATCTTCGTTCTCTACACCCTTGTATCCTTAATGTGAACAGAAAGAGATGGGGGTGGGGTGTCTAAGAATTATAACACTGGTTCTTATCATTTCCTCTGAAAGTTGGCATCTTGATTGTGTACCTGAACCTGGTGTCCATTATAATTGCAACTTAGATCAAACTTCTAGTTTAATATCGTGCTACAAAGATGTTAATTAAACGAATATGTCAAAAACTAGGGCAAGAGGTTCAGAGTTATAGCAAGTAGGCAGCTATTGAATGAACGGAATTTAGGATGTGTTAATTCATTCAACATTGATTCTTTAATATATAACAACTTCAGAAAAGGGCATTAGAGGTAGAGAGAAGTAGAAAACGCACATAGGCACTACCTTCAGGAGCTTATAGTCTAAATACAGAGAGTAATATTAACTAAACAATCAAATAAAATAATACAGTTGACCCTTGAACAGCACAGGTTTGAACTTTGCAGGTCCACTTATATGTGGATTTGCTGTCATCTCTGCCACTCCTGAGACAACAAGACCAACCCCTCATCTTGCTTCTCCTCCTCAGCCTTCTCAACCATGAAGACAATGAAGACCTTTATTTATCCACTTTTAATCAATGAATGAAGTAAATATATTTTCTCTTCCTATTTCTTAACCTTTTCCATAGCTTTCTTTATAGTAAGAATACAGTGTATAGGTTGGCTTCGGTGGCTCATGCCTATAATCCCAGCACTTTGGGAGGCTGAGGCAGGCAGATTGCTTAAGACCAGGAGTTCAAGACCAGCCTGGCCAACAAGGCAAAACCCTGTCTCTACTAAAAATATAAAAAATTAGCCGGGTGTGGTGGCAAGTACCTGTAATCCCAGCTACTGGGGAGGCTGAGGCACCAGAATTGCTTGAATCTGGGAAGCAGGGATTGCAGTGGGCCAAGATTGCACCATCGCACTCTAGCCTAGGCAACAGGGCAATACTCCATCTCAAAAAAAAAAAATACAGTATATAATGCACATAACATACAAAATATGTGTTAATTGACTGTTTATGTTATCGATAAGTCTTCTGGTCAACAGTAGGCTATTACCAGTTAAATTTTGGGGGAATTGAATGTTATATGCAGATTTTTGACTATGTGTGGGGGGTTAGTTGTATGTTGTTTGAAGGTCACCTGTGTATAATTTAAAATAGCAATGATTGTATGAAGAAACATTATAAGGTGTTATGGGGGAGAATGAGAGAACACTTCATTTAGATGGAAGATTTATAATGAAAAGTCAGTAGGAGGTGAAGGTGCCCAGGTGAAAATTTGTGAGTATTTCAAGGAGAGGGAAGGTCATCTTTCAAATCTGCAAGGCTATAAATGGCACAGAAAATTTGCAGAATTGGAAGAAGACCAGAGGCCAGTGTTCCCAAAGGAATCCACCTATTGTGCAACACCTTGGAAGTCACATAGAAGGCTTTGGACTTTAACCTGTAAAGCAATGGAAGGCCAATAAAGGACCGTAAACAGGACAGTGAGAGGGGCAGATTTGTATTTAGAAATGATCACATAAATTACTGTAAAAAGAATGAATTAAGACCAGGAGTAATCCTAGAAGCGGGGACACCTTTGTGGTGACCTGGAAGAAGTGTGCCGTGGACTGGGCATGATTATGGAGATAGATGGAAGTACATGGTTCATTTGAGATAGATTTAGAAAGTATAAACCATTGAACTGGATGAAGGAAAGGGAGTTGTTAAGGATGATTCTTAGGTTACTGTCATGGGCTAATGAGTGAATCGAGATGCCATTTACTTGAACTCTCTAGGAAGAAGCCAATTTTAGGTGGGGGAAAGATAAGGAGTTTAGTTCACTGCACAATGAATTTGAGGAGTCTGTAGGACATCTAAACAGGGATGCTAAATAGACATTGTATGTGTGGATCTGGAACTCAGAAGTATGACCTGCAGATATAAGCGTGGGAGTTGGCAGATAGGTGTTATTTAGAGGTTGCATAAATGAGGAGTAGCCAGTGAGGTTGAGGAAAAAACCAGGAGCTTATGATATTATCAAAGTAAATATATCAAGAAAGAAGGATGGCTAGCTCTATTGGTTTCTGTTGAGATATCAAATAAGAGAAGAAACTAAAATGAGTCCACTGGATTTTGCAACATGAAAGCCATTAGTGACCTTAGTGAGTATATGTAATATATTTCCAGTTATTAATGGAGTTCCAGTTAGTGTCAGAAATCAGAGGAAAAAGAGCTTGGAAGAAAAGTTATTGAGTAGGTCACAATCATTCCAAGATCAAATACCAAAATTACAGAATTTGCAGTAACATAATCAGAAAGTGAGGTTCAGAAAGAAGGGCATGCACGTAAGTCAGAAGTCATGCATCCAAAATGAAGCCGGGATGAAATATTACATCAAAGCAACAAAGAACAATTTAGAATAAAATGATCCTCAGTGATTACTTAATCAAAATATAACTCTATGGATAAGTAAACTGAGGCTGAGAAATGACTTTGTCAGGGTTACACAGTGAAAGAATGTCAGAGCCACGATTAGAAAGCTGTTCAGAATCTACACGTTGCTCATTCTGTTTGTGTTGCCTCTCGTGGCCTGCTTATTCTAGGCAGAAGACATAGGAAGAGGAATATGGCTCAGCTGTCAGGCAGCACCTGAGATCACTCCCAGCTGGAAGAAACTCACTGGAGCAGACTTAAGTGACCTATAACTTACAACAGGCAAGCCAGGGTCAGAAATAATCAAGCCTCAGCCCCGTAATTTATCAGCACCTGAAAGTCCGCTTCTGTGGTTTCCTGTCTCTTCAAGTTGCTCAGGCATGGGGCACACAGCTCTCAGTCCTCCAGTGGCAGGAGGACTTCATAAATGACATTTGATTATGCTCAACACAGCAGCCAGGGGCTGTACACCAACTTCAATAAAGACGGCAAACACTAGCGATCTCCATAAAACACAGAAGCCCAGGGGGAATGGAATCGAAATCTTAATGTCGAGATCCACAGCCACTAAGGCAAATGACAGCAAAATGCGAACAAATTGCAAAACCAATAATAATAAAATTCCTGCTTGTGCTGCCTGTAAGGCATCAGCTCTCCAATATCACCCCCAGGGAGCAAAGTCAGCTCTCCGTGGGGTCAGTGGAGGCTATTAGAAGCCTGCTTGCTGGGCTTCTCAGCTGGAACCCAGGCCTGCTGAAATAGCTTTGCATTCAATTGTGTTCCAACCCTCTAATCCTGCCCTTCTGCCTGAGGGGAATCGTAGGCAAATTTAGCCTTATTCCCAAGCCAGAAATATTTTTTGAGACATGTGAATCTTGATGTTTTTGATTTCTCAATTATGACCAAGTCTTGAATGAAATTTTAGAATTTTAATGCTAGAAGTCTTAGAGATCATTTATCTCTCCACAACTCCACCCCAAACTAAGACCTAGAGAAATGGGAGCATTTGTCCCAAGTCATACAGCTTGTGACAGCACTGGAATTGGAATCGGGAGCTCTGAACAGGCAGTCACAGCTCCCAGGCAGATTCAGTGAAAGCGAACTTACTATTAAATAAGGAACTAAATATAGATGCTTTTTTTTTTTTTTGTCTGTTCTAGGGGAGTCACAGCATTTACCTCACCTCAGGGGAAAATGTATTCTTTTGTTTCTTTTGTTTAGGAACACAGTTTAATGGTTTGTGTTTTTTTTTTTGTTGTTGTTGTTTTTTGGTCATAAAAGCCATAGCCTTGAGTCTCATCTAAAATGGGGAAGTTAAGTGTGTCTGTGTAAAACCACATAGTCATGTAAAAGCATATTCTCCCTGGGGCCAGAGAGATTGTTCTGATGTGCTCTGATGAGGGCTAGTGGTGAGGAAGATGTCCCATGGAGTGGAGTTCTAGTGGGTTCCTTGCTGCGAATAGAAGGGAGAATGGACTAGATTGAGAATTGGCTGTGGGCTTTGCAGATCCAAACGATAGCAATGTGCGCCTTGCAGCGTTGGTAGCTCTAGACCTGTACTATGCAGAATATCTGACATTGCCCGGATGTTATCCATGTGAGCCTTCGGTAAAATGGTTTCCTAGCATAAACCTTTGTGCTAATGACGTTAATAACATGGGGTGGAATGCAAGCCAAGCACTGTGTGGGCCTCTATCAGTGAAGAGGAGAGTTGCTTCCCTAACACCCCCCTCCCCCAAGACTTTGAGGCCTGCAAGTGGTAGTAGCAGTGTAGAAAGGGAGTGCTGCATCGCAGGACTTTGGGAACTGACAGACAAGTGAAGGCCTCAGGGAGAGTGGGCAGGGATGACCAAGAGTCAGCGGCTACAGAGGAGCAGGCAGCAGTGGGAGCTGGGTGCGGCAGGCTTGCCACAAAACGAAATCTACTGAGAGAAGGCAACCCCTGAAGGGATCTTGAGTGTGGGGTGAAAAGTGAGAGGAACTAGACTATGCTTTATGGAGCTAGAAACTGCAAGCAGTAATCAGAGGCGACTCTGGCTTTGGGTGCTTGCGTTTGTCACTGTTAAACATCACTGTCCTCACATTAAATTAAGTTTGGTTATGTTTATCAGTGATTGCTCTGGTTTAATTCAAATTAAAGTTCCATGGAAAATAAATCAATGTTTCTGGGGCACAGCAGTCTTCACTCCAAAGCCCATCTCCAGCAGGACGAGTGTCAGAACTCGCTCACCTGTGTGCATGACTGCCCGTATCTATTTCAGCTCTGAGATCATTCCAAAGGGCGAATGAGCAAAGAGTTGTGTTGTAGAGGGGGTTCCAGGCCCACTATGCCTTGAAAAGCTGGGACTGCTCTCTTTTAATCTCCCTTCTTATTTGGGGTTTCTGAATGAAAGAACCAGGGGCTGAAATTTCCTCTCTTCTGCATTTTGAGGTTAAGATCCCATTAAGATCTCAGAAATGTTCAGGTTTTGTTTGTTTGCTTGCTTGTTTTAATTGTGACAAAGAGTAAATTTGTCTTAATCACCAGATACTTGCAGATGATGGAAATCAGTGGGGAGGGCTAGAGAGATGGAGAGGAGAAATGAGAGTCAGAGAGCATCCATGCCTTTTATTGGGAGTTCTCTGGAGCTTGTGGGAAAACACCAATATGTATTTTGAGCTGTGTACATCTCATTTCACTGTTTAAAGGAAAATAGCAGGCCTAGGCCACAAGGGGCCCAAACAGAGAGAGGAGGCCTTGGGGTATACATACACTCAATACTGTGACCTTCTCAAATATAAACATTCCAGAGATGAATAGTTTATGACTTCTGCTGGTGCCTGAGATAGCTTCATAAATGAATGAATTAGGTTTGGCCACAGCAAACACCAACTGTAAGAAATATGCAAGGCCAGTGGAATAAAAACAAGGGAGGAAGGTTTCTAGTTGGCATTATAAGAAATGTGATTATTTCTCATCTGTAACCTATGGAACATATGTTAATTTTCATGCTGTAGTTTGTGTCTAAAGAAAGAAAAGGATTCTTGCCATTTGTGGCTGATACTGTAGCTTGTCTTCCTGACAACCCTTCTCTCTGTTTTCTGTAGTATAACCCTGACTTTGTTTTGGGTGACAGAGAGTCTAGTTATTTCCCAGTCCTTCTTTGCACATAGAAGTGGCTGAATAAAACAGTTCCAGCCAGTGAGATATCAGAAGTCACTGGATGAAACTTCTGGAAAGGCCTTGGGGAGGGGTACAGGTTCATCTGGCTCTTGCATTTTCTCCTTGCTCACTGTCCTTCTCCTCTCTTCTAAGAGCTGAAACTGGGAGGTGTAGAGGTTCCTGTGACCATGCGGATGACAGATGACCACTGAGGGGGCAGTGCAGGAGCACAGGGTGGGTGGTCCCCACACCAGAGGGCATCCTCCCTCTGGACTTCTTATGCGGGAGAGAGATCAGCCCCTTAATGTCTTTGTGAATGTGTCTGTTGAAGCCAAAAGCAATTCTGAGTGGTCTTTTATAACTTCAAGGTACATACAGAGAAAAACTCAAGTAAGTTCACTGTGTATGTTCACCGTGTGCACTGTGGCTGCCTCTGAGCTGCATGGGTGAAGTACACGGCCCATGAGTACTCTTATTGGAGCGGAGCACTCTCAGACCAAGGCAGCTGGACCACAAGGGAAAGGCCACCACCCCCTGGACCTTTCCTTCAGCTCTCTCCTGGAATTAGAGGCAAGTCCGCTGCAGATCTCAGGTTACCTCCATGATGACGTGGTCTGTAAAACACAGGAGATAGTCCAAGCTCATAAATATGGGCTCAAATGTGTCTCTATGTACAGGAAATTCCAGAAAGAAAGGATGGCAGCTTTATAAACATAGCTTCTGGTGGAAGCTTTATAAGTGTTGTAGGTGTTTTCATGCTCAGTATGTAGCGGGTGCTGCACGAAATTGAATGGAATGCAGAAGTCTGTAGAATTGTCCAGATACGTTGCCAAACCACAGAGATGTGTGTATGTATCATCCGCCTCTCACCCACCTCTTTGTCTCACGCCTCTCTTGCATCTCCATCACCCCCCCTCATTCCCTATCACCTCCCTTCTCACCCATCTTTTTGTTACCCCTTTCTCTCACGTCTCACTTCTTTCTTACCCCGGCTTTCTGTCACCCCCTTCGCTTCTCTTTATCTCTTACCTCTTTCATGTCTCGCTTCTATCTGTCTCTCATGTATCTCTCATGTCTCTCATATGTATCTCATCTCTATTATATAATGTGTGTGTATATATGTATATATACATATATTCCCGGACAGATCTGAAGTAAAGGTCCAGGGGTTGGCGGCCTTTCGCTTGTGGTCCAGCTGCCTTGGTCTGAGGGTTCTCAGCTCCAGTAAGAGTCCTCATGGGCCATGTACTTCACCCATGCAGTTCAGAGGCAGTCACGGTACACACGGTGAACATACACAGTGAACTCACAGTGAACTTACTTGCGTTTTTCTCCATGTGTATGTGTGTATACACATACATTTTATATATATATATATATATA